>NW_006921851.1:1555366-1566809 GCF_000298275.1 Orycteropus afer afer | reverse complement strand
AAAAGGGGGCAAGTTAAAGAAAGGAACTGGCAGCTATTGAATTCCATTGTGCCACACACTGTATCAAGCCTTTTCCTGTTATATCACTTTGGGCAATCCTACTTCCGTAGTGATACTGCCTCGGAAACCCAAGGAGGGGTCGCTATGAGTCGGGGCCGACTCGACGGCAAATAACAACAACAAATCACATAATGTCTTATTTCACGAGACATATCATGAATGTTAAGTGATATGTACCTGTGTTATTCATACAGACTTCCTGACTGCTGATGAGTTCTACCAACAAAAACATAAATGACAGCTTATATGATTTGTGTTTGCTGTAACTCTTATTAAACTTTTCCATTTCCATGTAATAGACTTTCTTTTAAATTTAGAATTTAGCCAGAGTGAGTAATACATAAAAAAATATGATGCTGTAGGGACCTTCAGAAATCTTTAATCCAGTAAATATCATTTATGAATTAGTAGAAACTGCATAGATCATCATTTGGAAGTCATTTATTCTCTGAGACATCAAACTTTGAAGGAGCTAAAATTTGTTGCCATGGAAATAAGAGGATGAGGGAGTTGTATGGTTTGGGTTTAAGCAGAGTAAAAGGTGTATTTGAAAAGAGATGATTTAGAACATTTTCCGGACCCAGACTTCAGTACCAGCCATATTTTGCATCCTCAAGAGCAAAGAGAGCAGGCAGGGAAAATAGTACAGGGCTAGCAAAGTACTGGAAAGACCCTGAATGTCTTTCTGTGACGCTAGTGCACCAATAGAATAGCATAGTATGTAGTCATTGAGCAAAAAGAAAAATTGTGTCTTGACTATATTTACTATTAAGTGAAAAAAATAAGTTACAGAACAGTCTGTGCATTATGACCTAGTTATTCTGAGGGGAAGAATAGCTAGATCTCTGGTCTGGTTGTATGAACTCCAAGAGCCAGTTTCAGCTGTTTGCAAGCAGACTGCAAGAGAGGCCTGCAGACAGAAATTGGAGACCGGGCCAGATACATGGGGAGAGCTGATATGAAAGACCATGTTGCCTTTGAATGAGAGATAGTGGTCATGGACATAGCTTTTCCATTTCCAACCCAATCTCGGAGGGGCTGAGTGAACTACAACTAAGTCCCGTGAAATCTTCTTGGGTTTAATACAGCACTCTTTCTACACTTAACAACTAGGGTAGATCTGTGCTCTAGCCATCTTTCAGTCCTGATAAAGTTGTCTTAAGGAACTCCCCCATGAGACCATAGGGGTATGGACTGAGAGACAGGAGGCAGTGTTGCAGTTGTCAGGTCAGGAGTTTGAGTCATCTGCTAAAGCAGCTTGGTAACACTTTCCAGAACCTGTTTCTCCACTTGACGAGGGAGGGCTGCTGCACATGCCCAGCACTGTGGTTCAGGACGGAAGCACAGAGAGTATGGTAATGCAGCACCCTTTGCAGTCTATACCAGGGCCTGTGGTAAACCAGGAACCATTTCTCAAAAGCAAAATAATTATCTACAGAAGAAGGTGTGGATTTTTTCCAAAACCCTAGAGGTTTATTCCATGATCTCCTGTCAGTGCTTGGCAAAGGCTTTATACAGCATCCCTGAGCTTCAGCTATTCTTAGATTGCTAAGTGAGAGGCCCAAGTGGAAGCAGCCTGGGCTTCCTACACATCCTTCTCTTGCTCCAGTTCCCTCTAGAAACAGCTTTTACAGATTACTCAGTAAATATATCAAAGGAGCACACTTAAAAGTGGTAAGTGTTGCCTTCAGAAAGTCTGATCAAGTATTATGGGTGTTAGAGGATGTAGTAGTTAAGGTTATGTCTCAACTAGGCTGGGCCTGGTTTTGAGTGGC
Organism: Orycteropus afer afer; assembly: GCF_000298275.1. Lineage (NCBI taxonomy): Eukaryota > Metazoa > Chordata > Mammalia > Tubulidentata > Orycteropodidae > Orycteropus > Orycteropus afer. The sequence continues at coordinate 1,564,974 of NW_006921851.1, read as the reverse complement.
TGGGCAGCTGGATATACTTACTCCCCATAATGAGACTGGTAATCAGCTCTGTGATAGAATCTGCTGTGAGCATCTGAGCAGCTATCTTAGGGATGTGGTCTGCTTCCAGTATATAAGTAGATATTTTGAGAAAGGTCTTGAGCTTTTTGGCTGACTTGGATTGTGCATTTAGCCAAGTCTTCATTCAGCAATCTGCCATGTTGCCTGCCCATCTTGGGACTGTGCCATTTTACTTGTTGACCTTGGGTTTGTCAGCCTCAGCAGCCAGCAGCTGCCTGAGTTAAGAGAAGCCTCTAGCTGTCGTGCACCAGGAACAAGAGGCAGAGCTGAAGCCCACAGTTGAAGGGCCTTCTCTCAGACCCTAGAGCTAGCATTTTGAACTTGGACTTCTAGCATCCTAAACTGTAAGAGAGTAAACCCCTGTTTGTTAAAGCCATCTACCTGTGGTATTTTCTGTTAGAGCAGCACTGGAGAACTAAAACAGGTGGTAAACAGTGTAGCAACTTAAATTTCACCAAGGAAAGGTCATCTCAGATACTCCAGGCAATTGCCATCCCCAATCCTGAACCAGAACCTCACTGCCATGTTGGATCCCTGAATTTTTGTGGGATTTATCCACCCCCCCCCCATCTAAAATATTTACTACTTCCTGCTCATCAGATCCAGTCAGCACAATGCCATCAATAGAGTGGACCAGTAGGATGTTGTGTGGAATGTCAAGATGATCAGCATCTCAGCAAACTGTATCAAGACAGAGAGCAAGAGCACGGACATTAGCCTTGAGGCCAGTGGTGAAAGTGCAAACTGCAAGGGTCCTTGTAGATTGATACAGGGAAAAAAAAAAAAAAACTTGTCAGGGCAATAGCTGGATACCAGGTTGCAGGAGCTGTTAGATTTGCTCTTGTTTTAAGATACTACATTTGGAACAACTGCTATAATTAGTCACCACATGATTAAGTTTACAGTAATTTACACTCATTCTCCCAGATATATTGAAGGAATTCACAGGCCACATAGGCAGGTTAGATGGGAATGTGATTGGACTCCACCCTTGCATCTTTCACATCTTTTAACAGTCCACAAATCTCCTGTACTCCCTCATCCATCCCCTTGTACCCATACTATATTGCATTTGCTTTGCTAGCCTTGTAAGAAGAGAAAGTTCCAAAGGCTTCTTGTTTTGCCCTTCCCACCATAATGTCCATTGTTCTGTGGGTAGGAGTGTGAGTGTATACTTGCCCATGGTCCAATTATATTTTCTCCAGTCATACATTCAGGAACTGGGGAAATAATCACAAGGTGGACCTGTGCACCTAGTAATCTTCTTGTGATTAAACTTGGGCTAAGATTCCATCTGTCCCCTATTGACCATAGCCCCCACTTGTACTTTAAAATGCCACTAAACACAGTTTCCTGGGAACTGACATTAGTTCAGAGCCAGTGTTTGGTAATCCCTAAGAAGTCTGACTTCCTTTTTCCCTGTTGCATAGTCACACTAGTAAATGAGTTCAGATCTCTTTGGGAAAGGCTTGGGAGATGATTAGTAGTATATACTCATAACAGTGCTACAGGCTATGTCTTCAAGAGACCCAGCCTCCCCTTCAACCCAGGGACTCTGGGTCTATGACTGCCTTAGGTCTCGAAACTGGGTAAGAGGCCATGACTCTCTACTGTGATGCTTCAATCAGGAGGTTGGCCTAGACTTTTTCCTATTATATAAATTAAGTGACATTTTAAAAGCTATTGCATCTGTTTCATTTCTAGTGTACTGTAATGTGTCAGCCACCACTAAAGATCCCTGTGGGTCAAAAGATTCTAATTACGATTTCCCAGTTGCCTTTTATGTAAGTGTGCCTGTCTTGTCTTTGGTGGTTAGGCACCACCACATGTTCTGCTACAGGACCACATTTTCCCATTGAAATTAGTGGCTCCATCTCCTTGGTGGTGTCTCCTGCCATCGGACCTGCCTGCAGAGCACAGCCAACACTGAGTTTTTTAAAGTTGGAAGTGTTGCCCCACTAATGTATTTCTCAGTGACCTAGTAAAGGACATGTCCTCAGGGCCCTCTCAGGGAATGGACCTGGGAGTTGGGTGTATAGGTTGTACATGATAAATCTGCCGCAACATTCCTGTCTGCCTGTGCCTGCTGCCCTCTTTTCTTCATTATGCATAGTTTGACATCTCAACCTCAGTAAACATAGATTCAGTGTCCTGCATCTCAAACAAGCCACAAAAACATTAAATCCTAATTTCTGGCATTTCTAATGTTGTTGTTGTTATGTGCCAACCAGTTGGACCCGACTCATAGCGACCCCTCCTTGGGTTTCTGAGGCAGTATCACTATGGAAATAGATTGCCCAACCTTTCTTCTGAGGAGTGGCTGGTGGGTTTGAACCGCCAGCCTTGGGTGTGGCAGGTGACTGCCTGACCTGAGGCCATCGAGTCGGCCCTGACTCATAGCGACCCCTCCTTGGGTTTCCGAGGCAGTATCACTACAGAAGTAGGATTGCCCAACCAGTGCCCCTAAATCAGTAAGTTCTACCAAATCACATTTCTTCATTGTTCTAACATTTTTCAATCCTATTTGCATTCATCAAGAGCTCTGGTAGCATAGTGCCTAAGGCACTTGACTGCTAACCAGAAGGCTGGCGGTTCAAACCCACCAGCCACTCCTCGGAAGGAAGATTGGGCAATCCTACTTCCGTAGTGATACTGCCTTGGAAACCCAAGGAGGGGTTGCTATGAGTCAGGGCCGACTCGACGGCAAATAACAACAGCAACAACAATTCCCATTCATAATCCCCAGATTTCTGCAGATATTAAATAGCAAAATCTTACTATTCTTTTGGTGCGTAAGTGCTGTCCTCCTCAGAGCATGCTATAATCTTTGCCTAGTCCTAGTTAGTTCTGCTGGCAACAAGGTGTGGTTGTGGTTTCTGGAGGAGAATGTGTATCCTCGTACAAAGCATCTGTACCAGGTAAACTTATTACTGAGCTTTCATTCAAAAGAGAATTGTTCTCAGACCCTAGAGAGCCAACCATTTCCACTGCCAAGGGAGGCTCAGAATAAATCAAGGATTAAGGATTCTCTGTTTTGTCTGAACCCAAACAAATAACCCCATTCCAGGTTTCAGGCCCCACTTCTGCCAAATTAATGCTCCACCTTCTATATGGAGACTTGGTGAGGCTGTAAGTCCAATTGATACAATAATTCTGTATCTTACAGAATTAAATTTTGTGTTTGATTTGAAATATTGGTCCTATTCTATAAGAAGTAAGAGATTATTTTACAGCTGCCATAGACACTGTCAGGTCCAACCATGATTTAAGTTGAGAGTTGAGCTTGTTGCTTTCTCTCTGGAAGCACACCAGTGTGCTCATGAGAATCCAGCCCACACCGCAGTCCTTGTGGTCATCATTACTACTGTAACCAGCAGGGCAGCCGCTACATCAGCCCCCAGGGTACCTGCTCAGTGGGCGTTTCATCAAGAGTCAGGCGCAGGTGATGATTTGTTTTGTCATGATGTCGCTGCTTGTCTTGGGTGACTAGAGTCTAATTTTCCATCAACAAAGACCTCATCACTGTGATCGGCCCAATGGCATGCCCTTCTTTTTGGAGATCTGTTCCTGGACCTACTCCTGGCATTAACGTCCAACATGAGACAGAAATTCAGTGTCAGATTACTCAGTTAGCAAGGTAAGCACAAATTTACTTGTGCTTACTTACTAATCTGTAGTGAGCAATTTCACGTTTTTCACCTCATCAAAGATTCTGTCACTAGCTGTAGCTGGCATCTGTCTCTCTCCAGTCTCATAGCACCTTCCTATAGAATCAAAGCCTCTTTTCAAATTTACAATCTCTGACAGGGATAGAGTACCTAGTATGCAAGGTAGGCTTGGGTGTATTTGTTCTTACTTACTGATCTGTAGTGAATTTCAGTAAGCCTGTGTGTAATCTTGCTTTATTGGGTAATCCACTACTGCAGAAACCACAAAGGTTACAGAAACAGAAATTTAACAGGGACAAATGTTAACAATATAAATTTAACTATGTAACTAACCAGAAGGCTGGCGGTTCAAACTCCTCAGAAGGAAGGTTGGGCAATCCTACTTCCGTATCCCAAGGAGGGGTCGTTATGAGTCGGGGCCGACTCGACGGCAAATAACAACAACAACAACAACATGTAACTAAAAGGGTAAATAAAGACCTCTAAAAGCAGTGATTCTCAAAGTGTGGTTCCTGGATCAGCAGCTTCAACCTAATCTAGAAATGTAATGGAAAATACAGATTTATCAGGCACCGCCTAATACCTCCTGAGTCAGAAACCCTGAAAGAGGCCCAAGGATCTGAGTTTTACTAAGTCCTCTGAATTATTCCAATGTAGGATAAAGTTTGAGAACCACTGTATCATGGAAACCAACTCAGACCCGTGAGAGGATGTACTATGTCTCTGGTCAGAAGTAGGGCTTTGATAGAGCTCATCCTTCATGTAATAGAACAACTACAGACTGGATTCAGCTGCTGCTACAGGAAGGAAGCAGGGTCCCAGTTACAGAAGCAGTGCTAAAGTGAAGCTCACAGGAATAGCAAGCAGATAGCAAACCAATAGGTAGCAAACAGGAAGAACTATTACTTTGCAGTCTTATCTTAGCCTCCTTCATTGTCAGAGCCTAGTATAGAGCCAGCTGGCAAAGCAGAAATGGGATTTGCATAGTCCGAGCATCACAAAGCAGAGCATTGAAGGGTGGGCTTGGAGCTGAGGGACAATGATGGCACAGTCAGGAAGGAAACACTTAACCATGCCTATCCAAGTATGTCCAGTAGTGCAGAGAAAAATAGGCATGATTTAGTGACTTCAGATTCTAGAAGATGACACCTCAGAGTTATGAGAGGCTTAAAAATTTCATAATGGAATCATCATTTTCTGGGATAGAGGGGAGAAATATTAAGTGAATTTAGAAAAAAGATTGCCAGAGTATTAGGGAATAGGTCAGGATGTCAGAGGACCAGTGTTAAAGAATATATAGATTCTTTGAATAACAGTGTAAGGAAAGTGCTTATCAGTCCCAGATTTTTGAATGAGTTATTAATAAAAAATGAGTAGTAATCTCTAGGAACCTGTCATGAATTGGCAAAAGCAAGTCATAGGTGATGAACTCAGTTTCTCTTTTTGACTATTCCATAGATGTAATAATGCCACCTATGGACAAGCTGATCTGGATTTTAACTTGACAATTCCCAGTCTTGCAATGATGTCCTAGTGGATAAGATTTATATCCTAGTAGACTATAGTTTAATAGCACAGTGAGTGTGTTAATGCCTGGTTTTAGGAGCTTAGAAGAATGTTAATAAATCCCACTCAACCTGGAGCAAGATTTCTAGTTGTATGGGATATATCTTGTGGACCATTTCAGAGTTCTCTCAGACTACTTTTTACTCCAGCTGCTACTCCAAGCATGTGCAGATAGACAGACCTGACTTCTGCACTATAAAAGGGGTGCAGTGAGCACATTTTACCTTCATTGCTACCTGCATTGTAAGGATCAGCATTAATCCAGTCTCCACAATGTGGAAATGGATCCAGTCCAGTCCTCACGCTCACACTTCTCTATCCTCACTGCACATTGTCTCTCCGACCCTAGCTGGGTCAGAGCTCACAAGTAGATGGACACCATCTTGCAGACCAGCTGCCTATGCAGCATTTCTTAGACTCTAGCTACTGAGAACTAGGTCAAAGCTTACATATTAGGACACCTTCTTTCAAGTTGCCAAAGAAGCATATGGCAGCCCCTGTGGGTTTGTTAATTCTCTGGAATGACTTCAGAATTACAGCTACAAATTTATTACAACAAAGAAGGGTACAAACGAATATATATATATATATATATATATATATATATATGTATATGTATATGTATATGCATATAGTGAGATCTAGGAGGGGTCCCAGTGCAGAGCTTCCATGTCCCAAAGAGAGATTCATTATGTTCTCCTGTTCATGGTCAACAACTATGACCATGATTGATTGAAGCTCCATCTGAGCCCTAGGACTCAGGGCTCTTATCAGGCCTACCACATGGCTGTGATAAATTACATCATACCTCCTGAGGCTTGGTCAACACCAGGCCCCCAAGTGGTCTACTCAGCCCTCACTCATTAGCCTCAGGATTGGTCTGGCTAGAAAGAACTGAGAACAAAGGCTAAATTACTTTCTGCAAGGTAATTCTGCACATGACACCGCAGGCCCACGTCAATCTCTGGATTCCTTAGCTAATGAAAGACAGCACCTTCTACTTCTCACCCTCAAGGTGACAATCCTTAATGGATCCCAATGGAATCAGTCATCAGTCAACCCGTACTTTTGGTTAACCCAATAGCACATTATCTTCCTATCCCACGTTGCTCCTTCCATCCTGCATTCTTCCTCCCTGGGAAGAAAAATACCATGGCTTCAGTCACGTGCACCGTAGTCTTCAAAGTGATGTCTTTGCTTTTTAACACTGTAGAGATCTTTTGCAGCAGATTTGCCCAATGAAATCATTTGATTTCTTGACTGCTGTGTCCATGGATGTTGATTGTTGATCCAAGTAAAATGAAATCTTGACAACTTCAATCTTTTCTCCATTTATCATGGTGTTTATCACATTACATTTATGTTTATCAGATCACATTTCTGAATAAACTATCTGCAAGCAAGCTTGTATGTCAGGCTCTGCTTTTTGGGGAGACTAGTGATGTGCCATCAGATTCTTTCACTGTATGCTAGAATTCCAGAACTCTAATTGTGCTTATGCAGAACCTGTACATAGACCAAGTGACAGTTGTTAACAAAACAAGGGGATACTGCATGGTTTACAGTCTAGAAAGGTGTATGTCAGGGTTGTATCCTTTCACCATATGTATTCAATCTCTGCTGAGCAAATAATTACGAACCTGGACTATAGGAAGAAGAATGTGACATTAGGATTAGAGGAAGACTAATTACCAACTTGTGATATGCAGATGACACAATCTTGCTTGATGAAAATGAAGAGAACTTAAAAACATTTACTGATGAAGGTCACAGACTAGTTTGTAGTATGGACTACACCTCTACATAGGAGCTCTGGTAGCGTAGTGCCTAAAGCACTTGACTGCTAACCAGGAGGCTGGCGGTTCAAACCCACCAGCCACTCCTCGGAAGGAAGATGGGGCAATCTACTTCCGTAGTGATACTGCCTTGGAAACCCAAGGAGGAGTCGCTATGAGTCGGGTCCAACTTGACGGCACATAACAACAACAATAACACCACCTTTACATAAAACTACTCACTACTAGACCAGTAAGCAACATCATGATAAATGGAAAAAAGACTCACGTTGTCAAGATTTCATTTTACTTGGATCAACAATCAACACCCATGGACACAGCAGTCAAGAAATCAAACAATTTCATTGGGCAAATCTGCTGCAAAAGATCTCTTTACAGTGTTAAAAAGCAAAGAGGTCACTTTGAAGACTAAGGTGCACCTGACCCAAGCCATGGTATTTTCATTCAACTCATATACATGTGAAAGTTTGACAATGAATAAAGAAAACTAAAGTATTGATGGCTTTGAATTATGCTGTTGGTATAGAATACTGAATAGACCATGGACTGCTGGAAGAACAAACAAATCTGTCATGGAAGAAGTATGGCCAGAATGCTCCTTAGAAGTAAGGATCATAAGACTTTGTTTCATATAATTTGGACATGTTATCAGGAGGGACCAGTCCTCGGAGAAGGACATCTTGGTAGAGGTCAGCAGAAAAGAGGAGGACCCTCACCAAGGTGTATTGATACAGTGGCTGCAACAGTGGCCTCAAACATAGGAATGATCCTAAGGATGGCACAGCACCAGGCAGTGTTTAATTCTGTTTTGCATGTTGTTGTTACGTGCCATCAAGTCGGACCTGACTCATAGTGAACCCTCCTTGGGTTTCCGAGGTAGTATACCTACGGAAGTAGATTACCCAACCTTCCTTCCGAGGAGTGGCTGGTGGGTTTGAACCACCAGCCTTCTAGTTAGCAGTCAGGTGCCTGAGGAACTGTGCTAACAGAGCTCCTTCTATTGTGCATAGGGTCACTATAAATTGGAATTGACTCTACACAGCACCTAAGAACAACAACATGGCTATTTAATGTTTTGAACAGTGGCTTGAGTGTTGAGTTTATTAATGGTATCATCTAATTTACATATGACTTGAAAGTGGGAGGGATAGCTAATAAGTTGCTTGATAGAATAATTAATACCCTGAAAGATCCCTCAATAAGCTAAACTATCCTTGGGACCAACTAATAAATAGATAGTATCCAGAATACAGAACATGATAGCATATCTGTATTTCAGAAAAGAAGAAAATGATGAGCAAAGCACTCTGCTGAGAACTGTAAGGGGTATGAGGATGAGTAAGATATGGTTCCTGCCATTCAGAAACTTATATTGGGGAGTGACGCTGCTCACTGTGATACAAGGCAGACTTTTTTTTAAACTAGGAGCCCCTTGTTGGTGCAAACACTTAATGCCCTAGGCTGCTCACCAAAAGGTTGAAGGTTCAAGCCCACCCAGAGGCACCTCAGAAGAAAGACATGTGAAGCACAGTTCTGCTGACACCCATGGAGTTGACATGAGTCAAATCAACTCAAGGGCAACTGGTATTTTTTTTATCACATTTTCAAGGAAGTACATGTAAATAGTTTTAAATGTCAAATGGTACATAAAATATAATAAAAACATTGTTCTCATTTATTACTTCTTTGTCATACTCTCCAGAAACTACCAGTTTACCCAGGAAATCTGACATTTACCCCACATTACCTCAATTCATTAGTCTGTCATTTTGTACTTCCTTTTTTGGTGGTAGTTGTTAGGTGCCATCGAGTCAGCTCCAACTCATAGCGACCCTGTGTACAACAAAACGAAACACTGTCTAGTCAGACAGTGTTTCACTTCTATTCATAAGGTTTTTACTGGCCAGTTCTTTGAGAAGTGGACCGCCCATTCCTTCTCCTGAGTCTGTCTTAGTCTGGAAGCGCCACTGAAATCTGTCCACCATGGGTGACCCTGCTACTATTTGAAATACCAATGGCAAACCCTCCAGCCTCATGGCAACATGCAACGACCACAGTACGACAAACTGACAGATGAGTGATGGGTACCCTATTTTGGCAGATGAGTATTTTTGCTCCTTATATGTCTTCTGTCACTTCGCATTGTGGTGGCTTGCATGTTGCTGTGATGCTGGAAGCTGTGCCACTAGAAATTTCACATACCAGCAGGGCCACCCATGGTAGAGAGGTTTCAGCAGAGCTTCCATACTAAGACAGACTTGGAAGAAGGTCATGGGCAAGTCCACTTCTGGGGGAAAAAAGAATTGGCCACTGAAAACCTTATGTATCATAGCAGGGAACCATCTAACACAGTACCAGAATATGAGCCCCTCAGATTGCAAGGCACTCAAAATATGACTCAAAATAACACACTCAGCCAAAGGGACCCAGGTGGGGGTGATACGAGAGGTCTCCAACAGCAAGACAGACTTGTCTGTCGGTTTGTCCTACTGTGGTGACATGTAGACGTGAGTTTTGA
>NW_006921851.1:1540130-1552406 GCF_000298275.1 Orycteropus afer afer | reverse complement strand
AAGTATAGCAGGGATTGTGGGGCTGGTGCGGGATCGGGCAGTGTTTCATTCTGCTGTGCATGGGGTCGCTATGAGTTGGAAACGACTCCACAGCACTTAACAACAACAACAACAACAAAATATGACTGGGGAAGAACTGCCTCCTCAAAGTAGAGTCAACCTTAATGATGTGGGTAGAATAAAGTTTTCTGGACCTTCATTTGCTGATATGGTATAGCTCAGAATGAGATGCACAGCTGCAAACATGCATTAATAGTCAGGACATGGAATGTACAGAGTACGAATCTAGGTAGATTGTAAGTTGTCAGAAATGAAATGGAATGCATAAAGGTTGATATTCTAGACATTAGTGAAGTGAAATTGATTGGTATTGGCCATTTAGAATCAGTCTGCAAAATGGGCAGAGAGGCCACATTTTCTGACCTCCTGTAACCCCACAAGAGGAAGACAGAATCACCATCAGTAACACAAGACCTATTCCTGCAAGGCTGCCTCGCTCGAGCCCTTTCACCAACCGTTCCTCCCAAGGCACCCACCACCTGTCTCCTGGGTTCAATAATTTGCTGCAGTGGCCACACAGAACTTACAGATTACGGGGTTTATTAAGGAAGCACCAGGCTACAATTCAAGTTCAGGAAAAATGCTCAGTCTCTCCCAGCCCACCATCTCTCAGCCAGCAGTCTTCTCACAGTCTCTCTCCCAGCCTTGTGTGTCCCTCGGTGTCTCACTTAGCAATGCATATCTCTTACGTGTCTTTCCCAGCAGCGCGTGTCTCTCAGGAGCGTGTCCTTCAGCCAGCAGTCAGAGAGTTCTACCTCTAGGAGGCTTCCTTTTGAGCCCAGCAGAGTGGCCAAACCAACCAATCATAAAATTAGAATTCTAAGCACCTGAGAGAGAATGGGAACCTCCCAGAACATTGTTTTGTGCCACTCCCAACAGAAATACCCCAGGTGGACAACTTTAGCAATCAGGAGCTCCTCAGTTGCTCATGGCAAATTCCACCTCAGAGTTTACAAAGAGTTATAGGTAGAAAAGCCACACTAAGTAATTTACTACACCGTGCAGTCATATGGTCTATTACATTAGCAATGACAAACAGGAATGGCATTGAATTTATCATAAAAAAGAGTATTTCAAGATCTGTCCTGAAGTACAGTGCTGTCAATGATAGAATAATATCCATGTGCCCATGTTGTTGTTAGTGCCATTGAGTCAGCTCCAACTCATAGGCACCCTGTGTACAACAGAACAAAACACTGCCCAGTCCTGTGCCAGCCTCACAATTCTTGCTATACCTAAGCCCATCATTGCAGCCACTGTATCAATCCATGTCATTGAAGGCCTTCCCTTTTTAACCGACCCTCCACTTTACCAAGTGTGGTATCCTCCAGGGAATGGTCCCTTCTGACAGCATGACCAAAGTTAAGTCAAAAAAAGTCTGGCCATTCTTGCTTCCAAGGCTGCACTTCTTCCAGGAGAGATTTGTTAGTTCTTTTGGCTGTCCATGGTACTTTCAGTATTCTTCACCAACAACACAACTCAAAAGCATCAACTCTTCTTCACTGTCCTTGTTCATTTTCTAGCTCCCCCATGCATATGGGGTGATTGAAAATAGCCTTGTTTTGGCTGAAGATATTGAGCTTCTCCATCGCCACTTTCCACACATGTAGTCAATCTGATTCCTGTGTACTCCATCTGGCAAAGTCTACATGTATAGCCGTCATTTGTGTAGTTGAAAAAAGGTATTTGCAATGAAAAAGGTTTTGGTCTTGCAAAATTCTGTCATGCAATCTCCAGCATTATTTGTATCATCATATGCCTGACAGGAAGACCAATTAATACAACTGTTATTTCAAACTTTTGCACCAATCACTAAAGCCAAAGATGAAGAAATTCAAGATTTTTACCAACTTTTGAAGTGTGAAATTGACCAAATATGCAATCAAGATGTATTGATAATTACTGATGATTTGAATGCGGAAGTTGGAAAACAAGAAGCATGAGTAGTTGAAAAATATGGTCCTGATGATATAAATGATGCTAGAGATTATATGATAGAATTTTGCATAAGCAATGACTTATTCATGGCAAATTCCTTTTTTAAACAACTATACACATGGACCTTGTCAAATGGAATACACAGGAATCAAATCAACTACATCTGTGGAAAGAGTGAATGGAGAAGCTCAATATCACAAGTCAGAACAAGGCTAGGGGTGAACTGTGGGTCAGACCATCAATTGCTCATATGCAAATTGAATTTGAAGCTGAAGAAAATTAAAATAAGTCTATGAGAGCCACAATAGTTGTGGGATGACATCAAGAATATCATACATGCAGAAAGGAAAAGGTCATTAAAAACACAGGAAAGGAAAAGAAGACCAAAATGATGTCAGAAGTGACTTTGAAACTTGCTCTTGAAAGAAGAATACCTAAAGTGAATTGAAGAAATGATGAAGTAAAAGATTTGAACAAAAGATACCAAAGGGCAACTCAAGAAAGTAAAGTATTGAAATATGCAAAAACCTGGAGGTGGAAAATCAAAGGAGAGGAACATGTTCACCATTTCTGAAGCATAAAGAACTGAAGAAAAAATTTAGCCCTACAGTTACAATATTGAAGGTTCTATGGGCAAAATATTGAATGATGCAGGAAGCATCAAAAAAAAAAATGAAAGGAATATACAGAGTCACTATTACCAAAAAGAATTAGTTGATATTCAGCCATTTCATTAGGTAGCATATAATCAAGAACTGATGGTATTTATCCACATCCTGCTTGGGTGAGTAGCAACTGGGATCTTAAAAGCTTGCAAGTGTCCATCTAGATGCAATGATGGGTCTCTCCTTGTACAGAGCAAAGAAAAATGAAAATGAAAGACACATGGAAACAATTAGTCCAAGAGACTGGTACAGCGTGCAGTCCTCAGCCTATACAGCTATGAGACCTGAAGAACTAGATGGTGCCCAGCTACCACTGTCAACCACTCGGAGGGGGATCTTTGTAGCAGATCCTGGATAGAGTGGAAGAACTATGTGGAACAAAACTCAAAAAAAAAAAACCAGGTTTGCTGGTCTGATAGAGCCTGGTAGAACCCCCGAGACTATATGGCCCCTAGCTACCCTTCAGGTCTGAAATTGAACCCACTCCTGTGGCTTCCAGCCAAATAAAAGACAGGCATATAAGCTGAACGTTTCCATTGGGTAGATACACTCCTTGGAGAGATCAATCATGGGAGAATAGAAGGGCTGTGTATGCACAGGGAGACTGCTCAGAGGTGCAGGAGTGCGTGGGAGGGCAGGATACAGGGAAGAGGTAACTATGGGAAGGAATAGGGAGGGGAGCTGCTGCATTGTGGGAAATCTCAGTCAATGTCATGAGACAGTGTATGTGAGCTGCTCTATGGAAAATGAATTTGCTCTGTAACTTTCACCCAAATCACAATAAAACTTTAAAAAAAGACGGAGAAAAAAAAGAAAAAGAACTGATGGTATTTAACAGGTCCAAGGTGCGCTGAAGGAACTGGTGAAAAACAAGGCTTCAGGAGTTGATGGAATACCCATTGAGATGTTTCAATAAATGGATGTTGCACTAGGGGCATTTACTCATTTATGCCAAGAAATCTGGAAGACATCTAGCTGGCCACTTGAGTGGAAGAGATCCATACTTATGCCTATTCCAAAGGAAGGTGATCTAGCAGAATGTGGAAATTATCAAACAGTATCATTAATACCACACAAGTAAAATTTTACTGAAGATAATTCAAAAATGGTTGCAACAGTACATTCATAGGCAGCTGCTAGAAATTCAAGCCAAATTCAGGAGAGGACATGGAATATGTCACATGCTGATGTCAGATGGATCTTGGCTAAAAGAAAAGAATGCCAGAAAGATTTTTACTTGTGTTTTATTGACTTTGCAAAGGCATTCAACTGTAGATCAAAACAAATTATGGAAAACATTGCAAAGAATAGGAATTCTAGAATGCTTTAATTGTGCTCATGAGGAATCTTTACACACACCAAGAGGCAGTCATACAGAGAGAACAAGGGGATACTGCATGATTTAAAATCAGGATGGGTGTCCATCAGTGTTGTATTCTTTCACCATACTTAATCTGTGTGCTAAGCAGATAATCAGAGAAGCCAGATTTTATGAACAAGATGGTGGCATCAGAATTGGAGGAAGACTCGTTAACAACATGCTGTATGCAAATGATGCAACCTTGTTTGCTGAAAATAAAGAAGACTTGAAGCATTTACTGATGAAGATCCAAGATTACATCCTTCAGAATGCATTGACTACACCACAACATAAAGAAAACAAAATTCCTCACAACTGGACCAGTAAGCAACATCTTGATTAATGGAGAAAAGATTGAAGTAGTCAAAGATTTCATTTTACTTGGATCCACAATCAACATCCATGGAAGCAGCAGTCAGGATATCAAATGACATACTGCATTGGGCAAATCTGCTGCAAAGGACTTCTTTAAAGTGTTTAAGAGCAAAGATGTCTCTTTGAGACTAAGGTGCACCTGACCCAAACCGTAGTATTTTCAGTAGCTTCATATGCATATGAGAGCTGGACAAGGAGTAAGGAAGGCCGTAGAAGAACTGATGCTTTTGAATTGTGATGTTGGCGAAGAATATTGAAGGTTTACCATGGACTGCTAGAAGAGCAAACAAACCTGTCTTAGAGGAAGTGCAGCCACGGTGTTCTTTAGAAGTGAAAATTGCCAGACTTTGTCTCTCATACTTTGGTCAGGTTGCCATAAGGGACCAGTCCCTGAAGAAGGATATCATGCTGGGTAAAGTGGAGGGTCAGTGAAAAAAATAGGAAGACCCTCAATAAGATGGATTGCACAGGAGCTGTGACAGTGGTCTCAAGTATGGTAACAATTGTGAGGATGGCATAGGATCAGGCAGTGTTTAGTTCTGTTGTACATAGGGTCTCTCTGAGCCAGGACTGACTCAGTAGCACTTATCAACAACAACAGCATATCTTCTTTCCTTCCTTCATTTTACTCCCAGTGTGATAGTATCCTAATTCATCATTAAGTCCATAATCAGTATGTTTTCATTAATTTGACATGTCAGTATTTTTCACTGCTGAGCCAAATTATCTACAGTTGACCCTTGAACAATATAGGTTTGAACTTCATAGGTCCATGTATACATCAATTTTTTTCAAGATAAGGATCTTGGAGAAATTAAAAAGCTAGGAGATACCATATCAGAGGAGTTTACAGAGGAAGACTTGGTGGAGATGAGTGCTTCCAAATTAGTGCCAGACAATGAGGAAAGGGACATGGAAGAAGCAGTGCCAGAAAACAAATTGACATTAGAGAATTTGGAAGAAGGTTCTGTTATTCAAGACTGCTTTAGACCTCTTTTATGACATATATACAAGCACTGAAAGTAAAATAAATGGTAGAAGAAGAATTGGTACCATATTGAAACATTTTTAGAGAAATGAAAAAGCAAAAAGTCAGACAGAAATTACTATGTATTCCTGTAAAGTTACACTTAGTGTGCCTGCTTCTCCTGCCTCCCCTTCTACCTCTTCTGCCTCCTGCCTCTCTGCTATCAAGACCAAACCCTTATCTTCCTCCTCATCAACTTACTCACCATGAACACTATGAGGATGAAGACCTTTCTGATGATCCCGTTTTTTCTTAATGCATAGTAAATAATCATTATGCTATACAGTTAATAGGGAGCTCTGGTAGCGTAGTGCCTAAGGCACTTGACTGCTAACCAGAAGGCTGGTGGTTCAAACTCACCAGCCACTCCTCGGAAGGAAGGTTGGGCAATCTACTTCCGTAGTGGTACTGCCTCAGAAACCCAAGGAGGGGTCGCTATGAGTCGGGTCTGATTCAACAGCACATAACAACAACAAAAACAACATACAGTTAATAAACTTGTCTGCTGTATATGTGTGTGAGTGTCTTTGTGTGAGTATCTTAACAAGATATTAATTAACAGTTTGTTATCAGTAAGGCTTCTCGTCACCAGTAGGCTATTAGTAGTTGAGAAGTTAGAGAGTCAAAAATTATATGCAAATTTTTTACTGTGTTGGCACCCTTAACCCCTGAATTGTTCAATGGTCAACTGAACTATGCTTATATTTTCTTTTTATACACCTCTCTGTTATTCCTAGGAGCTCTGGTAGCATAGTGGCTAAGTCACTTGCCTGCTAACCAGAAGGCTGACGGTTCAAACCCACCAGCCGCTCCTCGGAAAGAAGGTTGGGCAATCCTACTTCTGTAGTGATACTGCCTGGGAAACCCAAGGAGGGGTCGTTATGAGTCGGGGCCAACTCGACGGCACACAACAACAACAACAACTGTTATTCCTGGAGTTTAGAATTATTCTTTTCACTTTCTTTTAATATCTATATCTTTTCTTACTCTCCAGTAATTCTTAGAAAAATTTTCTGTGCAAATTTGTGAGATGTTTTCAGTTCCATTTGGAGAGATCTGGAGTTGTTTATCTTCCTTCTCTACTCTAGTCACTCTAAGTCTGCTGTATAGCTTCCATTCCAAGATTTTCATCTAGTTGTCTAGAAACTACTTCTACTTCTACTTCTTCCTTGGAATTTCTGTTGCCTGGACACTATTTTTCTGCTTTCTTGATTTATTCCTTCTTTTTTTTGATGGAGTACTTTCCCCAGTAGCTTTCCAAGAAAAGATGCATTGGAGGTAATTATTTGAAATTTTAAATATTCTTCACACTTGGTTTCTAGAGTGCTTTGTGTAATTCCATTTTGAAAATAATTTTTATTTAGAATTTAGAAGGCATCATTCCATTACTTATGGCTACCACTATTGCTGAAAAGAAATTCACTGTTTTATTTTTTTTAATCTCATCCTTTATATGTGACTTTATTTTCTCTGAGACTGTGGAGCTTTTCTCTTTATATCTTGTGTTTTGAAGTTTCATAGTAATATACCTTAGTCTTTTTTCCTTTGTGGTCCTGCTTGCTGGTATACTTTTTTAACCTAGCATTCATGCATTCATACTGTTCAGTTCTGTATTACTTGGGGTCCTTGTTCTTTGATAATTTTCTTTCCTACCTTTTTTTTTTCCCCCTCGGAACTCCTATTAGCACATCTTGAACCCTCTGAATTGATCCTTTAATATTCTTATCTTCTCTTTCTGTCTATGGTGTAAAGAACTACTTTACCTTAAGTAAATTGGCCTTTGTCCTTGGTTACTGAAAGATAACTCTTAAAACTTAAGAATTCCCTGAGTAATTGAGATGCCTTTATTACCTAGACTTCTAGACCACACGTGGGGGTTTGTGTTAATGGATGGTACTGCCATGACCAAAAAGACTGCCATGTGGCTTAATATCACTTGTCCTCAGGGGAGGTGCAGAGGATAATAAATCCAATCAGTCATGCCAATATAGTGAAACTAATAACAAAGGCTCTTGAATATGCAAGCTCCATGGACTTCCTGGTTGGTGAAGGACACTGAGGAACACGGAAAGGATTGTGTGCCTTTGGGACATGGAAGCTCCATGCCAGAAACTCTTCAGACCTCACCCTATGTGTCTCTTTGTATCACTTTCTGCTAAAATAAAGCTGTAATCATAAGTTTAGCATGTTCTGTGAGTCATTTCAGCAAATTATTGAATCTAGAGGGAACCAACAGGTCAGAAGTGAGAGAGTCCCGGGGGACTCCTGACCTCGTAGAATGCTGGTTTTACTCTTAATTATGTTGAGGAATGTCCCTTCTATTCCTATTTTGCTAGTAATTTTTTTATCAATAGTGGGTGTTGGATTTTGTCAAATGCCTTTTCTACATCAATGGATATAATCATGTGAATTTTTTTCCCTTTGTTTTGTTTATGCGCTAGATTACATTGATTTTTTTTTTTTTTTTTTCTAATATTGAACCATCTTTGCATACCTGGTATGAATCCCACTTGGTCATGGTGGGGTTTATTTTGTTTGTTTGTTTTTGATATGTTGTTGGAGTCTCTTGGCTAGGATTTTCTTCAGAATTTTTACATCACTGTTCATGAGGGATCTCAAAACCACATTAATCAAAACAGACTAGTATTGTTACAATGACAGACACATAGACCAGTAGAACAGAATTGGGGGCCAAGAAATAAATCCATCCACTTGTGGGCAGTTGATCGTTGGCAAAGGACCATTAAATGAATAAGAGGTAGTCTCTTTAACAAATGATACATGCAAAGCTAGATGTCCATTTGCAGAAAAATGAAACAGGATCTGTATCCCTCACCATATTTAAAAAATAATAATAATAACTGAAGTTGGATTAAAGACCTAAATGTGAAACCTAAAACCATAAATGTCATCAAAGAAAAAATAGAGGCAAACTTAAGGGACCTAATACATGGCTTAAATACACTATTAAATGTAACTAAAAAATATACAAATAGCAGAAGACAAACTAGATGACTGGAACCTTTTGATGTGTGTAAGTATTTAAGGGTCATATACAACATTTGCTTAATTTATAAATGACAATTGTGATGAAATCATAAAATAAATGCCTAGACTAGCTTTTAATTAGAGTGTTAAGTCCATTTTCATTTCATGTAATTGGGGTAAGATGGCAGAATAGGCAGAAAGACTGCACAGACCCTCTTCAACAAAAAAAAAAAGGGGGAACCAATTAACACAGATACAGAAGATATTCCTGGACCCCTGAGCATTGAAGGGAAGGATATAGAAGTGGACTAAACTCCAACTAGCAGAAGAATTTGCATGAAAGCACCAAAAATGGAGACATACAGAGTTGCGGTCTGGCAGTGATCCTAACAGCACAGCCAGTTTAGATATTGCCGAGTGGTGGTAGGACCACTTAAAACTCAGCCCTGCTAGCCAGGGACTACACGGAGGACTGCTATGGTGGCTGGTGAATAAAAGGAGAAGCAGTGAAGAGGAAGGCAGCCTGAGCTGTGGACTTTTGCCTATCCGGAGGGCACAGCCATTTTTAATCTTTACAAGTGGCTTGACCATTTTGGGTATTTAAAGCAACAGCATTCTCCCAGAGTCCAGGGACTTAAGAACAGGCTTCACTTGCCAGTAACCCCAAAGACATTTTGGACCCAGATGACTGGAAAGGTGCGACATTGCTCTTGTTACTCTTAGACCCCACACCCTCTTGGTGAATGGAGTTGCGGCTGTCCCTCACTTCCACCCACTTTCTGGGCTAGCAGGAATTCTATCCCAGTCTGTGTGCTGGGACGGAACCTGCCTGCCCTGCCCCAATGGTTTTTTTGTTTTGTTTTGTTTAATTTGTTTTTGTCTGTTTTAAACTACTATTATTATTATTACTTTTGACCTTTTTACTATTATTCTTTATTTTTCCCCTCTCAGGTTCTAGTTTTCAGCTTTTTTTTCTTTTCCCTGTTCCTGGTTGCAATTTCTTATTTTTCTTTCTCATGGCTAACCCTGTTCCTTGTTTTTCTTTTTGCGTTTTTCCCTTTTTTTCTTCATGATTCTCCTCTACCTTTTTTCTCTTATTGCTCTCTCTCCAGATATTACAGGGTTTTTTTTTTCTTCTTCTACTTTTGCCTTTTTTTTTTCTTTTTTTAGTTACTGTTCCTGTGTGTTACATGGTGTATTTTTTGTCCATTTGCTTTTACTTTTTTGATGGTTATTTAGTTGTTATTTTTTTCTAACTGAGTGCAAGACAGCAATAGTCCCCATAACACAACTACACCCACACCTCCTGCAGCTTCACTGAGTGAGAGCCACCACTTCCTTCTCTGCCAACAGGCCAATGATAAACAACCACCAAGAAGAGCCTAAATTACCCATGGCTGCTCTTCACAGTTAGCAGAGATCTAAATACAGTAACACCATGATATCTCAGAGACAACAGACCATCATAGTCCACACAAAGAAGCAAGATAAAGTGGTAGAAACAAGGGAGCAGGATACAGACCTAGAACACATCCCTGAGGAAGAAGCAGCATTAGAACTCTCTGATATGGAATACAAAAGAATTATATTTAGGTATCTTCAAAGGATTGAGAGAGACCAAGGAAAACACAGACAAATCCCTAGAAGAATTTTGGAAGAAAATAGAAGAACAAAATGACAAAATAAATGAAAAATTTGAAATGATTCAAAAACTACATACAGAAATTCAGAAGATTAATACTAAATTGTCAGAAATAAATAACACATTGAAAGGGCAAAGGAGTAGAATTGATGCAGTGGGAGACAGAATTAATGAGATTGAAGACAAATACCTGAATACTTCTTTGGAAAGGGATCAGTCCAAAAAAGGATCAAAACAAAATGAAGAAAGCCTAAGGTTCATGTGGGATACCATCAAAAGGAATAACCTACATGTCATTGGAATTCCAGAACAGGAAGAGAAAAACAAAACCACTGAGAAAATTTTCCAAGATTTGTTGGAAGAGAACTTCCCTGATACAAAGAAAAATGAGAATATATCCATTCAGGAAGTCCAACGAATCCCAAACAGGATAGACCCCAAAAGAAAATCACCAAGACATATCATCATCAAACTCATCAAAACTAAAGACAAAGAAACCTGAAAGCAGCATGGGGAAAACAAAAAGTTACCTACAAAGGACAGCCAGTAAGAATAAGCTGTGATTTCTCAACAGAAGCCATGCAAGCAGGAAGACAGTGGGATGGTATATATAAAACCCTGAAAGATAAATATTTTCAACTAAGAATTACATACCCAGCAAAATTGTCCCTCAAATATGATGGTGAAATTAGATTTCCAGATAAGCAGAAACTAAGGGAATTTGTTAAAACCAGACCAGCCTTACAAGAGATACTAAAGGGAGTCCTTTGAACAGAGAACCAAAAATAGCAAATAACAACTGACCATTAATACACAAGATGATATAACCCAGAAACCACAACTATGGACATATCCAAAGTAAAATAAGCTTACAAGATTGTAAACAAGTAACCAGCGACATCAATTGGCAAATGAGGACAACTACAAACAAAAAGAGGGAAAAGACTGTGTAGTTACAGAACTTCTGAATTGTGAGGAAGTTAAGAGAGTTGCAACATAGAATGAACTGTTCTAAACTTGAGGAGATAATTATAAATCACAGGGTAACCTCAAAGAAATATGATAAACCTTCACATCAACAATAAAAGAGGACAAACACAAATATTCAGCAAATACTAAAACAACAGCAAAAAAGGAAATAACATGATTCATAAAATAATGAGCTCAGCACAGAAAATAATATGGAACAGAGAAAGTAGGAACACCATGAAAAAACACATAACAAAATGACAGCAGCCAATTCATACTTGTTGATAATTGCACTGAATGTTAATGGATTAAATCACCACTTAAGAGACAGAGAGCTGCAGATTGGATAAGAAAACAAAATCCATCATTATGCTATCTACAAGAGACATACCTTAAAGACAAAGACAAAAACAGACTAAGAATCAAAGGTTGGAAAACAATATATGAAGTAAATGGCAACAGTAAAAGAGCAGGAGTGGCAGTATTAATTTCTGATCAAATTGACTTTAAGACAAAAACCATACGAGACAAGGAAGGACGTTATGTAATGATTAAAGAATCAATTGAACATGAAGATATAACCATAATAAATATCTATGGGCCCAATGAAAGAGCCCCAAAATACATAAATCAGACTTTAAGAGTTGAAAAGTCATTTAATGTAATTGTTGCTCTTCGTGGGTTTTGCTATGTGTTTGCTACTTTTGTTTTGTTTTGTTTTGTTCCTTTATTCCTGCTTTCTTCTTTTCATTTGCTTTACTAAAGTATCTTTATCCCATATTTTCTCCTCTGTTAGCCTTTTAGTTATACATTTTTTTTAATCTTTTAGTTGCTACCTTATAGTTTAATATGCATTTTAAACTTAATACTTTTCTGTCTTGTAATGCTTTTACCATCTTCCAAACATTGTAAAAGCCTTATAATGATTTAAATTTGTCAAGTGCTTAAGGCTTTTGACTGTTAACTAGAAGGTTGGCAGTTGAAACCCACTAGCCATTCTGCACAAGTAAGATGGGGCAATCTACTTCTTTAAACATTTACTGCCTCAGAAACCCAATGGTGGTCGCTATGAGTTGAAATCAACTCAATGGCAGTGCGATTGGTTTTTTGTGGGTTTTTTTATTCCCCATCACCCTATATGAGAGCTCTGGTGAGTAGTGCCTAAGGCATTTGTTAACCCGAAGACTGGCAATGCAAACCCACCAGCCACTTCTCAGAAGGAAGACTGGGCAATCTACTTCCATAGAGATAC
>NW_006921851.1:1520560-1539626 GCF_000298275.1 Orycteropus afer afer | reverse complement strand
TTTTTCCTGAACTTGAATTGTAGCCTGTGGTGCTTCCCTAATAAACCTCATAACCTGTGAGCTCTGTGTGGCCACTGCAGTAAATTATCAAACCCAGGAGAGAGGTGGTGGGTGCTTTGGGAGGAACAGTTGGTGAAAGGGCTGGAGGGAGGCAGCATGTCTGGCCTTGCAGTAATAGGCCTTGCGCTATTGATAGTGATTCTGCCTTCCTCTTGTGCGGTTCTAGGAGGTCAGAATATGTGGCCTCCTTGTCATTTTTGCAATCACCCTATATGCTGTTATTGTCATATATTTTACTACTTAATATTTTGTAAACCTCATAAGATATTATTAATTCTTTCATTATTTGTATTTACCTGCATATCTTTCTTCCTGGTATTCTTCATTCCTTCTAATGGTTCTAGAATCTTTGTCATTCAGCCTAAAGAATCTCTTAATATTGTAATGCAGGTTGGCTGATGACAATTTTCACAACTTTTCTTGGTTTTAGAACATTCCTTATTTTGTCTTTCTTTATGAAGATGTTTTTGCTGGATATACGGGCTAGATTGGCAGCTTTTATTTTTCAGCATTTTGGTTTCCATAGTTAAAAAGTTGGCTACCATCTTGTTTGAAAGATTATCCCCTCTGCCCCTGGGTCATTTGGTATTTATGCTGCCTGGGATTTGCTGTGTTTCTTGCATTTGGAGATTAATGTCATATTTTGAAAAGTTTTTAGTTACTATTTCTTCAAACACTGCTTCTTCCCCATTCTCTCTTTCCTTTCCTTCTGCGACCCCGGTTGCATATGTGTTAGACCTTTTGATTATGTCTCATGTCTCTTATGCTCTGTTCTGGTGTTCTATTCTTTTTCCTCTCTGTGCTTCATTTGGAAATCTTCCATCTATCTTCAAGTTCACTTATCCTTACTTTTCCTGTGTCTAGTTTTATGTTAAACTCATCCTATCAGTGCTTTATTTCACATAATATTCAGTTCTAGAACGTCCATTTGTTTCTTTTTGATAGATTCCAACTTTCTGTTGAAATTTACCTAATGAAGATAATTAAGAAAATGCCATCAGAAAAATGCCAGAATGAATGTGAAGCTCAGTCTAATCTATGTGTTTCTCTTCTTTAAAGAACTGTAGCTCCTTGAATCCTGCATGTGTTGGTTGCACTCCAGCACCTTCAAATAGTGTTTTATATATTTTGTTCAACCCTGTGTAGTTGTTTTCAGCTATTTGAGTATGTCCAAACTTGAAAGTTTCTGGAATAGCTTTTCAATAGCTATGGTCACTTAGGTGCCATGAATGAGCCTGATGGTTTTAATACTATTTGTTTGTGCTAAATTGGTTATTTTGGAGAAAACAAGCAATTTGTGGTTTTAAAAGTATCCCTCCCTTCATAGAAGGATGAATGTTGTATTAGTTCACTATTATAAAAAGTCACATGTATGGGAGGAAACTGTCATTGTTGGTTACCAGGGGTGGGAGGGATGGGAAGGGGCCACTGCTAGATAGATAGAGATAAGTATTGATTTAGGTGAAGAGAATGGCAGTGTACCAAAAGTGAGTGATCACCACAGTGGCACTGAGGAAGAGGAGGACAGAGAGGTACAAGAGGTACAGACAACAAAGATAAACCCTTTTTCATATATGGTACTGTGTTAGCCGTGATAAGAAATATTAACCTACAGGTAAATGGGAGCTCTGGTAGCATAGTGGCTAAGACACTTGCCTGCTAACCAGACGGCTGGCGGTTCAAACCCACCAGCCACTCCTCGGAAGGAAGGTTGGGCAATCCTACTTCCGTAGTGATACTGCCTCGGAAACTCAAGGAGGGGTCGCTATGAGTTGGGGCCGACTCGATGGCAAACAACAACAGGTAAATAGATGGACAGACAGGCTGAATGATCAGGTATGTCTGTTGTTGTTGTTTGCCATGGAGTCGGACCTGACTCATAGCGCCCCTTCTTGAGTTTCCGAGGCAGTATCACTACGGAAGTAGATTGCCCAACCTTCCTTCCGAGGAGTGGCTGGTAGGTTTGAACCGCCAGCCTCCTGGTTAGCAGTCAAGCGCCTTAGGCACTATGCTACCAGAGCTCCTAGGTTTGTCTAGGCAAAAGGAAGTGTACCCATGACCATATATAAGGTTGGTAGATGGTATTTCTACATATGTATTTGTATGTGCTGCTGTTGTTGTTGTTGTTACATGCCGTCGAGTCGGACCCAACTCATAGCGACCCCTCCTTGGGTTTCCTAGGCAGTATCACTACAGAAGTAGATTGCCCCATCTTCCTTCCAGGGTATGTGCTGTAAGAAATATATAATAGAACAAAGTTATGATAACTTCTTGGCCATAGCAAGCTACCCTGAGGGAGCAAGTAATTTAACCTGTGGGCTTGGAGACATCAAGCTGAATTGGCATAACATACTACACAAAAACATTGTTCTATATCCAACTTTGGTGAGTAGTGACTGGGGTCTTAAAAGCTTGCAGAAGGCCATCTAGATGCAACAATTGGTCTTCCTCATCCAGAGCAAAGAAGAATGAAGAAAACCAAAGACACATGGAAACAATTAGTTCCAGGGACTAGTAGACCATGTGATCCTCAGCCTATATGACCATGAGACCAGAAGAAGTAGGTGGTGCCTGGCTAACATTGTCATCCACTCAGAAAAAGAACAGTGTCAGAGATCCTGGATAGAGTAGGAGAACAAGGTGGAAAAGACTCAAAATGATTAAAAAAAAAAAAAAAAAGGATTTGCTGGTCTGATAGAGCCTGGTGAGACCCCTGAGACTATGACCCTAGTTACCTATCAGGTCTGGAACTAAATTCACTCCTGTGGCTTCCAGCCAAACAATAGACAAGCATATGAGGTGAACATTTACACAGGTAGATATACTCCTTGGAGCTATCAGTAATGGGAGAACAGAAGGGCTAAGTTTGCACAGGGAGACAGCTCTGGGGGGTGGGAGTACATGGGAGAGAAGGACACAGGGAAGAGGTGGCTGTGAGGAGGAAGTGGGAACAGTGCTGTTACACTGTGGAGAATTACAGTCATGAGACAAAATGTGTGTGATCTGCTGTGTGGAAAATGAATTTGTTATGTAAACTGTCACCCAAACCACAATGAAAATTCAGGGGGGTGGGGAGAAAGACCTCCCTCCCATCCATCCTTCTCCAACCAGTTTAGAAAAATAAAGTAATTGGATATTTAATGTGTTTTAAACTTTATTCATATATGACTTTTCCTCCATATTTTTTTTTTTTACAATAGGACCATAGTAAGGATTTCCAAAGTATCCTCCAGGTAGATGTAGCAGACCACTCAAATTGGCGCATTATCCTTGGATGCCATTAAGTTAGTGTTTCACTCCATGTCACTGGATTGCCTGACATCCTTCCTCTTCCCAGTCCTCTGCTAGTTTACTCAGCTAAGATAGAACCCCTGTTACATTCAGAACTCTGGACTAGAGTGGTTTAAAATAAATATGTCAAATAATTAATGGTTTTTCCTTACCTATAAGTAGTCCTTATATTCTTCTGTAAGTGAGCCAAGCATATACATAAGTAATTCTAACTGAAGGTAAAATGTGTCACAATAAAGGAGTATTTATCATTTATAGAGTCTGATTTCACGCCCTAAACACCAGTTGCCATGAGTCAGTTTCAACTCATCATGACTCAGTTTGTATGAGAGTAGAGCTGTAGTACATAGGGTTTTTAACAGTTGGCTTTTTAAGTGATTTCAAAGAATTATACTTGTTACGGTCTCTTACTTTGTTATATACTTTGTTATGCTTAATATAGCAGTTTAACTTTTTACTTATTTCCCTTTGGTCTTTTCCATTTTAACAAAACTCTCATAATGTGTAACTTTATTGTCTTCATATTTAACTGCCCTAAACATTTTTTTACTTCAATATAGTCTTCATAATTATACTGTTTTTTTGCTATTTGATCTTTTATCTGATTGATGTACCAGTATTTAACATGTTTTCTTTTGTTGGTGATGGTATTTTTCCAGTGTTCTGTATCAGAAATAATGCTACATTAAACATTTTTTATTTTCCTACTTGGAAGAATTTAGTGTGAATACATAATTCAACATGAAAAAGAAAGCTATTGTAGAAACAGTATGAATATTTGAGTGATTCTTGATAGAGCCTTTCTTTCAAAAAACAAATTTTTTTTAATCAGTAATTAAGGTGCCGCCAATGGTTTAGTAATAGCACGTGCTTTGTTGTTGTTGTTATGTGCTGTCGAGTCGGACCCGACTCATAGCGACCCCTTCTTGGGTTTCTGAGGCGTTATCACCACAGAAGTAGATTGCCCAACCTTCCTTCCGAGGAGTGGCTGGTGGGTTTGAACTGCCAGCCTTCTGGTTAGCAGTCAAGTGCTCTAGGCACTATGCTACCAGAGCTCCTAAAGCACATACCAGAGCACTTGCTTTAGGAGTTAAAATTTTTAAATATTGGCTAATTTAGCAGCTGTACATGATAATTTAAGTTTAATTTGCATTTCTTTGGTTACTTTTTAAGGTTGGAAAATTTTCTAAATGCTTTTTTGCTGTCTGTATTTAGAGGATCATTTTAAGCGTTGAGCTTTTGGCTATTACTAAATCATCAAGTGTGCTACCTCCTTCAGTTGGTTTGCTATTACAAAGGATATTTGTTTCAGGTGTTAAATGAGGTAATGTGTGTGCATACTCTGAACAGTACATGACACATAATAAGTGCACAGTGAATGTTTGTCTCTAAAAGATTGAGAAATACAAGTATGTTGCATCTTTCTGTACTCTTCTTTCTCTTCAGGAAACTGAGAAATTATATTTATTTGTTTTATGATTGAACATATTAAAAACAAATTTATATTTCAAGTAAATTGATGTAACAGTAGTGTTTTCAAATGAATTAATAACCACACTTAGGAGAAATTAGACACTGAAAATGAATTCTTTTATATGGTTTTAATCAAATAATATATATATACACAAAAGTCTTTAGAAACAATAAGAAAAAATCATTTTGATGTTAATTATATTGTTTACGTTTTGAAAAATAATCTCCATCCCCTGCATGCCTATGGGTATTATACAAAAGGATTTGTCCAAATGTTAATATACTCAATATTTCTGTTGTTTCAAACCTACAAAACTTGAAAATAGTTGATAAGACTAGATCACATATTTTAGTTGAAGGTATTTTTCTTCCTCATATGTCTGCTTTAAAAATATATTCTGTCTCCTTGTCTATATCTTCAGGTTAAAAAGGCCTTCTTTGCCTTGGTAGCCAATGGTGTTCGAGCAGCGCCACTGTGGGAGAGTAAAAAACAAAGTTTTGTAGGTAAGCAGTGTGGGCCTGGAAAAAATTCTAAGGGGAACTTTAAAAGCAGAAGGCCTCCAAGGTATTTTAGTAGGTGGTGATTGGAAATTCAAATGAGTAAATATGTTACCAAATTAGCGAACATTTTTTTTTTAATTTTTATTGTGATTTGGGTGAAAGTTTACAGAGCAAATTCACTTTCCGTACAGCAGCTCACATACACTTTGTCTCATGACATTGACTACAATTTACCACAATGCAGCAGCTCCCCTCCCACTTCTTCCCCATAGTTGCCTCTTCCCTGTGCCCTTCCCTCCATGCACTCCTGCCCCCTGAGCTGTCTCCTTGTGCATACACTGCCCTTCTGTTCTCCCATATAGAACATTTTTGCTTTGATATACTGGGTAAGATGGGTCTGCTAATAAATTCCAAACTCTGGTGTACTTTTATTGGATTTCTTTTAATTTAGCAACTTTTTGGTTTAGTGCCTTTGCTAGTTCCTATGAGTTCAGTGAACAAAATCTACATTGTGGTCACACATCAGTTAGTCCCCTGGGATCAAGGTGTCGGTCCAGAATGTTGTATACACATCATTTCTCATCTCTTTAACACACACCTTTTGGATAGGGCAAATGGAAATAGTATAAAAATGATTGGTATCTTTGTTGTACTGTTAAATCATTGTCACACAATTAAAAATGTGCAACTTAAAACTATTTAAACGTCATAATTTCTCATCTTAGAAATCATAGCAGACAATGGATATAGTCTCTCTTAGCACAATATTTTGAGATGATCTGTTTATGTCTGCCTCTCATTCAAGGTTATAATTTCCTCAGGGAAAATGTTCATCTCTCTTTCATCTTTGTGGTCCTAGAGTCTTGCAGTTAGTATGCACTCAGTAAATGGTGACTTTTGGGAAAAAAAAAAAGTCTTCTTTCAAAATCATTTTGGAATGCTTCCCAGGAAACAATCTTTTCACTTACAGAGTGTCATGTTTCTAAAGCTTACTCAATACTTTCTTATTTTAAAGTATTTTAAATAATGTACCTGTAGGTACAACTCTGTTATGATTATTTAATATCAGTAAGTTTTCTCTTACAGATTTGCCAAATACTATGATTAATTCAATTGTACTTTCTTTCAGATTTAATTTCATCCAAATTTTCATTTCTAATTTTGTATAGATAATTAACAGATTAATACTTTAAAAAAATTATTAAACTGCATATTTTATTTTAAAAGCTTTTCTAAATGTTCCAGGTTCTGTTGACATTTGAGATTTTTCTTTCAAGTTTTCTTAGTTCTATTGCTAACATACAATTCTTTGTTCCAGGAATGCTAACGATTACAGATTTCATAAACATACTCCATAGATACTACAAATCACCCATGGTGAGTGCCAACAGTCCTTCTGTCAGTAATTGGAGCTATATGTGCCCATGTCTCTGTAAAGGGGTGTGGGCATTTAATATTCTTGTGGAATTTTTTCCTTCCTTTTTTGGTACCGGAGTGGTCATAGTATGGATTTTTCAAATATATGTAACATGCAAGGAACTGTCATATAAAACTTCTAATCCTAGTAAACAGCTAGCTTTGCCCCAAATCATTCACATTTGAAGCTTGAAGAAGGTAGTCTCAGGAAAAACAAAAGGAACTACTTGGGTTAGTTAAAACCTACATGCTTATTTATTACCTAGATATTCTATTAGTTTCACTAAAATGGTGATAATTGATCTATAAGGGCATTGTGTGAGCATGCTATAATGTTGAGAATTGGCTTCAGATCTGTGAGTGAATGGGGCCTTCCCTCCCACCAACCTCTTCTCCCAGTGACTAACTTTTGTAATGACCTCATTCTTGAGATTAGATTGCCATAGGATTGTCTATAAAGGCCTGTTGATATAAATATAGTTGAATGCAATTCCCCAGCAATTATATAACACAAACGATATGTATTTTGAGCTTTAAAAGAAGTAAAACTTAATTAAAATTGAAGAAATTGACTTTGTGACATTTTTCTGTCAATTAGTCAACTGACTAATTTTAGTGGCAGAATTTCCTGTCCAGCTGAGACTTTTCTTGTTCTATAAGAACATAGTTTGAAAGCCACTTCTGTCTTTTAATGCTTGTTTTGTTTGGAGAGAAGGAGAAAGGACTGGTGGAATGATATACTTTACTTTGCTTCTTGAACTATTACTATTTTGGGTATCTAAAGGGTAAATGTCAATCCAGTTAATACTATTTATATGTGAAATGGTCAGTAAACCAAAAAAAAAACCGAACTCACTGCCATCGAGTCAGATCCAACTCATAGCAACCCCTCCTTGGGTTTCTGAGGCAGTATCACTACAGAAGTAGATTCCTCAACCTTCCTTCTGAGGAGTGGCTGGTGGGTTTGAACCGACAGCCTTCTGGTTAGCAGTCAAATGCCTTAGGCACTACGCCACCAGAGCTCCCATGTAATGGTCAGTAGTGTCCAACAATTTAGTTCCTACATAAAATGGGAAAATACGTTTCTTTGTAAGAATACTCTTAGATGGAATTTTTACCAAAAATTCTCTAAGTATTCTCTATTTATTTCAAATAACATACCTGATTTGTTAAATATTACCAGTGCAAATAAATATTAGATTTTCTTAAAATGGTCATAACTCTATTTTTGGACTAGCAAAATCAGCACAAATGTGATTATTAAATGAATTAATTTTTATAAAATGCAATCAAGCTGCGTTTAACAAATCTCAGCAATAGGTAATTGAATCAAAACTGTTGAAAGAAATGATGTCTAAATTTGCAGCCTAAAGTTTTTAATACTTGAAGAAACAAGTACTTTTCTCCATATTTCAACTCATTTTCTAATTATGAACAGAAAAAATGCTATTGTAAAAGCTGTGTTTTATTTTCTTTTTCTAGTATTCATCATTCATCGTTAGGAGCTCTGGTGGTGTAGTGCCTAAGGCACTTGACTGCTAACCAGAAGGCTAGCAGTTCAAACCCACCAGCCACTCCTCGGAGGGAAAGTTGGGCAATCTACTTCCGTAGTGAAACCACCTGGGAAACCCAAGGAGGGGTTGCTATGAGTCAGATCCAATTCCAAGCCAGTGGTTGCGTTTTGCGTTTAGTATTCATCATTAATATATAAAAATAAAATTTTTATATATTGACTGTTGGCTTGCAAAATTCACTTATTAATTCTGGTTGCTTTTTTGTAGCTTTATTAGGATTTTCTGGAAGTCCCTGGGTGGTACAATGGTTAATACACTCAGCTACTAACTGCAGAGTTGGAAGTTTGAGTCTACCCAGAGGTGCCTCAGAATAAAGGCCTGGTAATCTACTCCCATAAAGATTATAGCCATTGAAACTCTGTGGAGTATAGTTGTATTCTGACACACATAAGGTCTCCAGGAGTAGGTCTCCAGGAGTCAGAACAGACTCTACAGCAACTGTCTCTCTCTCTCTCTTTTTTTTCCAGTGAATGTGAGATATTTTTCCTTTCATCCATGCCCTTAAGTTTTCCTTCCTTGTTTATCTAAATCCCACCTATCATGCTGATCCTGGCTGAAATCCTGCTTTGAGGAAAATCTTTCTTTTAGAGTATGACCTTACGATAAAGCTTTCTTCTACTGTTCAGTGAAATTTTCATATAAAACTGTCTTCAGGATGCCAATCACCTGACTTTTAAGGTTCAAGAAGAGACCAGGTTTTCTTATCTTAGGTGCCCTATAAGTCCCATATAATGCTGAGAGCCTAGAGCCGAGCTGAGGGTTAGGAAGGGCCAGAAGAAATAGAATAGAGAACTCAAGTTCATTGAATACCTGCTTCCTGCTAGGAACTTTGTCTCATGTAATTGTCACAGAAGCTCATCAGGAGGGTGTTTTTATTCCATTGTACAGTAGAAAAAAAGATCCAAAGAAGGTAAATAATTTGCCCAAGAATAGTAACTAAGAAGGAAGTGGTAAAGCTACAGTTGGGATTTAGAACAGATAGGAGGGTTTGCAGAGTTATTTTGTATCACTCCATGCTGCTTTATTTTACAGCATTGTACCCACTCTGCTTTGGTAACCACTTGATGACAATGTCCCAGCATAAACTGATCTTTGGACCCAGTTTTACCACATGAGTTAGCCAATTGCCTTTTTTAGATTAGAGATGCTAAAAATCTTTTGCATCCTCAAAAAAGGACTGAATGTGTCTGTGTATATGTGCTTTAAAACTTAAATGTATAAGAAATTTTCCAAATAAGTTACTGAGAAGATAGTATTATACTACTATATTTTAAGTTTATAAAACATGAAACTTCAAAGAAATACAAAGCATTTTACATGTTTCTCATTTATATTACTAGTATTCATTATTCAGAAATACTGGTTTCTGAATTACCATTTGGATTGATTCCATCTGCTGAATTATTGGACCCGGTAATAGTTTTGAAATAAAAGAGTAATTTCCTTTTTTTCTTATTGTATATGTTAACATTTGTAAATAATAATTTCCCTTATTTACAGGTACAGATTTATGAATTAGAGGAACATAAGATTGAAACATGGAGGGGTAAGTATTGTTGGATCTTCAATATCTACTCATCAGTATATACTAGCAGCAGGAAAACATATATACACTTGATGTGTAAAATATACCTTAATACATTGGATCCATTTCTCTCCGCCTGGTAGTAAACTGTATTCATTAAAACCATCATTCTGTTTATTTCTATTTTATTTTTCATAGTATGCCATAAGCAAAAAACAAGCCAAACTCAACTACTGTTGAGTTGTTTCCAACTCATAGTTGACCCCTCCTTAGGTTTCCGAGGCAGTATCTCTGTGGAAGTAGATTGCCCAATTATCCTTCTGAGGAGTGGCTGGTGGGTTTGAACCTCCAGTCTTATGGTTAGCACTCAAATGTCTTAGGCACTGCACCACCAGAGCTCCCAGCACTGTAATTACTATCTATTCTATTTAACAGACATTTATAAACACCTGTCATGTGCAAGGCCCTATTCTGGGGCTGAGAGTATAAAGATGAGTGAGCTGACCAGTGCCCACTCAGTGCCTACAATGGAGCCTCCAGTCAAGCAATGTTACCCTAAAAAATGTGCCTCTATATAGAAAATGCACCAAAGGAATGCCTAACTTTAACAAAAGAAAGGATCTACCCTTATTTATATTTTAATAACTATGTCTTTACAAAATATGGAGAAACATAGAACAAGTGAACTTAAACTAGATGATTTAGATCAAATAACATGAAAAGAACTTTAAGAACTTGAAAAGTTTCTATTATTTGTAGCATTGAAATCCACTGTTTATAATCACAAAACCCTTTTCTGAAATGGAACCATTTTTTCAAGTCTAACTTCATGATAAATTGGTCTTTCTTAGTGAGAACACCCTTCAAAGCCTTTGGGTAGGAATTCAGGGACCAACTAAGGGAAATTTTGAATTTGAAACCAAGGAGTTAAGCTTTATACTTCCCATAATCTGCCTGCTATTGTAAGCAACCTTTGTAACGGGTTGTAAAATTGGAATATCCATTAGCATTCTGGTGACCTCTGCTTGTATCACTCTTTTACCAAATGTCCTAATTTTTTTTCTAAACATTTATTTAATAATTTTTTTTTTTAACTATTTACATTTTTTCACAAAGGCAGCATCTGGAAACAGTTTGGAAGTTTTTCAAATAGTCATAACTATAATTAACCCTAGGCGCTCTGGTGGCACAATGTCTAAGGCATTTTGACTGTTAGCCAGAAGGTTGGTGCTTCAGACCTACCAGCCATTTTGCAGGAAGACTGGGCAATCTACTTCTGTAAAGATTTACCACCTTAGAAACCCAGTTGGGGGTCACTATGAGTTAGAATTGACTCCATAGCAGTGGGTTTGGTTTTGTTGTTTTGTGGGGTTTTGTTTTTTTTTTTTTAAATAATCAACACATTAGTTTTGGGTAAATTAAATTTCTTTGATTTGAATTTTTAATCCTAATTATTACCTATCAATTGAAGAGTATTGTATTTAATAACTACAAACAACAGATATGTTACTAACTGCATATTTTCTTTCTATAAATACAGAACTTTATTTACAAGAAACATTTAAGCCTTTAGTGAATATATCTCCCGATGCAAGGTAAACTTGTAATTTTTCTTCTTTGAAAACATTTATTCATTCAGATTTATGTTACCATAATAGGTAGACAGGCAGAAAGTAGAACATGTTTTTCAATCTAGATAGGGACCAGCTCCCGTAATTCCAACCGCTAAATTGAATTCATTTAGCAGTTGATAGTAGACGAGGAAAAGGGTCTTTTTTTTTTTTTAATTTTATTTTGATTTGGGTGAAGATTTACAGAGTAAATTCACTGAGGAAAAGGGTCTTAATAAGCAGTTTTGAAAGTACAGATTGCCTCAGGCAGAATCTGTCCAGGGAACTTGTTAAAATTTCAGATTCCTGGGCTTTACCCTCAACCTATAAAATCAATCTCTGGAGAGCAGTACCCAGGAATACACTTTTAAACAACTCCCTCAGTGATTCTGATACACATTAAAGTTTAAAAATCAATATATAAGATACTTGCACACCAGTGGTTGTGGTGGCACTATTCACAATAACCAAAAAGTAGAAACAACCTAAATGTCCAATAAGAGATGAACAGATAAACAAAATGTGATGCATACATGTAGTGGAATATTATTCAACCATGAAGAGAAATGAAATTCTGAAACATGCTATGACATGAATGAACCTTGAAAATATTATGCTGAGTCAAATAAGTAAGACACAAAGGACAAATACTGTGTCCTTCCACTTTCATGAAATATCACAAATAGGCAAATTCATGGAAGTAAAAAGTAGATGCAGTTACCAGGGACTGGAGGGGAGTTGGACAGGGGAGTTACTGCTTCATGGGTACGGAGTTTCTGTTTAGGGTGTTGAAAAAGTTTTGGAAATAGATAATGGTGATAGTTGCCCAACATTGTGAATCTAATTAATATGTCACTGAAGTATACACTTAAAATAGTTGAAATGGTGACTTTTATATATATATATTTTATCATAATTTTTTTTAATCAAAATATATTAAACATTGATTCAGAGGCTGTCACAAGAATGAGCCACTGTCTGTAGTTTTCTAGCCAATGCTTTCTGATTCAAGCCTTCTAGAATGGCTCTCAACACATTTTCACATTTGTGTAAAATGGTTTTCTAAATTCTAGACCACTCTATAGAAAAGTAAAATTTTTATTATTTTTTTATTTCCAAATCATAAAAAAAAAAATAAACCCAGTGAACATTCTTAGCAACATAGGTGAGACCCCGAATAGAACAGAAGTGCCAATGCTGCAGACCCACGAGTGGGGTTCTCACAGAGTTCCCCACAGGATCATTGGCCCTCTACCCAGTGAGCCTGCCACTGCGGCTATTCTGTTAGCTTTCCTCACAGTTTAGGTTCTGCCATTTTTCAAATCAAATCATTAAACCTGCCATTAAAAATCTACTCTGCTAGAGGTTTGTAGCACACTTTTGTTTGAGATTTATTAACATAGATTGTACAAATAAAAAATTTGCTGAAATTTCCAATTTTAAAATTCCAACACACTGATTTTAGCTTCTCAACCTTTTATTATTGTAGTATAAAAACACTAAAAATGCTTTCAAAACAGGGGTGGTCCAAATGTTATCTGGATTTTCTTTAAAGCCTCCTAACAACTTTAATGGCTTTTCCCACAGCCTCTTCGATGCTGTATACTCGTTGATCAAAAATAAAATCCACAGATTGCCAGTTATTGACCCTATCAGTGGGAATGCACTTTATATACTTACCCACAAAAGAATCCTCAAGTTTCTCCAGCTTTTTGTAAGTACTTTTTAATGTTTCTAAAGACTTAGTTGCATTTGCTTTAACTAATTTACTTCAAGTAAATTGGCTTCTGTTACCTAACTCAGTAGAGAGCTCTGGTGGCGTGGTGCCTATGGCATTGAACTGCTAACCAGAAGGTTGGCAGTTCAAACCCACCAGACATTCTGCGGAAGGAAGACAGGGCAATCTACTTCCGTAAAGATTTACCGCCTGGGAAACCCAGAGAGGGTCGCTATGAATCAGAATCGACTCGATGGCAGTGAGTTTGGTTTTGGTTTGGTTTATCCTCCAGTAGAAGAAATTGTTTGAGGTCTCCATTTCTAAACTTTAATTTCTCACTTTACTGTTTGAATTATACATTCTCAAAGTTGATTCCAATTAAAGAGTAATCACCTTTCAGTGCAAGTATCGAAATTTAAAAACACTTGGAATTCTCTATTTAAATTAGAATATTTTATCACCTAAAATAGAAATAAAGCAGATTGCAGGTCAGTTTAATTCACGGACTGCTATATAAGATAAATTGAACCAATACATATAGCAAAACAAAAAACAAAAAACCTTATAATGCTTTATTGGTATTGTAGTTTTTACAAACGTGTTCAAAAATACTGCCCCCAAGATTATCTTAGTATCTTACTGTTAACTGCAGCAGTGATAGCAAAATCCAAAGCAAATAAAACTTTGGCAATAGAATAAGTACCATGTTGGTCCAAATCAGGCTATGTTATCTATAGGTTTTCTCAAATGCTTTTGAAATGAAATTATTTTTCCTAAGCAAG
Organism: Orycteropus afer afer; assembly: GCF_000298275.1. Taxonomy (NCBI): domain Eukaryota; kingdom Metazoa; phylum Chordata; class Mammalia; order Tubulidentata; family Orycteropodidae; genus Orycteropus; species Orycteropus afer. Next base: position 1,525,677 of record NW_006921851.1, on the reverse strand, counting down.
CAGCACTAAGAACCTCTTTGATTGGCAGTATTAAAGGAAGCTGAGAATGAACAAGGAGTTTCACAAGAGAGCTTGTATTTTTTCTTTTTAATTACATCGCTAAATTTGAGGTTATAAAACATTAGTCAAATAGAACCAGTAAGAAGCCTCATTAATGGCACAAGGAGATCATTTGAACAGTCTTTTCAAAGAATTGACTAGACATTAAAAATCTACCTTAAATTAATGTTCCCATTTCCTTCTCTACAGCCTCAGAGAAGAAAGTTAAGACAGCACTCTGTGATTAGAGTGGCCAAAGCTCCTCTTCCAGAATGCTTCTTAAAGGGCTGCTTCTGCCTCACAGCCCACAGAGAGCTAGTGACTGAGAGAAATGTTGATCCATCAAACCAGTCCTGTAATTTAATAGGGTAACTGTGTGGTAATGGTTTTCATGTTTAAATCAATGCTAAGAAAGAAGTTAGGAAGGAGAAGAATGAGTTACAAAAAAGTGTGGAGCTTAATAAAGAGACTACCTAGGGAAGAAGCTTTGGGGAGAGGTGGTGGTATCAGTGTCATTCATCCTACCTACCCTCTTCTGTCCTGGGCAAGTGTGGGCTATGACAAGTGCTGTGGCTCAAGCAGTTAGGTTTAATGGGAACGGAGTGGGGGAACACAGTGTATTTAGAGTTCACCACATGCCTGGCCTTTTAGTTCTTTTAATTTTAATTGATTTAAAATTTACTTTATGTGCTGGCCTGAGCACTTTACATGACACATCTAGTCCTCACCTACTGTCCTATCAAATAGGTGTCTTTATTAATACCATTTGGTAGGTGATGAAACTAAAAGAGGTTCAGGTATTTTCCTAGACTGGTGGCTGATCATGGTAGAGCAGCATCTGAACTGTACACTCTGACCCAGCAGCCACTCCTAACCTTGTGGTACTCTCCGCCAGCAGACAGTGAGGGGGAGACATTTTTACTTCCATTGTGCACATGTAGCATCTGAACCAGGAGGCTTAAGAATGGGGCCCAAAGTCACACAGCTGCTTAGCGATCAACTTCAAACCCAAGAGGTCAAAGCCTTAAAGCCTGCATTGTTCTTACTGCTATGCTGTGATAAAAGAAGCAAGTGGACATTTCAGATAGTCCTTTAGCGTACGTACTTTAGATTTTTCTCTTGTATAAAAATAGAACAGGTTGCCTCTGTCTAGTACTACCTTAGATTTGGGCCAACATGGTAATTAGCACATTCCAAATATTCTAATACACTAAAATATTCATGTAGAGATTTTCAGATTAAAATGTAGAATTTTGATGAATAAATATGAGAACCTGGTTTTTACTGATGAGATCATTTTCTGAGAAAAGTTAGCACTACCCATCAGGACATTTGAAGATCAGCCTAAGCATATAGTAAAGAACAGGGAATTATCCTGTATTGAGATGGACTAGATGACCTAATAGGTCTTTCTTTTTTTCTTTTTTTTTTTTTTTTTTCTCTAAATTTCTAGGATTCTCATGCTTTGAATATTGATGAACTCTTTGACTTGAACATTTTGTTTCTTCTAATTGTTCATCTTTTCCTGATAATTATAAGGTACACCAGGAGGATGGAATCAACTGTACCCTTTATAAAAGGTGGATTTTTGAAACCATAGACCTTATTTTGCTATAGTCAAATGTGATCCTAGACTTTTCTCTTCTGACTTCTCCCTCCTCCTTTAAAACAGCCCATGAAAGGAAAAGTTAATTTTTAAAGATTCTTCTAATTCTGTTCAGCTGGCTTGTTGTTTGTTCCTAGTAGACAAAAATTACAGTCCTTCAAAGGTGTGTTAGGACATAGAGGTGGGATATTTGAGGACTAGTTCACTTGGGCTCAGCGCAGCCATCGGCACGTGCCTAAATAGTAGGTTTGGAAATGTATGGATTCTCAGTACATACCACTTAAAGCTAATAGCAGGATCAGGATGTAATGTACATAATTAAGAAGAAAGAATTCTTTTTTTTTTTTTTTTCTCTCTTTTTTTTTTTTTTTTTATTAGGATTTGGGTGAAGATTTACAGAGTAAATTCACTTTTCATACAGCAGTTCACATATACTTTGTCTCATGTCATTGACCAAAATTTACAATGCAGCAGCTCCCCTCCCACTTCCTCCCCATAGTTACCTCCTCCCAGTGTCCATCCCTTCATACTCTTCGAGGCCCATTTTCTGCCAACCCTGTATATGATCTTGGATACACTCTCCATTTAGACATACATAATTGTTTAGCTTGTTCACCCATCTATCCGTCCCTATACCCATATTTGCTTTCATTAACAACTCAGTATTGTATTTACAAAGGGGTTCATATTTGTTGTTTGTACTGCCCATGTAACTCTCTCTGTCTTTCTCATCCTCAATGCTGCCATATTGGTCACTCACATTTGGTACATTGCCCTTCTCTTCACCCAAATCACTATTTATCTCTATCTATCTAACAGCATTCCCTCCCCTTCCCTCCCACCCCTGGTAACCAACAAAGAAAATGTCCTCCAATGTATAAACATTAGAAGAAAGAATTCTTGATGGCTGTCAGGTGTTAATTTCCTGAATAGGCCTATTCTCTTCTTCTATCCACTTTTTAGTAGATAAAGAGGAGAAGGAAAAAAAGTTAACATTTTAGTGCTGTTCAATATTTTATTAAATATCAAGTAAAGGTATATGAGCTGGTTTGAACAAAAAATACAGTTCTTAATATGTCAGTTTCTTCACATTAATTCAAACAACCAGGTAGACTGTTAGAGAAGACTAACTTTAATTTGCTTATACATAATTTTTCACTCAAATGTGGACATTTGAACATTAAAAAGGTATATTTTGGTTCTAGAACATTTGCGTTTATCTTCCTGTTTAGATGTCTGATATGCCAAAGCCTGCCTTCATGAAGCAGAACCTGGATGAGCTTGGAATAGGAACATACCACAACATTGCCTTTATATATCCAGACACTCCTATCATTAAAGCCTTGAACATATTTGTAGAAAGACGAATATCAGCTTTGCCTGTTGTGGATGAGTCAGGTTTGTGTGTTTGGCCATACCAGTTAAACAGAAACAACTGCTTATCTTACTGGGGTAAAATTTGTAAATGACCTAGCATATCAGATAAGTGGGAAAAGTGAAAATTTATATCGAGTGGGTAAATTCAGCACCAAGAAGTACACAAGGTAATAAGGATTTTAAACTGGCTTATTTTCTTATTTTTTGTTAAGATATAATTTCGTGTCCAATTAAAAATAGACACGTTAATTTTATTTATTAGTATTTAATCCCTGATTATTTTAATACCTGATTATAATGAGCCCTGTGGCATAGTCGTTAAGTGCTTGGCTGCTAACTGAAAGGTTGGCAGCTTGAACCCACCAACTACTCCATGGGAGAAAGATGTGACAGTCTGCTTCCGTAAAGATTTACCATCTTGGAAACCCTGTGGAGCAGATCTACTCTGTCCTACAGGGTAGCTGTGAGTCAGAACTGATGACAATGGGTTTGATTTCTTTTTAAGATTGATTTTAAATTAATTGTTTTTTGTTTCTAAGATATTTTTCTAACATATATTTTCATTTTTAGGAAAAGTTGTAGATATTTATTCCAAATTTGATGTAATTGTAAGTATTCTTTGTTTCGTTAAATCTGTTATCTAGAATGCATTTTGAATATATCCATTAATCTATTTTGTGTTTTTCTCTAATAATTTATAACTTTTTTGAGCATGGGAATCTTACCAGAATTCCAGACTCCCCACAATAATGGTACTTTAAATATTCATTGATTTGGCAGCATTTCTTTAATGATTATGTTAGTAGCATTTTATAACCCTCTCTTTTCAATATATTTATATTTTATCTGTCACCGCAACGTGTGTATATTTTAAATAGCTGTGTTTCTCTGTGTACAGCATTGTTTATCCAGCTTTGGGTGCTTAGAGGGGCACAGCTTAATGACTACACACAGGAATCCAGGCTCATCAACATGCATCCTGCTGCTTGGAGCCACTGCCCTAAAGAAGACAGCAACATTTATTAGATAGACTTATGTAAAATTCTGTTTAAACCTAATAGATTGGTTTAAATCTACTAGGTTGATGATTGGTGCTACAGTTTTCCATTAGATGATTTTTTTTTTCCCATTCATTTTAAATGTACTTCCTTAAAATAGAGTGTTATACTATTTCTAAGAAAGAGGAGTGATATTTTGGTAGTCTTACATATATACACCATTTTCTGCCACAGTATTTACCCCAGCATTAAATATTCTTTGCAAAGGTCTCAAACCCTTTTGGTTCATCCTGTTGTATTTAGCATAATAATAGACAACAAAATACATTTACTGAAATTTTGATTTAGAGGAACCCTGAAAAGTCATTTGGATCCATGGAATTTGTCAGGCCTCTTCTTCCTTTAAGACCAAAGTCTTGCTCCCTGGGGGGTTGGAGGATTCAGGGAGAGTTGATCTGCACAAGTTCCCTAGCACTGTGGCACTTATCACCCTACGTATTAAATGCAGCCACTCCTGGAAAGAAAGGTTGGGCAATCTACTAACGTAGTAATACCACCTCAGATACCCAAGGAGGGGTTGCTATGAGTCGGGTCCGACTTGATGGCACATAACAACAGCAACGTCTCAGAAGAGTTTATTCATTCAGGCTATAAACATTAAGGGGCAAGAATGAGGAACAAACCTTTGATAGGAACTGCAGTCAAAATTTAACAATGTTGCTTTGCAATTAGATATACCATATAATATAGAATGTTTTGTTTGTTTGTTTGTTTGTTTTTTGGTATATTGCCTTTCCCTTCACCCAAATAAATACTTAATTTAATATAGAATCTTTCATTGTTATTGATAAGACTGAGTAACAGTGGTAGTGGCATGCTATAAGCTGAAAAGAGAACTTAGGATGATGATAATTTAAGAGAACTGATGGTGGTAATAAATTAAGGTAAACATTAAGGTTTTTAAAAATCAAGTTGCCAGAGGCGGGGCAAGATGGCAGACTAGGCAGAAGGATTGCACAGACCCTCTTCAACAAAGAAAAGGGAAACCAATTAACACAGACACAGAAGATAATCTTGGACCCCTGAGCCTTGAAGGA
>NW_006921851.1:1512897-1514490 GCF_000298275.1 Orycteropus afer afer | reverse complement strand
AGTGGGAGGGGAGCTGCTGCATTGTAAATTTTGGTCAATGACATGAGACAAAGTATATGTGAACTGCTGTATGAAAAGTGAATTTACTCTCTAAATCTTCACCCAAATCCTAATTTAAAAAAAAAAAAAGAAATGCAAAAAAAAAAAAAAATCAAGTTGCCTTAAACTTACTTCTTTTGATTGCTAACATGAATTCAAATGAAAGAATATAATTCAGTCTGTTACTTTATTACAGAATCTTGCTGCTGAAAAAACATACAATAACTTAGATATCACAGTGACCCAGGCCCTGCAGCACCGGTCACAGTATTTTGAAGGTGTCGTGAAGTGCAATAAGCTGGAAACACTGGAGACCATTGTGGACAGAATAGTGAGAGCTGAGGTAAGGTGGCATTGTGAGATTCCTTCCTCTCTCCTTCCTTTTTTTTTTTTTTAAAGTCATGCTGCAAAAAGTACTGAATAGTGAGCAGTGCCTCAGGAAAGGCCCAGGGAAGCAGCCCTTGTGGTCATTCTTAACAGTGTGTCTCCCTGTGCCAGAGCATGGCACACTAGTTAGCATGTAGTAGGTGATCAGTGAATGTTAGGAGCTCTGGTGGCATAGTGCCTAAGGCATTTGACTGCTAACCAGAAGGCTGGAGGTTGAAACCCACCAGCCGCTCCTTGGAAGGAAGATTGGGCAATCTGCTTCCTTAGAAACACTGCCTCAGAAACTCAAGGGGAGGTGTCACTAGTGAGTTGGATCCGACTCAACGGCAGTGAGTTTGTTTCTTTTTTTTTATGAGTCCTAATATCATACTTAAGGAGTTCTGGTGGTATAATGCCTAAGGCATTTGACTTAATCAGAAGGCTGGTGGTTCAAACCTACCAGCAGCTCTGTGGAAGGAAGATAGGGCAGTATACTTCCATAATGATTTACTGCCTCTGAAACCCAGTGGGGTTGCTATGAATTGGAATCAACTGAGTGACAGTGAGTTTGGGTTTTTTTAGTTTGTAATAACATAGTTGGAAGACTCATTAACCATCTATAATATGCAGAGGATACAACCTTGTTTGCTCAAAGTAAGGATTACTTGAAGCACTTACTTAGGAAGATTTAAAATCCATAGTCTTCAGTATGGAGTACACCTTACCATAAAGAAAACAAAAGCCCCCCAATGGAACCAATAAGCAACATCATAATAAATGGAGAAAAGATTGAAGTTGTCAGAGATTTCATTTTACTTGAATCCACAATCAACTCACATGGAAGCACCAGATGATCAAGAAATCAGATGTTGTGTTGTACCAAGCAGATCTGCTGCAAGAGACATTTTTAAAATATTCAGAAGCAAAGATGTTACTTTGAAGACCAAGGTGCACCTGACCTAAATCATGGTATTTTCAGTCACCTCGTATGCATGTGAAAGCTATACCTTGAATAAGGAGGACAGAAGAGTTGATTCCTTTGAATTGTGATGTTGGCAAAGAATACTAAAAATACCATGGACTGCCAGAAGTACAAAGAAATCTGTCCATAAGAAATGCTGCCAGAGCATTGAGGATGAGAAAGACATAGAGAGTTACATGGGCAGTACAGACAACAAATATGAACCC
>NW_006921851.1:1507894-1511997 GCF_000298275.1 Orycteropus afer afer | reverse complement strand
TGCATTGTAAATTTTGGTCAATGACATGAGACAAAGTGTATTATGTGAACTGCTGTATGAAAAGTGAATTTATGCTGTAAATCTTCACCCAAATCAAAATAAAATTTAAACAAAACAAAACAAAAAAAAAAAGAAAGAAAGAAATGCTGCCAGGGTGCTCTTTGGAAGCGAGAACGGCCAGACTTCATCTCACCTACTTGGGTCATGTTGTCAGAAGGGACCATTCCTTGGAGAAGAATATCATGCTTGCTAAAGGAGATGGTCAATAAAAAAGGGAAAGACCCTCATTGAGATGGATTGACATAGTGGACGCAGCGAGGGGCTCAGGCATAACAACAGATTGTGACGATGGCGCAGGACTGGGCAGTGTTTCATTCTGTGGTCCATGGGGTTGCTCTGAGTTGGAGCTGACTCGACAGCACCTAACAGCAACAACAACAGTATCATGGTTGTATATTCAATAAGCTGGTAAGATACTCTTATGGTTTAAAATACTTACACTTGAGGAAAATAAGAGTTGTCCCAAGAGCTTTAAGTTCTATTAGGGTATTTTTTAATTCAAAATTTAAAATGTAAGATACAGATGATTTTAACTAAGTGAATGATTAATCAGTATAACATATCTGATACATTTTTTAAGGTTGAAGTAATTTTCTCTCTTCCATCCAGTATCTCTCTCTCTTCTCTGATTTAGATAAATAACAAATGATTTATAACTTCCAATTTCCTAACCATTAGCACTCATGTCCTTACGGTTTGCAAACAAACAGACCATTGCTATGAAGTTGATTTCAACTCATTGTGACCCCGCGTGCGACAGAGTAACTGCTCTGTAGGATTTTTGTGGCTTTAATCTTTGTGGAAGGAGATCACCAGGGCTTTCTTCTGCGGCACTGCTAGATTGGTTTGAACTACCATCCTTTAAGTTACTTGTTGAGTATAAACTCTGTGTTCCACCCAGAGATAATTACTGCTCATAGGATTCTCAAAATATGTTTTGCAGAACATCCTAAATAAAACATGAGATGGATCATTTTACAGCTTACCTAATTCACTATACCATTCCCCAAATTAATTTCTTTCTGCCATTGTGGGACAAGGACAAGAAAAAGAAGGACATCCTGTTTATCACTTTTTAGGACTGAGAGATGCAACTTTATTCTTCTGAAATAACCCTTAATTAGGCCAAATAAATTAATAATGATACATCTGCTTTGATTTGATTTCTTCTTTTTTTTTTTTTTTTTTCAATTATAAATGCCAGAATTCAGTCCAAGAAGAAAAGTACCTGATTATTTTTTAGGCTAAGAGGTGACCTGGCCTTGCTTCTCAAAATTGCAAGTGAAGTTGTATGTTGCATCAGAAACATAGCTGTACCTTGCAAGAACCATCATTATTAGAAATCACTCTGGCCATCATTTTATTATTGTATGTTTAAGAATTTCGCTCTCGACTATCCTCATCTGCATTAATTCCCCCAGCTTAACCCCTCATTGCTTTTAATGTGATTCATTAGAATTTAAGTAGGAAGTCTTTTCTTTTTCTGCTTGGCTTTAATATCCAGAGTTATTAATAACCAGAGAATTTTATTGACTTATGAATATATCTTAACTTTTTATTAACATCCTCAGAATTATGTGCCTTTTGAAGATCATAAGCAGAAATGGATAAGGTATCCCACCATAACTATTTTTTAGGTCAGTGAACATCACATGGTAGAATCCTTTATAACTAGTAAAAGTCATGTTAGGAAAAAGTATTTGTTGATAAGGAAAAACGTTAAGAATATATGGTTAAGAAAATAAGCCTGGTACTATATACAGTATGGTTCTTTCTGTTAACATACATTAACATAGAATAGTCAGGGAACCAAGGCTAGAAGGATGTGCCTCAGAACTTTAGTTAACAGTGGCCCTCAGGGATGGAATGGTGGTTGATTAAGGGTGCCGATGCTGATTTCTATTTCCTGAGCATTCTCATCTGAGCATGAAGTACTTATAGGTAAAAATGTTTTAAAATTTGTAATGTTTTAAGAAATTATTTCATTGATAAAATATTTTTCATTTAAAGCAAATAAATAGTTGGCGTGTCCTTTAAGTTCATTTGATGAGCAATTGAAATTTCACTGCAATATGAAATAGGCCATTGAGGAAAGTAAAGATGTAATTAAGCAGTTTTCTAAAGTTAGTCATTTTAACTTTTTATTCATTAAACTAATTTCTTTCACTATATGCTCCTTAGGGGAGCTCTAGTAGGATAGTGCCTAAGGCATTTGACCACTAACCAGAAGGCAGGCGGTTCAAACCCACGAGCCACTCCTCAGAAAGAAGATGGGGCAATCTACTTCCGTAAGGACTGCCTTGGAAACCCAAGGGAGGGGTCGCTATGAGTCAGGTCCGACTCAACGGCATATAACAACAACACCACCTGCTCCTTGCTAGAAAACAAACATAAGTTTTTTAACTTTAATATAATTTTTCAGAGTGGGTGTGACTCAACAGCACATAACAATAACAACAACAACCTAAAATATAGTATTAACTTAAAAGTTATACTAAAACTTACGTAAGTTCCTGTATTACTTAAGTTTCTTACATAAGTTCTCAGAAACTAACTTATATAAGTATAAATTCAGCAACAGACAAAAAGAAAATACTTTTGGTAGTTATTTCTATCTGGTACAGCTACTTAATCCTCAGGGTGAGATAGGTTTGACTTTCAGTAGTCTAAAAAACAGTTATTTCATCATAGTACTGAATTTTTAGCAGTAAAACTTGTTTAGTATGGAATATAAAGTATTCTCTGATCCTAGATGTAAAATGTTATATTTACTAAATAATTGCATTGTGTTATATCACAGAATTATTGAAGAACTTAAACTTAAGGGTTTTTAGACAAGCTTTTAAAAGAAAGTTGTTGACTGACATGAGAAAAATATCCAAGTGACAGTTTTTTGGGTTTTTTTCCTGTTTGTTGGTTTTTCAGCTGTGGCAAGCTATGATGTCAAATACCTCATCACCACAATATTATTAGAGAAAAAACATAAAAACAGAATTGTTCCTTTCTTTCCATCTCCTTCCTCTGATCCCCATTCTGTATCAGGTGGATATGACTATTCAAATGTGAGAGAAGAGGGAAGGCCTCGAAGGTAACAGAATAGAGGTGGTACTTTCTTGCTCCATCCCTTGTGGTACAGTGTTTTGTTGTAACTAGTACCTGAGAACATTATTTAGTCATTTAAAAAATACTCCTTTTTTTATTATTATTGTGATTTGGATGAAGGTTTACAGAGCGAATTTACTTTCCATATACTTTCACATATACTTTGTCTCATGACATTGACCACAGTTTACCACAGTGCAACAGCTCCCCTCCCACTTCCTCCCCATAGTTACCTCTTCCCTGTATCCATTGCTCCATGCACTCCTGCCCCCTGAACTGTCGCCCTGTGCATAAGCAGCGCTTCTTTCTCCCCTGATTGTTCTCTTCAAGGAGAGTATCTACTTGAGGTAAATGTTCAACTCATATGCCTGTCTTTTGTTTGGCTGGAAACCACAGGTGTGGGTTCAATTCCAGATCTGAAGGGCAGCTAGGGGCCATAGTCTCAGTGGTTCCACCAGGCTCTATTGGACCAGCAAACCTGGTCCCCACCTTCTTTTTTTTTTTTTTTCTCCAAATGATTTTGAGTTTTGTTCCACATTATTCTCCCTTTCTATCAAGGATCTCCTACACAGATCCCATTCCAAATGGATTACAGTGGTAGCCAGGCACCATCTAGTTCTTCTGGTCTCATAGTCGTATAGGCTGCATATCAGATGGCGTACCAGTCACTAGGACTAATTGTTTCCAGGAATTTTGGTTTCCTTCATTCTTCTTTGCTTTAGATGAGGAGACACCCATCACTGCATCTAGATGGCAGCTTGCTAGCTTTTAAGATCCCAGTTGTTACTCGCCAAAGTAAGAGGTGGAACAGTGTATGGTATGTTATGCCAATTGAGCTTGATGTCCCCTGCAACTATGGTTCCAAGCCCGCAGGTTCAACTACTCGGTCCCTCTAGGTAGCTGGCTGTGACCACTATCTTGCCCCTTGTCAGCTCTACTAT
>NW_006921851.1:1489252-1502004 GCF_000298275.1 Orycteropus afer afer | reverse complement strand
ACCAGAGCAGTCCTCTGTGCAGTCCCTGGCTAGCAGGGCTGATTTTTAGGTTAATTCTTAGGTTCTGCCACCACTAGGGAATCTCCAGGCTCTGTGTGCCATGCCATCAGGATCGCTCAGAATCGCTGCCAGACTGCAGCTCCATATGTCTCCTTGTTTTGGTATTTTCACTCAAATTCTTCTGCTAGTTGGGGTTTAGTCCACTTCTGTATCCTCCCCTTCAAGGCTCAGGGGTCCAAGATTATCTTCTGTTTCTGTGTTAATTGGTTTCCCTTTTCTTTGTTGAAGAGGGTCTGTGCAGTCTTTCTGCCTAGTCCGCCATCTTACCGGAACTCTAAAAAGTATTCTTGGTGAAAAGGTTGAAATGAATATAATCTATTTTATTTTCGTTCATTTGTCATCTGGATGATTTTAGAAATGAATTTGACTGAGAAAAGATTAAAAAAAATAAACAACCTGTGCCATTGAGTCGATTCCAACTCATAGTGACCTCCATTGAGTTTCTGAAGTACTAAATCTTTACTGAAGTAGATTGCGCCATCTTCCTTCTGTGGAGCAGCTAGTGGGCTTGAACCACTACCCTTCTGGTTAGCAGTCAGGTGCCTTAGGTACCACACCACCTAAAAAGCCATCTAAAAGCTTTTAAAAAGTGACCTTATAGTTACATTTTCAGTGGTCATTCCACATGTAAAATGGATATCTTCTAGTTATTAGAAACTAAAGCGCAACTTTAAAACTTTAAAGCAATTATGTTTAAGAGAATAATACAAGTACCTTGTACTTGGTGTTTTGAGTTCTTTCATGTATTAATATTTTGAAATTTGAAAACTTGTTAGCAAGAACATAGCTGGCTAATTAATTTTTCTAACACATTCAAGCAAATCAGCATTATATTTTAACACATTAGAGCCAACGACTCGATATGGTTCCATACACTATTACTTTCTTCTTATCTGTGGAACGTGTTCATTGTATAGTACATGACTGTCTAACTTTATAATATCTTTCTAATACCTATTTTTAAACTTTTTAATCTGAATGTTCACATGTGGTCTCCTTTGCTCTTGTTTGCAGGTTCATCGGCTCGTGGTAGTCAATGAAGCAGATAGTATTGTGGGTATTATTTCTCTGTCTGACATCCTCCAAGCGCTGATACTCACACCAGCAGGTATCAGTGGTGATTTCTGACCTTTCCCATAGGACTAGGAAGTAGAATAGGGTGCAGGAAATATTTGTTACCTATATATCCACTTATACATTCAAGCTTTATGTGCATTACTTTATAAACTAGTTTACATTATTTTTAAAATGAGTTCTGAAATTTTAGTGTTCTATTTGTGTGGGAAAGTTTATCAAGAGTGCCTAAATGATCTGAGATTTAACTACCATTTTCATCATAACCTTTTCCATTAAAAAGTTAAGATTTCTTCAGTTTTGCTTTATTTAGGACGATTAACTAGAAAGCATAGAGGGGCAGTCCTTTGCGTTATACTTACTGAAACTTTCATCTGTCCTTTCCAGTGTTTTATATCACACTGTTTATATACTAGTGTACATAAAACAAATTACCAAAACAGAGACTTTTTCTCATTGGTATTGTCTGGAAATTATATGAACTACCAAGCAAGGCTGGTGGTTAATTCACTTTCAGGATCTCAAACACTAAACTTGCAGACAGGGAGGGAGGGACCTTTAGAAAAGAAGAGGTGGTGGTTTTATTGTGTCACAAATTTAATAATAAGAGACAAGAATGTGAGGGGTCTTAAAAATCACCAGCCCTCCCTTTCTTCTTCCCACTCCCCCTTCCCCTTCTCCCTTTCCCATCCCCAGTCAGATACAACCAGCCATCTTTGGTGGGCCACATAGACTCAAGACCTCTTGCTGTTGAGTCAGTTCCAGTTCATGGTGACCCCATATGGTACAGAGTAGAACTGCTCCATAGAGTTTTCTTGGCTGTGACCTTGATGGAAGCAGATCACTGGGCCTGTCTTCCATGGTCCCACTGAGTATCTTTGGACCACCAACTTTTAGGTTAGTAGTCAAACACAAACTATTTGTGTCACTCAGGGACCTCTAGACTCAAGACAGAGATGTGAAAATAAGTGACCTGCACTTTGAACTCTTAGGAATTAAAAATTATGTGTATGTTGTGATACTCATTTTCCTTTAGTTGAGAAAGCAATCAAATCCAGATAAGACTAGTTTATAATTCTTATTGTTCTGTTGTTAGGTGAAAATTACCCACCCTAAAAAAATCCCTGCCACATGCAAGAAGATATCTTATTCACTGATTTGAAATACCAAGGGAGTGATTCCAGCAGAGCCATGATTTTTGAGTGTGCTCCTCAGACCAGCAGCATCAGAGCCACTTGCAAACATGTTAGAAATGTAAATTTTTGGGCCCACTCACATCTCCTGAATCAGAAACCATTGAGAATGGGCCTACTGCAGTCATTTTCAAGTTTCAGGGTAAAGAACCTGAAAGTCACAATGATGATGATGTTAGGTGCCGCCGAGTTGGGTGTGACTCATAGTGACTATACAGTACAACAGAATGCAACACTGCCAGTCCTATGCCATCCTCCCATTGTTGCCATGCTTGAGCCCATCATTGCAGCCAGTATCAGTCCATCTCACTGAGGGTCTTCCTCTTTTTTGCTGACTCTTACTAAGCATGATATCCTTCTCCAGGGACAGTCCCTTCTGATAAGATGACCAAAGTACTATAGATGAAGTCTGACCATTCTCACTCCTAAGGAGCATTCAGGCTGTATTTCCTCCTAAACAAATACGTTCATTCTTCTAGCAGCCCATGGTACATTCAGTATTCTTCACCAACACCACAATTCAAATGCATCAGTTCTTCTGCAATCGTCTTTATTCAGTGTCCATCTCTCACATGCATATGACACTATTGAAAATACCATGGCTTGGTGTCAGGCACACCTAAGTCTTCAAAGTAACATCTTTGGTGTGGATAAACTTTGTTATAGTCATTCAATGGAATACTGCACAGCCTTGAAAGTGAGCAAATACCCACTCCACACTTACCTACATGGTTGGGTTCCAAAAACCAAGTTGTTGTGCAAAATAAGCATTGTATGAGTAGGAAGCCATGCCTGTCTTTGTCATTGGTATCCCCTGCTGCCATCCACCCCATCATTTACCACCTGTCAGGTGTCTCCAGCACATTTCAGGATGTGCATGATGCCATGGGACTCCCTTCCCCACCACTTCAGGGGTGGAGGTGGTAGTGGTGATTGGGTGTTACCCATTACCTACTGCCACCCACCCTAGACTGGGAACCTGCTTGTCCTCCATCCACCTCAGCTCCAGCCCTCTTCCCTCTACCTTCCTTTCTGTCTTGCCCACATTCCTCCCCAACATCTTCAGGTGCCTACCCAGTCTCCCCCTGCTTGCCTGAGAACGCCTGTCATTCCCACTGTTTCTCTGCACTCTCTGTGTCCAGACCAAGCCATCACAGACAAACATGAGAAGAAAATCTTTGTGTGGCTCACAGAGGGCACCCTAGTACTGGCCACGGCCCCCAGTGGGGTCTGGACCATCTGATGCACCACAAGATAATTTTTCCAAAATTGTTATAAATGTGAAATGTCAGATGACAAGATAGTCAATAATGAGGAGTAGGTGTACAGCCATTTCCTGCCATGGGTACAGAAAGAACACTGAGTAAAGGGCACCAGGCTAACCCATATAGTCTCATTTTAAAAAGTAAAAAACAAAACTCACTGCCGTCGAGTTGGCTCCAACTCATAGCGACCCCTCCTTGGGTTTCCAAGACGGTATCACTATGGAAGTAGATTGCCCAACCTTCCTTCCAAGGAGTGGCATCATAAACTTCCAAACCAGTAAAGCTAGATAGCACCTTCATTCAAATGAGAGATGGCCTCTTTTGTGGGCAGTCCACGCAATGTGACACCTTCAGAAAAACACCCCTTTGCCCATGGTGAGGCACATGGCTTGGCCAGTGAGGTCAGGCTGGATGTCAGCTCCCATTTGTCCCTTTGCCATGATTATTTGTGCACTGCAGACTCAGAGTAGTCATTTATTTTCTCAATGCCTTGGTGTCTCAAACCATTGTTGTTGTTGTTGTTGTTATGTGCCGTCGAGTCGGCCCCGACTCATAGCGACCCCTCCTTGGGTTTCCGAGGCAGAATGAGGAAAATTATACTGAATGAGTTTAAATTTCCATCCAGATTTGATGTTCCAAAATTCTGAGTCATTAATGCCCCTTCTGTCCATGGTGCTGCAGGGAGGAAATCTCATCTACAGTTGGCATTTGAAATATATTCTTACCATGGAAATGTTATGTAGATAGGGGTAATTGAGTTAAAATTCTTTATAATATACTCTATATAACTATTTAGGAAATGTTCCTAATAACTAGATTATACATGAATATTTGGAGGAAAACTTTTCTAGAATTCGGACCACCTTCATTGAATCAACTAATTAATATATGTAAGCATACATGAGAGAATACATGGTGTAACCATCAGAGCAGGAGTCCAGAAGTCCTAATCCTGAAAGCTGCCTGAATTTGGCCAAGTGCTTTCCTTCTTTAGCACCAGTGTCTTCAGCTATAGAATCACCCAGCCACATGAGTCCTGTCTTCTCTTGAGGTGCAGTGAGGATGAATTGGCACATGACTAAGAGTTGCTGTGCCCATGAGCCCATGCCCAGACCAAGCCCTGCCAGAGGTGATACGGGATGGTCAGTGAGAGGCACTATTAAGAAGTATCCACTGTTCATGCAAATGCAAGGCCCTGGCAGATACTCTTTTCTCCTAATGATGGGCACAGTTTCTCATTACAGGTACCAATCCAGTATAGTACCGTTTTCTCTTTTTCAAAACGTTTTCAACAATTTCCAAATTTAGATTGTTCACATGAGCCTAAATGTCTATACACACATGGAAGGAGTAAGCAGTCTGATGTCAGCACCATGTTGTAGCCCTTTATTCTTACAGATACTTACTTTAAACAGTTTAAATGTATGAACAACCAGAATACTTTGTACCTTCACTAAAACATGTACATATTTTTTGAAAAGATTTTTGGCAACAGAACTCTTTATTTCCTAATTGGATCACATATTTAGAATTCTAGTGTATAGTAGGTATTAAAAGTGAGCTGCTCTGATGAGGGGCTGCTGCCTCTCTGCTTCTCTCTCTTCTGCAGCCTGGAGGATCCTTCTGAGGCACTACAGGGTGTAGTTAGAAAACCCCAGATGTAGAGACCTACTGCTCTGATCATGGAGCACATCCATGTCTGCAACATACCAAAATGTTTATTTCTCATGACTGACAGGTGCCAAACAGAAGGAGACAGAAGCTGAGTGATGCTGTGAGTGCAGGTGCCCTCAAGAAGAACTTGAAAAGCACTCTGGGTCACATTTTACCTCTTGAACACTGACCACAATAGAAGAGAGTAAAATGGCTAAGAATGTATATCAGGGTTTAGTGATGAGTATTTTTTTTTCCAGTTACATTGAAACAAAGCCTAAAAATGAAAGATTTATGCGCTTGAAGAGTCAGGCTTGCATTAAAAGACTATGCCAGACCTTAGTCTGAGATTTCAGATGCTGTCTGTCATAAAAATGCACTGTGTCCTGGAAGTTGTCTTATTTTCCATTTCAAAGGGTCTGCTGGTGTGCGGCAGGTCATGTGACATAAGGTGAGTGTGTGGCATATTCAGATCATAGTGCCTTATGTCAGAACACAGCAATATGTCATCACAGCTAGGGCACACTGGTGGGCAATCTGCTGGACTGTGAATGTCTGAACCTCTTACCAAATCAGCTTGTTTTCATTAGATTTGTCCAAAAGTTGTCATCTGAATATGAGTAATTACTTTAAAATTTTAATGGCAGTTTTGTGTTTAAATGTTTTGTTGTGAACTATATACAATGTAAAACAAGACTGCTTTTTAAACAGCTTTATTTATTTTTACCTTCGTGGCAATTTTTTACACCTCTTCTGGTGGGCAAACTTTACCTTATCCATTAATAAACTATTGATTGTTATTTTAAAATGATAAATTTCTCATTATTTAAGTTTGGATCTGGAAAGGATATGATTTTTAAGATAGACACTGGTAGGTTGTAAAACTTAGTTTCTGGAAGCCTGCATGGAGACCAACTGCAGTGCAGTGAAGGGCAGCTGTTGGAGGACGTGGAGGCAGAAAGGCATCTATTTTTCCTTATGTATTGAAATGTGAAATCATGATGTTTGTATGACTGCTGATGAAATTTCTTTTTGTAAATCTTATTGTGGCACATACAGTATTGTCATACAGTTGAAGAGAAACAAGTTTCCTAGTGTAAGTGCTTCTGAAAATATTGACACTGTATATATGAGTATAGTTTGATTTTTTGGTTGTTGGGTTTTTTTTGTTTTGTTGGCAAATTGAAGAAATTAAAATAAATCCTACTATCTATCATTCTGTTAGAGAAGTTTTTTAAAATACATATTTCAGAAGAAAATAATATTCTACATGCAGTTTTTTACTTAGATATTTCTCTCTAGTTAGAGAATATAAATTCTTGTACCTTTCCCATCATCACAAAAAGACCTTAACAATTTATTTGATTTGTAAACTCTATATCTCCATTATTGCATATGAACATATTTTAAATTGCCACACAAATTTTCTTGTGCTAATGGGTCATTTTTTTTTCATTTCCTAGTAGGGCAGGTATGAGGGACAAAACAGATCAATGTTCTTACCATAGAAATAACTGTGTTTATAATTTAAGCCAGTTGTAATATTTAGGGAGCTCTGGTGGTATAGTGCCTGAGACATTTGACTGCTAACCAGAAGGCTGACAGTTCAAACCCACAAGCCACTCCTTGGAAGGAAGATTGGGTAATCTACTTCACTAGAGGTATCGCCTCAGAAACCCAAGGAGGCATCTTTGAGTTGAATCACCTTGACAGAAGTGAGCTTAGTTTAGTTTTTTAGTAGTACTGGGGGAAAAGGAAAAAAGTCACAAAGCTTCTAAAACAACAGGTTTGAAACTCAAATAATCTGTTATTAATCCATTCCTAACTTGTTCAGTTGTATCCACACACAAATGTGCATGCCCATACCACTAAGTGTATAGGTGACATTGTGTATATTTTCTGTGTCAGAAAACAGTATTTGAGCTGCTTGAAAGAAATGTATTAGTATCTTGTCACATGAAGAACTTCTGTGTTCAGCAGGTCTTTTACCTCTTTACACAATACTGTAATTTTTTTTTAAAGTGTGTTAAACACAAAGATTTGAAACAAATCTATAAATATTAGTAAACATAGTTTTATTTTGGAGCAACTTCTTATCATTAACAAAGGTCTATTATCTTCATGTTTTCGATAGTTAGATTTTTTTCCTGGCAAAAGATAAAGACTTTTGTTGTGTTAAATGTGCCTCCATGCCATTGTAGGAATAAGGTTAAGTGGTAGAGGCATACCTCATTTTATTGTGCTTTGCAGGTAATGTGTTTACAAATGGAAGTTTTGTGGCAACCCTGTGTCAAGCAAGTCCATCAGTACCCATTTTTCCAACAGCATGTGCTCATCGTGTCTCACATTTTGGTAATCTCTCAGTATTTCAATCTTTTTTAATAATGCTGTTGTACACTTAATAGACTACAGTATAGTGGAAACATAACTTTCATACACACTGGAAAACCAAAAAAATTCATGAATCACTTTATTGCAATATTTGCTTTATTGCAGTGGTCTGGAACAGAACCCAAAATTTGTCAGAGGTATGCCTATACTTACAGCCAAGTCTAATAAAGCTGCAGTACTGGTAGTTTTTTAGTGAAGACTCAAAAGGAAGTCATCTAAACGATTCTAGATGTAGAGACCCTTTGCTGATTGTGTCAGCCTCTGGGCTCCTGCACAGTTCCATGGCCCACACCTGGGGAGAGGTCCCACCTCTATGTGAGTTATTGACCCCATAGTCCAGATCACTGTAAGCATCAGACAAGCAGGGTCCTATCAGAAACCACAAAGCAAATACATGTGGCATCTGTTCCAGAAATAGAAGATGTCCACTCTGGTTTCTATTCTGATCTTTAAAAAAAAAAAAAAAAAAAAATTTACATTGAACTAATAAAATTTCTTACAATATTTTCTTAGAGAAATATTTACACACAGAGACAATTTTCTAATCCAGTAGTTCTCAGCCAGAGTGAGAGAGAACCCAGGAAACATTTGTCAATGTCTGGAGACGTGTTAGGGGAGTGTTTCTGACAGTGGGTATATATAGGCCAGGGATACTGCTGAACATTTAATAAATAAGTCAACATCACACAGCAAAGAATTATATACCCCAAAATGTTAGTATTGCTGAGGTTTAAAATCCCTGCTCTAAGCAAAGTCTTATGAATATTTTGGTTGCATTTGTTACTACCTAACTGAATTCACTATCTTTGGAAGAAAAACTAAGAGCAGGCCACCATTCTGGGAAGGAAACATTAGAAATACTTCATAGGTGAATTTTATAGTCCATAGTGATGCAGGTGTCACAGTTTCCTTCCAATAATTTCCATTATTCCAAATAATGGAATTTTGCTCAACACAAAAACACTGTTGTGGTTAAGTTTGTATGTCAACTTGGCTGGGCCTGTTTGAGTGGCTGGGCAGCTGAATGTAATTATTCTCCATGGTGAGACTGGTAATTAACTCCATGCTGGAATCAATTAGAGCAGCTGAGTAGCTGCTGTGGGTAGGTGGTCTGCTTCCTGTATATAAGAAACAGCTTTGGGTATGGTCTCTAGCTTATGGCTTGCTTGAACCCTGCATATAGTCAAGTCATCCAGCAGCCTCCCATGCTCTCCCGACATTGGGACTTTCAGTGGACTTGAATTAACGGCATGCCATGTAGTTTGATAACATCGGGACTGTGCCTTTTTACTTGTCAACCTTAGGCTTGTCAGTCTCAGCAGCCAGTAGCTGTTTGAAGAAAAGCCTCTAGCTTCAGTGGGCCAGGAGCATGAGGCAGAGCTGAAACCCAAGGTTGAGGGGCTTTCACCCAGCCCCTAGAGCCTGGTACTTTGAACTCGGGCTTAAGCCCTCCAAACTGTAAGAGAATAAACTCCTGTTTGTTAAAGCCATCCCATTGGTGGTATATTGCATTAGAGCACCACCAGGTAACCACAAACACTCAGGGGAAAATTCCTTCCCATGGAGAAACACTTGTAAAGTAAATTTTATCAGTTATCTTACTTTCATAAACCTAGAGCAGGTTCCAAACTTATTTTTCACATTAAAAAACCAAAATTACAGAGTTAGGGTAAGATGGTGGAATAGGCAGAAAGACTGCACAGACCCTCTTCAGCAAAGAAAAGGGGAACCAACTAATACAGATACAGAAGATAATCCTGGACCCCTGAGCTCTGAAGGGAAGGATATAGAAGTGGACTAAACTCCAACTAGCAGAAGAATTTGCATGAAAACTCCAAAAATAGAGACATATGGAGCTGTAGTCTGGCAGCAATCCTAATGGCACAGACACGTTGGATATTGCTGAGTGGTGGTAGCACCTAAGAACCCAAAACTCAGCCCTGATACCCTGGAACTGCGTGCAGGACTGCTCTGGTGGCTGGTGAATAAAAGGGGAAGCAGCAAAGAGGAAGGCAGGCTGAGCTGTGGATTTTGCCTGTCAGGAGGGGACAGCCATTTTGAATGCTTACAAGCAGTTTGACCATTTTGGATATTTAAAGTGACAGCATTCTCCCAGATTCCAGGGACTTAAGAACAGGCTCCACTTGCTGGGAACCACAAGGACATTCAGGACCAGACCACTGGAAAGCTGCAACATTCCCCTTGTTACTCTTATATCCCACACCCTCTTGGTGAACAGAGGTGTGACCATCCCTCACTCCTACCCACCTTTTAGGCTGGCAGGAATTCCATCCCAGTCTGTGTGCTCGGTCAGAACCTAGGTGCCCTGCCCTGCCCTAATTTTTTTTTTTTTTTTATTGTTTGTTTTTGTCTGTATTAAAACTACTATTACTACTACTTTTGTCCTTTTTATTATTATTTATTCTTCCCTTCCCAGGTTCTAGTTTTCAGCTTTTTTCCTTTTCCTTGTTCCAGGTTGCAATATTTTTTTTTTTTTTCTTTCTAATGGTTAACCTCATTCCTTGTTTTCCTTTCTGCATTTTTCCCATTTTTTTCTTCTTAAGTCTCCTTTTCTACTTTTTTCTCCTATTGCCCTCTCCCCAGTTACTGTGGTTTTGTTTTGTTTTGTTCCACTCTTTCTTTTTTTTTTTTTTTTTGATTATTGTTCCTGTGTGATCACACAGTCTGTTTTTGTCCACTTGCTTTTACTTTCTTGATGGTTATTCAATTGTTACTTTTGTCTGAGTGGGAGAGAGCAATAGTCCCCATAAGACACACACTAAGAGCCACCACTTCCTTCTCCACCAACAGGCCAATGATAAACAACTACCAAGAAGATCCTGCCTCACCCTTAGCTGCTCTGCACAGTTAACAGAGATCTAACTACAACAATATCACAATGTCTCAGAGACAAGAGCATCACAGTCCACATGAACCAAGATAAAGTGGTAGAAACGAGCAGGATACAGACCGAGAATACATCCCTGAGGAAGAAGCAACAATGGAAATCCCTGATAAGGAATACCAAAGAATTGTATTTAGGAACCTTCAAAGGAGACAGACCAAGGAAAACACAGACAAAACCCTAGAAGAATTTTGGGAGAAAATACAAGAACAAAATGACAAAAACTAGAAATGATTCAAAATCTACAGATAGAAATCCAGAAGGTTAATACTAAATTGTCAGAAATAGATAACACATTGAAAGGGCAAAGGAGTAGAATTGATGCAATGGAAGACAGAATTATTATTATTATATTCTTAATAATGAGATTGAAGACAAATACCTGAATACTTCTTTGAAAACAGATTAATCAGAAAAAATATCAAAACAAAATGAAGAAAGCCTAAGGTTCATGGAGGTTACCATCAAAAGGAATAACCTACGTGTCATTAGAATTCCAGAACAGGAAGAGAAAAATAAAACCACTGAGAAAATTGTCCAAGAGTTGGAAGAGAACTTCCTTGATAAGATGAAAGATGAGAATATATCCATTCAGAAAGTCCAAAGAAACCCAAACAGGCTAGACCCAATAGAAAATCACCAAGACATATCATCATCAAACTCATCAAAACCAAAGACAAAGAATCCTGAAAGCAGTACAGGAAAAACGAAAAGTTACTTACAAAGGACAACCCAGTAAGAATAAGCTCTGATTTCTTGGAAGAAACCGTGACAGCAAGAAAGCAATGGGATGGTATATATAAAACCCTGAAAGAGAAAAATTTTCAACCAAGAATTACATACCTGGCAAAATTGTCCCTCAAATATGATAGTGAAATTAGATTTCCAGATAAGCCAACCTTCAGGGAATTTGTTAAAACCAGACCAACTTTACAAGAAATACTAAAGGGAATCCTTTGAACAGAAAACCAAAAATAGCAAACAACAACCAACCATTAATACACAAGATGACATAACCCAGAAATCACAGCTATGGACATATCCAAAGTAAAATAAGCTTACAAGATTGTAAACAGGAAACCAGAGACTTCAATTTTGCAAATGAAGACAACTGCAAACCAGAAAGAGGGAAAATACTGTGTAGTTACAGAATTTCTAAATTGTGAGGAAGTCAAGAGAGTTGCAAGATAGAGTGGACTATTCCAAACTTGGGGAGAAAATTATAAATCACAGGGTAACCTCAAAGAAAAATGATGAACCTTCACATCACAATAAAAAAGAGGACAAGCACAAATATTCAGCAAATAATAAAACAGCAAAAAAGGAAATGATAATACGATTCATCAACATAATGAGCTCAGCACAGAAAGTAATATGGAACAAAGAAACTAGGGACATCATGACAAAAAATAACAAAATGACAGCAACCAATTCATACTTTTCAATAATTACATTGAATGTTAATGGATTAAATGCACCACTCAAGAGACAAAGAGTTGCAGATTGAATAAGAATATAAAAAAAACCATCAATATACTGTCTACAAGAGACATACATTAAAGACAAAGACAAAAATAGACTAAAAATCAAAGGTTGGAAGAAGATCTATCAAGCAAATGGCAACCAAAATGAGCAGGAGTGGCAATATTAATTTCTGATCAAATTGACTTCAAGTCAAAAACAACCATATGAGGAAGGACATTATATAATGATTAAAGAATCAATTGAACAAGAAGATACGACCAAAATAAATATCTGTGGACCCAAAGAAAGAGCCCCAAAATACATAAATCAGACTTTAAAGAGTTGAAAAGGCAAATAGATGACTCCACAGTCATAGTGGAAGACTTTAATACACCACTTTCAATAAAAGATAGAACAACTGGAAAGAAACTCAACAAAGATGCAGAGCTACTAAACAATGCAATCCA
This sequence comes from Orycteropus afer afer, assembly GCF_000298275.1. Taxonomy (NCBI): domain Eukaryota; kingdom Metazoa; phylum Chordata; class Mammalia; order Tubulidentata; family Orycteropodidae; genus Orycteropus; species Orycteropus afer. Next base: position 1,489,532 of record NW_006921851.1, on the reverse strand, counting down.
CCAACTTGATCTTATATACATCTACAGAGCACTTCACCCAACAACAGCTCAATATACATTCTTTTGCAATGCACCTGGAACATTTTCCATGATAGACTGTATGTTAGGCCATAAACAAGCCTTCATAAATTTGTTATGTGGCGTCAAGTCAGACCTGATTCATAGCGACCCATCCTTGGGTTTCCAAGGCAGTATCCATACGGAAATAGATTTCCCAATCTCTGGTAGCATAGTGGCTAAGACACTTGCCTGCTAACCAGACGGCTGGCGGTTCAAACCC
>NW_006921851.1:1488325-1488827 GCF_000298275.1 Orycteropus afer afer | reverse complement strand
AATCAAGATTGGAGCAGAAATCAATGAAACAGAGAAAAGAAAGACAATAGGAAAAAAAAAAAAAAGACCAGAAGTTGGTTTTTTGAAAAGATTAATAAAATTGACAAGCCACTGGCAAATTTAACAGGGAAAGAATACAAATAACACAAATAAGAAATAAAATGGGTTGACATCACAGCAGAACCAACTGAAATAAAAAGGATAGTATCAGAATACTATGAAGAACTGTACTCCAACAAATTTGAAAATCTAGAAGATGGACAGATTTCTAGAAAACACACCACTTACCTAAACTAACACAAACTGATGTGGAAAAGTTGAACAGGTCATCAAAAAATTACCAGCAAAAAAAAAAGTCCTGGCCCAGATGGTTTCACCACAGATTCTGCCAAACATTCAGAGAAGAACTGACACGAATTCTACTCAAACTATTCCAAAACATAGAAAAGGATGGAATCCTCCCTAACTCATTTTATGAAGCAAGCATAACCTGATACCAAAA
>NW_006921851.1:1475375-1487397 GCF_000298275.1 Orycteropus afer afer | reverse complement strand
ATAGACCTATAGTCAGCTGATATTTGACATAGGCCCAAAATCCATTCAATGGGGAAGAGAATGTTTGTTTATTAAATGGTGCTGGCAAAACTGGAGATCCATTTGCAGAAAAATGAAACAAGATCTGTACCTCACACCATACACAAGAACTGACTCCAGATGGATCAAAGACTTAAATGTGAAACCTAAAGCTATAAAGTTCCTCAAGGAAAAACTAGGGAAAAATTTAGGGCCCTAATAAAGGGCACAAATCGATTATCAAGCATAACCCAAAATGCACAAACAGTAGAAGAGAACCTAGATGAATGGGGCCTTCTAAAAATTAAATTTTTATGTATTTCCAAAGACTTCTCCAAAAGAGTCAAATGAGGACCCACAGATTGAGAAAAAATATTTGGCAATGACATATCTGACATGAGACTTATCTCTAGAATTCATAGAAAACTTCAACACCTCAATAACAAAAAGACAAATAATCCAATTAAAAAATGGGCAGAAGACATGAGTAGACACTTCACCAAGGAGGATATCGAGGAGGCAAACATACATGAAGAAATGCTCTCAATCTTTAGCCATTAGAGAGATGCAAATCAAAACAACAATGAGATACTATCTTGCCACAGCACTAGTAGCAAAGTTCAAGACAAAATAACAAATGCTTGCGAGGATGCTTAGAGATTGGGACTTGCATACATTGTTGGTGGGGCTTTGAAATGGTACAACCACTGTGGAAAGCAGTATGGTGATTCCTTAAAAAGTTGGAATTAGAAATACCATTTGACCCAACCCTTCTATTATTAGGTATATATCCTAATATATGAATCCTAATATCCTAATATATGAAGAAGTGAGAGCCATGACAAGAACAGACATGCACACCCATGTTCAATGCAGCACTATTTACAATAGCACAAAGATGGAAACAAACTAAGTGTCCAGCAACTGAAGAATGGATAACCAAACTATGGTACATACACAAAATTGAATACTATGCAACCCTAAAGAATAATGTAGAATCTGCAAAACACCACATAACATACATGGTTGAACTTGGAGGACATTATGCTGAGTGAATAAGTCAATCACAGAAGGACAAATATTGTATTAATCCATTACTATAAAAACTCAAAGGTTTATCTATGGAAGGCAGTTTTCTTTGTTGGGTACCAGTGGTGGGAGGGGAGAGGAGGGAACACTGTTAGATAGGTAAAAATAAGTATTTATTTGGGTGAAAAGAAGCACAATGTACCAAATGGGAGTGATCAACATGGTGGCATTGAGGAAGAGGAAGAGTTAGAGAGGTACATGGGAGGTGCAGACAACAAAGATGAACCCTTTTACAAATACAGTACTGTGTTGTCAGTGAAGGGAAACATGGGTAGTAGATGGGTGGACAGGCTGAACCATTAGGTATGTCTGTGCAGTGAGGAGTGTACCCAAGACGGTGTATAGGGTTGGCAGACTATGGTTCTACAAGTGTATTTGTATATTCTGTAAGAATTCCCAGGCGTATAGTAGAGCTGACAAGGGAAAAGTCTGTAGTCACTTCTTGGTCACAGACAGCTACCCTGAAGGAGCAAGTAGTTGAACCTGTGGGCTCTGGACCATAGTCGCAGAGATGTCAAGCTCAACTGGCTTAACATACTACACAAAACATTGTTCCACCTCCTCCTTTGGTGAGTAGCAACTGAGCTCTTAAAAGCTTGCAAGCAGCCATCTAGATGCAATGGTGGGTCTCTCCTTGTCCAGAGCACAGAAGAGTGAAGAAAACCAAAATTTCATGGAAAGAATTAGTCCTGGTGACTGGTATACCATGCAATCCTCAGGCTATACAACTGTGAGACCAGAAGAACTAGATGGTGCCCGGCTACCACTGTCAACCACTTGGAGGGGTATCTAAGTAGGAGATCCTGGATAGAGAGGGAGAACAATGTGGAACAAAACTCAAAATCATTTGGGAAAATAAAAGAAAAGGGACCAGATTTGCTGGTCTGATAGAGCCTGGTGGAACCACTGGGACTATGGCCCCTAGCTGCCCTTCAGGTCTGATATTGAACCCACACCTGTGGGTTTCAGCCAAACAAAAGATAGGCATATGAATTGAGTATTTACCTGAGGTAGATACACTCCTTGGAGAGAACAATCATAGGAGAAAGAAGGGCTGTGTGTGCACATGGAGACAGCTCAGGGGGCAGGAGTGCATGGAGGGATGGACACGGGGAAGAGGTAACTTGGAAGGAAGTGGGAGGGGAGCTTTTGCATTGGGGTAAATTGTAGTCAATGTCATGAGACAAAGTATATGTGAAAAGTGAATTTGCTCTGTAAACTTTTACCCAAATCACAAATAAATAAATAAATGGGTTTAAAAAAAAAAAAAATCCCAGCTAAGTAACCTGTTTATAAGTTTGCAAATATTCTCACCAAACCAAACTCATTGCTGTCAAGTAATTCCTACCTATAGTGACCCCTCCTTTGGTTTCCGAGGCAGTAGCACTATGGAAGTAGATTGCCCAATCGTCCTTCCGAGGTGTTGCTGGTGGGTTTCCACTAGCCTTCTTGTTAGCAGTCAAATGCCTTAGGCACTACACCACCAGAGCTCCTACAGCAGGCTTAAAATTCATTCACATGAAACCCCAGGATTCCCTCAGGATATGCATACTGTCTGATTCCTTAGACTAATTAGCATTAAACTTGATCTTTGTTGTTGTTATGTACCAACGAGTCGCACCCAACTCAAAGCGACCCCTCCTTGGGTTTCCAAAGCAGTATCACTAGGAAGTAGATTTCCCAACCTTCCTTCCGAGAAGTGGCTGGTGGGTTTGAACCGCCAGCCTTCTGGTTAGCAGTCAAGTGATCTTTAGCTGTCTGCATAAGCCAGACAATAGTAAAATTTTGGTGGAGATTATTTCACTTAGCTCTCAAAGCATGTCAAGGTTCCTTCCTGCAAGGAGGTCTGAGAAATGTCAGGTACTTGGTTGCCTTTTGGATATCTCTGCTTTGAGTCCTAGTAGTTTGCCTAAGATGAGCTCACAGATCAGAGACTGGAAAACCGAGAGCCATCACATGCCACTCTGGTTTTAAGGGTTTGTTTTCCTCCCTGTAAACCTGATTCAGAATCACCTGAGGGGCTCATTAGGAGGCCCAGTCTTAGGTCCATCCCAGATGGACAGCTGGCAAACACACCCAAATCTGAGAACCAAAACCCTAACAGTCACCTCTTTCTAGTGTAACATTTGAGAGAAAATCGGCATCGCATCTGTTTCTAAATGGCACTATCAGTCGTTCCTCTGTATCCACGCTCCCTGTGCCCCTAGCTGCACAGCTGCTGGGACCTCCACCAAGAGCAGAGTGGAGCAGACATAGTACCACCAAAGCTTCAGCTGGGGCTAGGGTCAGACAAACGAGAGGGCCAGCTATACTTTGGAGAGAAAATCCTTAAACTCTGCTGCATGTTGACCGGACATTGATGTTAGCTGTCATAGAGTCAGCCCTGGACTCAATGACAACCCCACCCATAAACAAGATCTGATTATCATGTTCCATAGGGTTTTCATTGGCTGATTTTCAGAAGTAGATTGCCAGGCCTTTTTCCCCAGTCTGGTTTGGTTTGGAAGCTCTGCTGAAGCCTGTTCAGCCTTACAGCAACACACAAGCCTTCACTGACTAGACAGGCAGTAGTTGCATAAGGTGCATTGCCTGAGAATCAAACCTGGGTTTCCCACATGGAAGGTGAGAATGCTACCAGTGAACCACCCCTGCTACAGCACTACGCATCACTTTATAAACCAAGGCTTCTGGGCAAGCACCTCCTAACTTGTGCTCTACCAAAGCCCCACCCTCACCATGGCCACGGCCCCTCTGCCCAAGTCTGTTTCCTCAGGCAGAATGGGCCCCATTACCAGATGGTGGAACAAGCAGGGCTGTGTCTGGAGTAGGCTGAGCACTCCTGCCCTCACAGCTCTTGGTTGTCCCTGGGCAACAATTAACTTTTGAATACATAGTCCAGACAAATGCCAGTTCTCAGACACAGTCACATCAGCTCACAGATATGATAGCCTTGTCTTCATTTGGTTGGCTTGCTTGTTTACCCTAGGAGTTGGCTTAAAACTCCAGATTTCTGTTTCTCTTGAAATACCACTGGACAGCACTGGACCCACATTCCACCAATGGGTAGATAATCCCCTAGGCAGACCACAGGCTGTTCCTTCCCACAGGCCCCGGCCACTTCCCTCATTTGAGCCTGATAAATATTTTAACTGACCCCAATGCAAATCTGCCTCTATCACCTGAGTTTATAAGTTTATATTGAAAGAATTGAAATATAGGCAAAGATTTGAATAGACATTTCTCCAAAGGAGTTAGACTGACAAAGAACAAACTGGTGTTAAAATTAAAGCAGAATTTTATTGAAGGAATAGTATGATCTAGAGAGGGCAGCACATTGTGAGGACTCACAAAAGTACTCTAGCTAAAGGAAATTTCAGAGAGTTTAAGTACAGAAAATCCAGGAACTTGAAAAAATTCTGATGGGTTGGCATTTATAAAATCATGCTTTAACAGACACTTGACAATTCTAAGATCCCATAAGTGTTGTTTTGTTAATCATAAAAGTTTGAGTCAGTTAAAATCTTGTCAATCTATGGATATTTCAAGGGTCAGCTTGAGTGAATATCCTTACTGGGAACATGCTATGAGAGAGAGGGGGAGAAGTGGAGCCCGCAGGCTTCCTGAGGTATGCTGACTAGCTGACTTTTGAAAGTCAGCTCAGAATAAACAGTAAACACCAAAACTGGAGTGCAGCCTGCATCTTTGACCGAAGCCTCTCCTTATACCAATCTAGTTCTTTTGAGCACCTTCACAGTACAGAAAGGAACTCTGGTGACACAGTGGTTAAAGCATTCGGCTGCTAACCAAAAAGTCACCAATCCGAAGCCAGCAGCCACTCCATGGGAAAAAGATGAGGCAGTCTACTTCCATAAAGAGTTTCAGCCTTGGAAAACCCTATGGGGCAGTTCTACTCTGTCCTATAGGGTTGCTATGAGTCAGAATCGACTCATTGGCAGTAGGTGGGTTCTTTGTCTAAACCCTATACAAACATCTGTGTACTTATCGTGCCTTGGACTCTGTGGTTTCATTTTTATGGGCCACAAAATTCTCAATTCAAAACGTTCTTTAAACCCTTAATAAATGTCTTTATTGTACTTTGAAATAGTATCTAAGGTTTCTTTTTTTTTTTTTTTTTTTTTTGCTACAACTTGGAGAACCAAAGAGAATGCTGAATAAAGAGGAAGGTAGAAAACCAAAGAGAATGCTGAATAAAGAGGAAGGTAGAATATACATGGTGGATGGCTATGTTGAACTGAGACAAAAAGCACCTCTGAGCTCAGAGCACAGGGAGGGAGCAAAGTGGAGAAAACAAACTGAGACAGAAATTAAGAAACTGGTCCCAAAACAGAGTGGCAAGATGGGCAGGGCACATAATAGAACTGGGAAGACCTGGACAGAGTAGAGTCCTGGGAACTCCAGTGGAGTGCTGCAAGGAGAGTGGTGGGGACTAAAATGTAGTAAATCCCTACGAAGGAGCAGGAAAGCTGGTATAAATGCCATAGGGAAGAGGTGCAGAGAAGGTGCAACAGTGCAGGTTTGTAATTCCCTAGCCTGAGGGAAATGGATCCTATAAACACATCATCCAGGAAGCTCATCTATTGGAGACTATTGGGGATGCTCTTCAGCCCAGCCATTCATCAAAGGCTAGTCCAGCCATCTGTGGTGGGAGACATCCATAGGATGAGCTCCCCACTGGGAGCTGGCTGGCCTGAGGTGGGAATTCCATGCAGAAACCCATAGCAGGAACACTGCCCAGCTGGCCTGCACTTGGCCCATCCTACCCTCTGAGGCACACCTAGCACAGCCTGGTGTGAAACTTGCCCAACACTGCAAGAACCACTTCCCCAATGTTGTGGACATGCCACCAAAACTCAACCTCACAGGTGTACGCACCCCACCCAGAAGCCTGAAGAACCTGGTGTGGACAAGCATAGCACCCATGGCACCATATCTAAACAGGCCCTACAACCACAGTCACCCCCAGACTAGCACAGAGCCTGAGATACCTTTCTCAGATTTGTGTGGAGATCAGGACACCATCTTTGAACCTACACAGAGTACAGGACACCATGTCCAGACCAGCACCACACCCAGGGTCCTGTATGGACCAATACAGCACATGCTGCACTGCCTCTGACCTAAGCAAACCCAGTGGCCTCATGTTGGCCCTATGTGGTGCCTGCAGCCCTGTCCTTGGTCTAGTGTGGCACCCCTAGACCAGCACCTTACTAGCTGGCCTGACCCAATCTGGTACAGCAGTCATGCCTAACTCCAATCCAATACCACTAACATGCCCATCCAAGCCCAACACTACAAACACACACACCTCACCCTGACACTAGAAGCACCCAGACACAGGTGAGGTTGAAGCACTGCAGGCCAAAGTATGAGCAAGCTATCCAGGGACAAGAGTGGCTAGAACAGATGTCCCTGTGAAACCCAAGAAGAAGCAACAAGCAAGAAGACCAATCTAAAGAAAAAGGGAAGAAACTAATCTCCTGACCTTCTACAGTAAAAACAAATAAATCTTAATATCCTGAGGCATGATAACAATGGCATTACTTGACAAAAATTTCAAAGTGTTAGTACCAAGAATGCTCAAAGAGATTAAGGAAAATATTAAGAAAAAGATCTAAAGGAAATCAGGAAAACAATATAATAACAAAATAAAAATTTCAATAAAGAGAAATTTTAAAAAATTAGAAATACTGAAGCTTAAAAGTACAGAAATGAACCGCACCATGTAAGGACACAGAAGTAGAACTGAAATGACAGAAGAGAGGAACAGTGAACTTGAAGACAAGGTCTTTGAGATTGCTCAGTCTGAAAAATTCAGTCAGAAAAAAGAATGAAGAAAAGTCAACTAAGCCTAAGGGATATGTGTGAAATAATTTATGCATTTTTGCAGTTACAGAGCAAAAAGACAGGGAGGTAGGCTCAGAAAGAATCTTTGAACAAATAATGGCAGAAAATTTCCCAAACATCACAAAACACAGGAATTTTCCCATCCAAGAAATGCAATAAACTCTATACAGAAAGAATTCTAAAAGAAACTCACTGACATATTACATACTCAAACTCTTGAGAACCAAGGACAAAGAGAAAATTTTGAGAGCAGCACAAGAAAAGTGAAGTATCACATGAAAGGGGTCCCCAGTGAGATTAAATACTAACTTCTCTCCAGAAACTATGCAAGCAAGAAGGCAATGGGACAACAAATTTAAAGTGCTGAGAGAAAAGAACTGTCAGCCAGTAACAGTATATCTAGCAAAATTATCATTCAAAATGAAAAAATTAAGATATTCTCAGATAAACAAAACTTAAGAAAATGTGTTACTCCTTCAAGCCAGGAACTGAACTCAACCCCTATGGCTCAACTTTCAGCCAAACTATTGTTTTGTCTATTGACAGGCCTATAAAGTGAACTGTAATACCAGGGAAGTATGCACTCATTAGAACAATCAACTATATGAGATTAAAAAAAAAAAAAAAAAACTCACTGCCATCAAGTCAGTCCCTACTCATAGCAACCCCTCCTTGGGTTTCCCAGTCTTCCTTCCAAGCAGTGACTGGTGGGTTTGAACTGCCACCCTTCTGGTTAGCAGTCAAATGCCTTAGGCACTATGCCACCAGAGATTCCATACGAGATCAAGAGGACAGAATTTACCCAGGGATAGAGTTAGGAAGGTGGAAGGGAATGGGAAGAAAGGACAGTGGGAAGGAGTGGGTGTGAGAAGGAAGTGGCAAGAATGTTGTTGCATTGTGGAGATTGCTGTGAATGTTACAAAATAGAATGTGTATGAATTGTTGATTGTTGAATGGAAAACCAATTTGTTCTGTAAACTTTCACCCAAATCACAGTTTTTTTAAAAAAAGAGAGAATGTGTTACTACCAGACCAGCTCTACAAGAAATACTGAAGGAAATCCTCCAGAAAGAAAAGTAACAATATTTAACAGCTACCTTAAATGACACATACATGGCAGGGGGATGAGGAGTGAATTCCATTAAAGGGAAATCATTGATAATACAAAGATCAGACCTAAGATACTTCAGGCTGATAAATACAAAAGCCATGTCCCTCATGTTTTACAAGGACAAAATTATAAGGAAGGATAAAAATAAGCAGGGGGAGGAAATAGGAACTAAATATATATAACAATAAAATGAATTTAAACAGACTTTGGGAAAACCAAGATGTAAAGATGTAGTTAATGACAACATCAAAATAAAAGGGGGGGATTAAAACTAAACCAAACTCATTGCTGTCAAGTCAATTCTGACTCACAGCCACCTTATATTAAATAATATGATTTCCAAAAATAAGTAAAATGGGGGGGGGGGTTTACTTGGTGTAGATAGAATTTCCATATATAAAGGAATTGTTATGGATTGAAATGTGTCCCTGCAAAATATGTGTCAACTTGGCTAGACCATTATTCTCAGTATTATGTAAGTATCCACCATTTTGTGATCTGATGTAATTTTCCTATGTGTTGTAAATCCTAAACTCCATGATGTTAATGAGACAGGATTAAAGTTAGTTACATTCATAAGGCAGGATACAATCTACAGGATTAGGTATCGTCAGTCAATCTCTCTTGTGATATGAAAGAGATTATTAAACAGGCAGAACTCAGGGAACATACTACTACCAAGAAAGAAGAGCCAAGAGTGGAGAGCGTCTTTGGACCTGGGGTCCCTGCACTTAGAATCTCTTAGACCCAGGAGAAGATTGATGCCAAGACACACAGAGATCTCCAAGGAATGCCAGGTCCACAGATGTTAAAAGGAGAGATAGGTCTTCTCCCACAGCCTACAGAGAGAGGAAACCTTTCCCTAGAGCTGGCACTCTGATTTGGATTTCTAGCCACCTAATCAATGAGAGAATAAATTTCTGTTTATTAAAGCCATCTATTTGTGGTATTTCTGTTAGAGCAACACTAGATAACTAAGACAGAAAGTAATAAAGTTGTTTCAAGATATAACAGTGTTGTTTTAAAATAAGATTTTAAGTGTAATCCTCGTGGTAAGCATAAAGAAATTAAATAAAACTACTGACCAAAATAAAGAAGAAAGGAAACGAAAAGACTCAGAAATCACAAAACAACAATAATAAAAGGAAAAGAAAATTTATATTTAAAAAGAACTCACACTGAAGGTTAAAGAAGAACAAAGAAGACATTAATCTCACACAAAAAAGTATAATAATATGGCTGAACTAAATCTTCCTCAATCAATAATTACTGGCAATGTAAATGGATTAAATGCTCCAGTCAAGAGACAAATATTAGCAAAATGGATTTTTTTAAAAAAGACACATCCATATGTTTTCTATAGGCGATACCATGTTGTTGTTTTTGTTGTTATGTGCTGTTGAGTCAGACCTGACTCATAGCAACCTCTCCTTGGGTTTCCGAGGCAGTATCACTATGGAAGTAGATTGCCCCATCTTCCTTCCGAGGAGTGGCTGCAAAGATATAAATAGGTTAAAATTAGAGGACAGAAAAGAAGAGTTTGAAGCAAACAGTAACCAAAAGAGAGCAGGAGTAGCAATATTAATATCTGACAAAAGAGACTTTAAGTCAAAATCCATTATAAGAGACAAGGATACTATATAATGATAAAATGATAATTCACTAGGAAGATATAACAATTATAATTATCTAGGGACCTAATATCAGAGTCCAAAAATTTATAAAGCAAACTCTCACAGGAGAAATAGATCTACACTATAATAGGGAGCTCTGGTAGCATAGTGGCTAAGGCACTTGACTGCTAACCAGAAGGCTGGCGGTTCAAACCCACCAGCCATTCCTCGGAAGGAAGATGGGGCAATCTACTTCCGTAGTGATACTGCCTTGGTAACCCAAGGAGGGGTCACTATGAGTCGGGTTCAACTCGATGGCATGTAACAACAACAACAACAAACACTATAATAGTTGGAGACTTTAATACACAACTTTTCATGATGGATAGAACTGCTAGAAAGGAAATCAATAAAGGGACAGAAGACGTGAACAACACTATTAACCAACTGGATGTAACAGACCTAAGATAATTTATATATAGAACACTCCACCCAATATATATTCTTCTCCAATGCACAGAGATCATTCTCCAGAATAGACCACATTTTAGGACACCAATCAAATAGCAATCAATTGAGAGGTTGAAATCATGCAAAGTATCTTCTCTGACCATAATGGAATGATGCTAAAAATCAATAGCAGGAAGAATAAGGGGGAAAAAGCCTAAATACCTGGAAACTAACACATTACTTAAAAAACAATGGGTCATAGAAGAAATCAAGGGTGAAATAAAAAAATAAATGAATACTTAGAACCAAACAAAAATGAAAACACAACACACCAAAACTTTTGTGACATGGCAAAAGCCATGCTCACAAAAAAACTTGTAGCAATAAATGACTATGATTTAAAAAAAAAAATTCCAAATTAATAGCTTAATCCACAACTTGAGGAACTAGAAAAGGAGAAGCAAAAGAAACACAAAGCTACTGGAAGAAAGGAAATAGTGAAGATTAGAGCAGAAATAAATACAATAGAGAATAGAAAAACTATAGAAAGAATGGGACAAGTCAAAAGTTGGCTTTTGAAAGGATCAATAAAATAGATAAACCACTACCTGACTGAAAAAGGAAAATAAGTGAGAAGATACAAACAACCAAAAAAAGAAATGAAATATGGGACATTACAACAAATCCAACTGAGATTAAGAAGATCATAACAGAATACTATGAAAAATTGTATTCAACAAAGTTGAAAATTTAGATGAAATAGACAAATTCCTAGAAACACATAACCTTCCTAAACTACCACAAATAGAGGTAGAAAATCTCAACAGATCCATAACAAGCAAAGAGATTGAATCAGTCATCAAAAACCTTCCAATAACAACAACAAAGCCCTGTGTACACGGCTTGATGAAGATAAACAATGTAAATAAATTGTACACAAGAAAAAAAGACCTGTTGGTAACTGCTATGGCATATGCAATTTCAAAACAACAGTAAAACTATATATTTATAGTGGCATAGTGCTTAAGGCATTTGACTGCTAACCAGAGGGCTGGTGGTTCAAACCCACCAGCCACTCCTCAGAAGGAAGGCTAGACGATCTACTTCTGTAGAGACACTGCCCCAGAAACCCAAGGAGGGGTTACTATGAGTCAGACCCGACTCGATGGCAGTGAGTTTGGTTTCTAATTTGATGTATATACGTGTGTGTGTGTGTGTGTGCGTGCACACGTGTGCAGGTATATATGTATGTATGTAGGCATATATGTTTACATCTACTTCTCACTTATCAACTGTCTCATTACTCAACATTTCACATTTACAACAATAGTAAAAAAACATATTATCTGACTATTTTGGACATTAAAGACAAACATCTGCCAATAATGAATGGCGAGGTATAAGAAGAGAGTAACGTTGTCTGTGATAGTTAAGGTTATGTGTCACCTTAGCTAGACAATGATTCTTAGTTGTTTGGCAGTTACATAATGATGTGATTTGGCAGTTACGTAATGATGTAGTCATCCTCCATTTTTTGATCTAATATGGTCATCTTCTACTTTTACATAATGCCGATTTTCACATAATGACCTACCTGGTCTTTTGAACCTAACTATATCAATAAGCAAGGAATGGGTGTGTAGGTATGTTTATGTGAGTATATGTGAGTATATGTGTGTGTGTATATATATAGGCATATGCATGTATATATGTACATGCATGTATGTGACTATATATATATATGTATGTTGTTGTTGTTGTTGTTGTTTGCCGTCAAGTCAGCCCCAACTCATAGCGACCCCTCCTTGGGTTTCCAAGGCAGTATCACTACGGAAGTAGGATTGCCCAACCTTCCTTCCGAGGAGTGGCTGGTGGG
>NW_006921851.1:1470105-1474530 GCF_000298275.1 Orycteropus afer afer | reverse complement strand
CCAGCCACTCCTCGGAAGGAAGATGGGGCAATCTACTTCCATAGTGATACTGCCTCGGAAACCCAAGGAGGGGTCTCTATGAGTCGGGGCCGACTCGACGGCACATAACAAACAAACACAACAATGGGATAGGAGAGAAATGTGGAAAAGAACCTCAATTTCCTTGTTGTTAGGTGCCATCAAGTCATCTCCCACTCATAGCGACCCTATGCACAGCAGAATGAAACACTTATTGATCTTGTGCCAGCTCCACCATCCCTGCTATACCAGAGCCCATTGTTGCAGCCACTGTGTCAATCCGTGTTGTTGAGGGCCTTCCCCTTTTTCATTGACCCTCCACTTTACCAAGCATAATATCCTTCTCCAGGGAATAGTCCCTTCTGACAACATGACCAAAGTAGGTGAGATGAAGTCTGGCCATTCTTGCTTCCAAGGAGCATTCTGGCTGCACTTCTTCCAGGACAGATTGTTAGTTCTTTTAGGAGTCCAGGGTACTTTCAGCATTTGTCACCAACACCACAACTCAAAAGCATAGGCTCTTCTTCAGTCTTTCTCACATTTTTAGTGACCTCTTGCTTTCTTCATGGATGATGTTCATGATGTCATCCCACAAGTCCTCTGCTTTTCAGACATTGGTGTTCATTGCATCAAATCTATTCTTTAGATGGTATCTAAATTCAAGAAGGATATATTTAAGGTCATATTTTGGCTCTTGTGGACTTGTTTTAATTGTCTTCAACTTGAACTTCAACTTATATGAGCAGTTGATGGTCTGTTCCACAATCACCTCCTGGTCTTGTTTTGGCTGAAGATATTGAGCTTTTCTATCACCTCTTGCCACAGATGTAGTCAATCTGATTCCTGTGTACCCTGTCTGGTAAAGCCCATTTGTATAGTTGCCATTTGTGTTGTTGAAAAAAGGTATTAGCAATGAATAAGTTGTTGGTTTTGCAAAATTCTATCATGGGATCTCCAGTGTTATTTCTATCACCAAGGCCAAATTTTCCAAATACTGGTGATTCTTCTTTGTTTCCAACTTTTGCATTCCAATTGCCAGTGATAATCAATGTATTTTGATTGCATGTGCAGTCAATTTCAGACTGCAGAAGCTGGTGGAAATCTTCAATTTCCTCTTCTTTGGCTTTGGTGGTTGGTGCACAAATTTGAATAATAGTAGTATTAACTGGCCTTCCTTGTAGGGGTATGGATATTGTCCTATCACTGACAGCATTGTACTTCAGGATAGATCTTGAAACATTCTTTGTGACAGATGCCACACCATTCCTCTTCAACTTGTCATTCCCAGCAAAGTAGATCTTATGGTTGTCTGATTCAAAATGGCCCAAACTGGTCCATTTCAGCTCACTAATGCCTAGGATATCCATCTTTATGCATTCCATTTCATTTTTGACAACTTCCAATTTTCCTAGATTCATACTTCATAAATTCCATATCCTGATTATTAATGGATGTTTGCAGCTGTTTCCTCTCATTTTGAGTCATGCCACATCAGCAAATGGAAGTCCCAACAGCTCTACTTTATCCATATCATTAAGGGTGGTTCTCCTCTGGTGAGGCAGCTCTTTCCCAGTGGTGTTTTGAGTGCCTTCTGACCTGAGGGGTTCATCTTCCAGTACTGTATTGGACAATGTTTCAGTGCTATTCATAAAGTTGTCCAGTAATATATCAGAGTGTTTCACTGTTATTCATAAAGTTTTCCCTGGCCAATTATTTGAGAAGTGAATGGCCTCTTCCATCTTCTGAGTCTGTCTCAGTCTGGAAGTTCCACTGAAACCCATCCACCACAGGCAACCCTGCTGGCATTTGTGATGCCTGTGGCATAGCCTCCAGACTCACAGAAACACACAAGCCACCACGGTAGGACAAACTGACAGACAAGTTTTTGTCTCCCTTAGCTCTTCCAAAATTGCCCCACCTACTTCCTGACCTTCCTTCTATCTGTTCCGGCTGCCTGCCCTGGCTTCCTGCTTCCTGTCTGGGTGGGGACTTAACTTCCATAAACCCCACCAAAAACCAGATTTACTGGACTGGTTGAGACTGGAAGACTCTCCAGGAATATGGCTCTGATAGACTCTTCAAACGCTGAACTCAAACTAACCCCTGAGGCCACTTTGTAGCTAAAATACAGATTGGCTCACAAAGTAATGAATATCCCCCATGAGCAATGTGCTTCTTTTAGAAATTACCCATATGAAACCAAGTGGTCAACAAAGATGGAAATGTGAGAGAGCAGGAAAACTAGCCTTGTTAGCCAAAACAAAAATAAGAATGGTCACACATTGTAAAGAATATAACCAAAATCATCGAACAATTTGTGTAGAAATTGTTGAATTGGAACCTAAACTGTTGTGTAAACCTTCACTGAAAATGTAATAAATATTTATCTAAATAATAATAATAATAACCTGGACCTAGTGGGTTCACTGGGGAATTTTACCAAACATTGACACAAATCCTACTCATATTCTTCCAACATAGAAGAGGAAGGAAGACTCAATAACTCATTCTATGAAGCCAGCACTACCCTGATACCAATGCCAAATAAAGACATCACAAGAAAGGAAAATTACAGACCAATATCCCTCATGGCTATAGAAGTAAAATTCTCAAAAATATTATAGCAGCACAAGTAGAAAAAAAAAAAAATTCTAGCAAATAGAATTCAACAACATATTAAGAAAATTATACACTATGACCAAATAAGATATATTCCAGGAATTCAAGGATGATTCAACATTAGAAAATCAATCAATGTAATATAGCACATTAATAAAACAAAGATAAAAAATAAATGATCATCTCAATAGACACAGAGAAATCATTTGATAAACTCCAGCACATTTTCCTGATAAAAACTCACAGCAAAAGAGGAATAAAAGGAAAATTCTTTAACATGATTAAGGACATATATGAAAAAATAACTTTTAATGATATATTCAATGGAGAAAGATTGAGATCCTTCCCCTTGAGGATGGGAACAAGAAAATGTTGCCTATTGTCACCACTTCTGTTTTGATATTGTACTGGAGATTCTAGCTAGAGCAATAAAGAAAGAAAAAGAAATAATGGGATTGAAAAGGAAGAAGTAAAATTATTGCTATTTGCAGATGACATGATCCTGGACATAGAAAATCCCAAAGAGTTCACAAGAAAGCTGCAAAAACAAATAGAATAATTTAGCAATATTGTAGAGGACAACATCAACACACAAAAATCAATTGGGCGGCAACAGCAGCACAATATATATTCTTCTCCAGTACACATGGAACATTTTCCATGATAGACCATATGTTAGGCCACAAAGCAAGCCTTAATAAATTGAAAAACATTGAAATACTGAAAAGTATCTACTCAGATCATAATGCTATCAAATTAGAAAACAACAATAGGAAGATCAACAGAAAAAGAGTAACACATGGAAACTGAACAATACCCTCCTTGAGAAGGACTGGGTAAGAGAAGAAATAAAAATAGAAATTCGGTAATTCCTTGAATCAAACGAGAATGAAAACACAACATACCAAATCTTTGGGACACAGCAAAAGCAGTGATCAGAGGGCAATTTATAGCAATATAGGCACATATCCAAAAAGAAGAAAGAACCAAAATCAACACTTTAAACCAACATCTCCAACAATTAGAAAAAGAACAGCAAGTAAAGCCTACAGTCACCAAAAGGAAGGAAATAATAAAGATTTGAGCAGAAATCAATAAAATGGAAAATAAAAGGGCAATAGAAAAAATCAACAAGACCAGAAGTTGGCTTTTTGAAAAGATCAATAAAATTGACAAACCACTGGCAAATTTAACAAAGGAAAAGAGGGAGAGAATACAAATAGCATGAATAAGGAACAAAATGGGGGACATCACAATAGAACCAACTGAAATAAATATATATATATATATCAGGATACTGTGAAGAACTGTACTCCAACAAATTTGAAAATCTGGAGGAAATGGACAGATTTCTAGAAACACATCACTTACTTAAACTAACACAGACTGATGTGGAAAAATTGAACAGGTTGATGACAAAAGAAAAAATTTAACAGGTCATCAAAAAATTACTGTCCTGGCCCAGACGGTGTCACTGGAGAATTCTACCAAACATTCAGAGAAGAACTAATACCAATCCTACTCAAACTATTCCAAAACACAGAAAAGGATAGAATCCTCTGTAACTCATTTTATGAAGCAAGAATAACCTTGACACCTAAACCAGGAAAAAACATCACTCAAAAGGAAAACGACAGACCAATATCCCTCATGAATATAGATGCAAAAAACTTCAACAAAATCCTAGCCAATAGACTCCAACAACATATTAACAAAATCATTCATTATGACTAAGTAGGGTTCATATCAGGTATGCAAGGATGGTTCAACATTAGAAAAACAATCAAC
>NW_006921851.1:1443678-1459241 GCF_000298275.1 Orycteropus afer afer | reverse complement strand
AAACCTTCACATCAAAATAAAAAAGAGGACCAGCACAAATATTTAGCAAATACTAAAACAATAGCAATGAAGGAAGTGATAACACAATTCATAAACAAACCAAGTGCAACACAGAAAATTATGTGGAACAAAGAAACCAACACCACGAAAAAGCACATAACAAAATGACAGCAACAAATTCATACTTGTTGATAATTACATATCTGACAAGGGACTTATCTCTAAAATTCATAGAAGATATGAATGAACACTTCACCAAAGAGGCTATTCAGGAGGCCAGCAAATACATGAAGAAATGGCCATGATCATTAGTCATAAGAGAGATGCAAATCAAAACAACAATAAGATATTATCTCACCCCAGCACTAATGGCAAAGTTCAACAAGACAGATGATGGTGGATGCTGGCAAGGATGTGGAGAGATTGGGACTCTCATCCACTGCTGGTGGGACTGCAAAATGATACAACCACTGTGAAAAACAGTATAGCAATTCCTTAAAAAGCTGGAATTTGAAATAACCATTTGACCCAGCAATCCCATTACTAGGTATATATCCTAAAGAGTGAAAGCCAGGATAAGAACAGATATATGCACACCCATGTTCATCACAGCACTATTCACAACAGCAAAAAGATGGAAACAACCTACATGCCCATCAACAGAAGAATGGATAACCAAATTGTAGTACATACACACAATGGAATACTATGCAACCCTAAAGAATAATGTAGAATCTGCAAAACACCGCATAACATGGATGAACTTGGAGAACATTATGCTGAGTGAAATAAGTCAATCATAGAAGGACAGATATAGGATTAGTTCATTATTATAAAAGTCAAGGAAAGGTTTATATATGGAAGGGGACTTTCTTTGTTGGTTACCAGGGTGGGAAGGGAGCAGAGGGAACATTGCAAAAAAAAGAAGCATTGACCCATGTCACTTTAGTTTTGTGTATTTCACTGTACATAAATTATATTTCAATAAAATGCATTTACAAAAATCCATTGGGTTTATTTACACCAACAAGGAGAAATCTGAAAAGAAAATCAAGAAAACAATACCATTTACAATAATAGCTGAAAACAAAAAAACTAGGAATAAACCTAACCAGAGAAAATGAAAATTATAAAATACTGCTTCAAGAGACTTACATAAATGGAAGAACAGTGCATGATCATGGATTGGAAGACTTAATATTGTGAAAATGTCAATACTACCCAAAGCTATCTATAGATACAATGCAATATTGTTAAAAATTTCCACAACATTCTTAACTGAAATCACAGCATTCTTAACTGAAATGGAAAAACTTATCACTAACTTTATATAGAAAGGAAAGAGGCCTTAAATAGCCAGAGCAATCTTGAAGAAGAACAGCAAAGTAGGCGACCTCACACTTACCAACTTTGAAACATACTATAAAGTTACAGTAATCAAAATAGCCTGATACTGGTTAAACAATAGAAAAATAAACCAATGAAATAGAATTGAGAGCCCAGAAATAAATCCATCAATCTATGGACAACAGATTTTTGACAAGGGGTCTAAGTCCTTTCAGTGGGGAAGAAACAGGCTCTTCTACAAAGCATGTTGTCAATATTGGATATCCACATGCAAGAAAATGAAACAGGACTCATACATCACACCATACAAAAACTAACACAAAATGGATCAAGAATGTAAATGTTAAATCTAAAACTATAAAGTCTTGGGAATAAAACACAGAGGCAAGACTATGGTACCTAGGTTGTTTTTTGTTTGTTTTTTAAAAACAATAAAGAATCAAACACAACTACAAATGCACAAACAGCAGAGGACAAATTTAGTAACTAGGACCTTATACAAATTCAATATTTATGCTCATCAACAGACATTATCAAATGAGTTAAAATACAACCGACAGACTGGGAAAAATTCATCAGGAATGAGATTCCAACAAAGATCTAATATCCAAAATATATATAAAACTTCTACAACTCAAAAACAAAAAGACAAATAACCCAATCAAAAAAACAAGCAAAGGACATCAACTGACATTTCACCAAAGAGGATATTCAAGTGACTAAGAAACACATGAAAAGATGCTCATTGTCATTAGCCATCATAGAGATGCAAATCAAAGCTACAACGACATATCACCTCCCCCTGCTAAAATGGTATTGATCAAAAAAACAGAAAACAACTGTTGGCAAGGATGTGGGGAGATTAGAATCATTATCCACTGCTGGTGGGAATGTAAAATGGTACAACCATTGTGGAAAACAGTATGGTGATTCCTCAAAAAATAAAAAAATGGAACTATCCTATGAGCCAGCAATTCCACTCATGAGTATGTACTTCAGGGATATATTTAAGGGTGAGGTGATATCTTGCTATGCTTGAGCCCACACTGCAGCCATTGTGTAAATCCATCTCATTGAGGGTCTTCCCCCCCCCCCCCCTTTTTTTTTTTTTTTTGCTGACCCTCTACTTTACCAAGCATGATATTCTTCTCCAGAAACTGGTCCCTTCTGACAACATGACCAAAGTACATGAGACAAAGTCTGGCCATTCTCACCTCTAAGTTGCATTCTGGCTGTACCACTTCCAAGACAGATTTGCTTGTTCTTCTTGCAGTCCACGATATTTTCAATATTCTCCGCCAACACCACAATTCAAATGCATCAGTTCTTCAGTCTTCCCTATGCATCATCCGCCTTTCACATGCTTATGAGGCCATTGAAAATAGCATGGCTTGGCCCAGGCACAACTTAGTCTTCAAAATGACATCTTAGCTCTTAAACGCTTTAAAGATATCTTTTGCAGCAGATATGCCCAGTGGAGTACATCATTTGATCTCCCAACTGCTGCTTCCATGGTTGTTGATTGTGCATCCAAGTAAGATGAAATCCTTAATAACTTCAATCTTTTCTCCATTTATCATGATGTTTTTTATTGGTCCAGTTGTGAGGTTATATACATATGTGTGTGTGTGTGTGTGTGTGTGTTTATACACACATATATATATCCTCTGTGGAGCACAGTTCTACTCTACAACACAAATCAACTTGATGGTAAGTGGTTTGGTTTGGATTTTGGTTTATGCTCCTTTTAAAATGCACCCTGTGTCCTGTGGGGAATAAGAAAAGGCCAAATACTGAGCATTCAGCTTCTTCGTAGACACTGCTATGGCTGCAACCAAGTGGAAATTTCACACCATGGCATGTGAGTGAGGGCTATTACATTATTGGCCAGGGAGAATGTGAGGAAAGAAAAGCACTGCTCCTACCTCTTGGCACAATGCCCAGGCTCCATGTGGGGCCTTTCTCTCTTTGGAAGCCCTTCTAACTAACCCCTCAAGGGTTTTGCAACTGCAGCCAGGCATTGCAGCCCTTCTATGGCCTCCCCCTGCCTAGCCAGGGAAAGAGGGTCACATGCTGAGCACTTTAATCTCCATCTTCAGCCTCATCTTCCTGAGCTCTAATGTCTTAATGCTCACTGCCCATTGAGATCTGCAGTATATCCCACAGATGGCTCTCTGAAGTGGGACTTACCATCTTCAAACATGGCCTTCCTCTCCCTCTCTGTCAACTGCATACACAAAGGTGGAGAAGCCATAAACTGGAATTTTCTGGGAGACTTTTACTCCCCTATTTCCCCTATCCTCTGGGAAGACATCATAAAATGTTAGCAGTTCTGACAATGCTTCCAAATAGATTCACAATTAAGCACCCTAAAAATTATCGCTTCTAACTTTCTATCCTCATAGTCAGAATTTTATCTTTAAATAAAAAAATCTGATCATTTCATTTCACTGCTCAGAAATCATCACTAGCCTCCAGCTGCCTAGAGAAATAAGTCCAACCTCTGAGCACAGAAATTAAGGTTCTTTATGACAAGACTCCAATGACCTTCAAAGCCTGTCTGCACCCTCTGGCCCTCCCATGCACTTCCTCCTCTTCTCCATCCCCTTCTCACACCTCCATGCCACCTCAAGCTAGTTCCCAGTCTGGAGTTTCTTTCCTCTCTTCTTCTGCCTATAGAAATTCAACTCATCCCTCAAGGCCCAAGCCAAATATTGTTTCTACTGTAATACCTTCTAGGACTCTCCCTATGCCAGAAAAAGATGTTTCCTTTGCCTGTGCTTGACATGACTTGCTTAATATGGAACTGCATTTTCAGAATGCGTTCCTCTACCTTGCCTCCTTTATGGTCAGCACACAGCAGTGGCAGAAACTATCTGGGATCTAGAATCAGGACAGGAGCCCTAGTGGCAGAACAGTTAAGCACTTGGCTGTTAATCAAAATGTTGGCAGTCCCAGTGGCTCTGTGGGAGCTCTTATAAAGATTACAGCCCAGAAAACCCTATTGGGGCTGTTCTACTATGGGTTTACTGAGTCCAAAATCGACTCCCAGTCACCTAGCAACAGTCAGGAGAGTATGATCAGCTTCTTAGCACTGCTAGGGAAACTTGTAAAATCACTTATCTTCCTCAGCCTTGGTGTTCTCATCCATAGGATTGTTGAGAGATACACATGTTTATATGCACGTATGATGTCTATATGTAAAAGGACTTTGTAAACTGTAAAGTCTTTTACAGGTGTTAGTTGTTATTGCAGTGACAATGTGAGTTCCTCGGGAAAGTTATAACCCTCTATTTATCTCTGTATTCTTCCCCTGGCATAGAATCTGGTAGGTGCTCTGTCAGTGTTTGTCCAACTAAAATATTTGGTTCATGACAATCAGTGGTTGGTAATAAATCCTTTTAGGATTGTGGAGCTGATGAATATTCTAGTCACAGAAAGCATTTTCCTCTAAATAGCTGGTGTACTTTGTCACCTTACAGAGATGGCACATAACACAGAGCAAACTAAAAAACCAAACTCACTGCCGTGGAGTTGGATCCAACTCATAACGACCCTTCCTTGGGTTTCTGAGGCGGTGTCACTATGGACATAGATCGCCCTATCTTCCTTCTGAGAAGTGGCTGGTGGGTTTGAACCACCAAGCTTCTGGTTAGAGTCAAATACCTTAGACACTATGCTACCAGAGCTCCCTAATACAGAGAAGTGCCTATAAATCCAAAGGCACACCTTCCTCTCTGCCCACAGCTTTAAAGTTCAAGGACAGGCACGGGCTCTCAGGAGACTGTAGAAGATTGTAGACACAGGGATCCTACTGCAGGTTGGTGAAGAGACCCAGCCTGTTATATCAGGCATCGTGTGGCATAGCACTTTCAGCCCAATTGGGCACAAAGAATAGAGGATCCCTTTTAAGGGAATGAGGAAAATGGTCAATACCTGCTCAGAAAGAAGAATGAGACTGGTTTAGGAGCCAGGAGTAGAAAAGAACAGAAAGACATGAACATAAAGCCAGCCTTTACACTTCATCCACGGAACAGATGTTCCTGTACACTCACTCCCCACCCTTTAACACCCAGAAGCAGACACTCCAAGATAGTTCAGAAAGTTCTGCGCACTCTCCCTCTCTGCCCTGAGTCCTTTTTTTGCCAGCTGAAACACTTTCCAGAAACTTCAAAAAACTGTTTTAGCAGCAGCTGAGCAGGGATTTTGCCTGTGGGATAAGTCCAAACCAGAAGTGTTAGGTAGGAGGAGAGGTAAAGCCCTGGCTCTGAAGAGACTTGGGCCCAAGCCCTACTTTATATATGTTACTTTTCAGAACCTTGCCAAAAAGAACAACTGTTTTCTCCTCAGTCACCCTGGAACCCAACATTATTTTTTAGGAAATATTATACTGAGCATGAGACACCTGTCACACCTGCCTGCTCTGCCCTGGGGCTGTGACACACAGGAGTTTACATTCCAGGGTTGGCAAAAAGGGGAAAAGAAAACAAGAGAAAGTAGAACGAAGTAAACCAACTGTTGTCAAGACTATTCCAACTCATGGTGACTCTATATGTGTCAGAGCGTAACTGTGCTCCATAGGGTTTTCACTGGATGATTTTTCAGAAGTAGCTTGGCCTTTCTTCCCAGGTGGCTCTGGGTAAATTCAAACCTCTAACCTTTCAGTTAGTAGCTGTAGTTAAAGTTTTGTGTCACCTTGGCTGGGCTGTGGTTTTGAGTGGCTGGATAGCTGGATGTAGTTATTCCCCATGATAAGTTTATAATTCCTCCATGGTGGAATCTCCTGTGAGTGGGTACATACTTGCTTTCAGGGTGTGGACTGCTTCCAGTATACAAGGAGAAGCTTTGAGAAAGGTCTCTAGCTTTTTGGCACATCTGGATCTGCATTTGGCCAAATCTTCATCTCCAGTTCTTAGACTTGAACCAGTGGCTTGCCATGTTGCCCACCAATCCTGGGATTGTTCTTGGACTTGAAACTGCCATGTTGGTTTATCAGCCTCAACAGCCAGTGGTTGCCTAAATTAGGAGACACCTCTTGCTCCATTGGGCCTAGAATAAGAGGCAGAGCTGAAGCCCAAAGTCGAGGGACCTTCACCAAGCCCCTAAATCCAGCACTCTGAATTTGGACTTCCAGCCTCCCAAACTGTGAGAGAATAAATTCCTGTTTGTTAAGCCATCCACTTGTGGTATTTCTGTTACAGCAGTACTAGAGAACCAAGACTGAGCTCATTAACCGTTAGCATACCTCAGAGACTCCAGAAAGAGGTAAGGGAGGGGCTTAAGGCTTCCAATCAAGCTGGTCCTTCTCCTTGGAATGTATTCTCCATACTAGTTATACTGTCAGCTCAGTTGACACTATCACCTCCTTCATATTTTGCTGAATATCGCCGTCTCAGTGAAGCATGCTCTTACCATATGTTGTTCATCATTACTACTAATCCAAGTAACAACAATGGAAAGAGAAATAGGAGAGGGAAGAAGCTACAAACCACTAAGTGTTTTTTCCTGCTAAGTCTGTTAAGTGTGTTATCCATATGGTCTCTTAATCCCCATAATATCATGAAGTGGCTTTTACTATCATACTCATTCTTTAGATGTTGCTGTTGTTAGGTGCCGTCAAGTTGCCTCCGACTCATGGCCAACCTACACACAGCAGAAAGATGAGAATATTGAATGATATCAGAAGCACCAAAAGAAGATGGAAGGAATACACAGAGTCACTGTACCAAAAAGAATTGGTCGATGTTCATCCATTTCAGGAGATGGCATATGATCAAGAACCAATGGTATTAAAGGAAGAAGTCGAAGCCCTGGACTTGATATAGAGCCACCCCCTAGTGAAAAGCAGTCTCCAAGCCCTGGCCCACCTATGTCAGGCCCCAGCCTTAAGATGAAGAGTCACAAAAGAGGTCTTAGTTGGGAGAAGAAATTAAGTGATACTTCAAGTTCATCCATCTTGGATGTTTAGTCAAGAAGACAAAGGAATGCATAACAACCCAAAAGAAACAACAGCAAGCCTACACAGAAAAGGGGAGATACTTATTCGATCTCCCCGCCCCTCAATGGGTCAATGTATTTTTTTAACAGTGTTCCCTTCCCTCCCCTCCTACCCCTAGTAACCAACAAAGAAAGTTTCCTTCTATATATAAACCTTTCCTTGAGTGTTTACAGTAATGAACTAATACTACTTTTGTCCTTCTGTGATTGACTTACTTCACTCAGCATAAGGTCTTCCAAGTTCATCCATGTTATGCGGTGTTTTACAGATTCTACATTATTCTTTAGTGTTGCATAGAATTCCAGTGTGTGTATGTACCATAGTTTGGTTATCCATTCTTCTGTTGATGGGCACATAGGTTGTTTCCATATTTTTGCTATTGTAAATAATGTTGTGGTCACTATGGGTATGCATATATCTGTTCTTGTCCTGGTGTTCACTTCTTTAGGATATATACCTAGTAATGGGATTGCTGGGTCAAATGGTATTTCTAATTTCAGCTTTTTAAGCAGCTCTGGTAGTGTAGTGCCTAAGGAATTTGACTGTTAACCAGAAGGCTGACAGTTCAAACCCACCAGCTACTCCTCAGAAGGAAGGTTGGGCAATCTACTTTGGTAGTGATACTGCCTCTGAAACCCAAGGAGGGGTTGCCATTCACCCCAATTTTTCCCTTGAGGAACTTTATAGTTTTAGGTTCCACATTTAAGTCTTTGATGCATCTGAAGTTAGTTTTTGTGTATGGTATAAGGCGCAGATATTGCTCCATTTTTCTGAAAATGGATATCCAGTTTTGCCAGCACCATTTGTTAAAGAGACCATTTAATGGATTTCAGCCCTTTTGTCAAAAATCAGCTGACCATAGGTTGATGGATCTATTTCTGAGTTCTCAACCCTGTTCCACTGGTCTACATGTCTGTTGTTGTACCAGTACCAGGCTGTTTTGACTATTGTGGCTGTATCCGGGGTTGTGAGACTTCCTTCTTTGTTCTTCTTCTTCAACAACAAACAAAAAAATCCCAAATTCATTGCAGTCAAGTCACATCTGACTCATAGAGACCCCTCCTTGGGTTTCTGAGGCAGTATCACTTCGGAAGTAGATTGCCCAATCTTCCTTCCAAGGAGTGGCTGGTGGGTTTGAACTGCCAGCCTTCTGGTAGCAGTCAAGTGCATTGGGCACTATGCCACCAGACCTTATCCAAGGTCTCTTTCCTCTCCATATAAAGTTAGCAATTGGCTTTTACATACTGTTAAAGGATATTAAAAGGAGCTCTGGTAGCATAGTGCCTAAGGCACTTGACTGCAAACCAGAAGGCTTGCAGTTCAAACCCACCAGCCACTTCTCGGAAGGAAGGTTGGGCAATCTACTTCCATAGTGATACTGCCTCAGCAACCCAAGGAGGGGTCGTTATGAGTTGGGGCTGACTTGATGGCATACAACAACAAAAACAATGATGGGATCTGAATTGGAATTGCCTTGAATGTATGGATTGCTTTGGGTGGTATTGACATTTTCACAATGCTCAGTCCTCCTATCCATGAGCATGGTATATTCTTCCATTTATGTAGATCTCTTACGGTTTCTTGGAGTAGTGATTTGTAGTTTTCTTTTTAATTTTATTTTGAGCTTGTTTTACATTCAACATAACACGTACATTTAGTTTCATTCCCCATTCACAATGTCCAACCCTAACCCAGTCTCCTCGCCTCCCTGTCCTGTAACCATCCCCCTGTGCCTCTCATACTTATGCACTCCTGTTTGTCCTGCATTTCCTCAATTTGAATGTTGGTCTTCTGCTGTCCCATGGTCTATTGCTCTAAGGGATGTATTACCATAACTTATGTGGGTACGTCATCCTGGGGTCTGTGTATACATCTTGTTAACTATTGGGCTGGGAGCCCGCCTCTGGGGGTGAGTTTTATTCCAGGTGCAGAATGTATTCCAGGGCAATAGTATTGAGAGTCTCACCAGACTTCATCTGACCAGTAATTCTGGTCATTATTGAGTTTTTGGATTTTGTTCCATGTTTTCCCTCCCACTCTATCCAGGATCTCCAGATTTGATCCTTTCCTGAGTGGTTGGCATTCGTAGCCAAGCACCATCTAGTTCTTCTGGTCTCAAGGGCTATCGTGTCCTAGGGCTGATTGCTTCTAAATGCCCTTGTTTTTTTTTCTTTTTTCTTTTTGTGTTCTTCTTCACTTCCGAGTCTAGGAGACTGTTAGCTGCATCTTAGATAGCTGCTTGAAAGCTTTTAAGACCCCAGTCGCTACTCACCAATGTAGGATGTAGAGCAATGCTTTTATGTATTTTGTTGTGCCAATTGAGTCTGGTGTCCCCCAGTACCATGGTCCTGAGACAGTAGATCTATTGGATCTCTCTCCTAGTGTCTGATTGTCTATGAGGGATTTTTCTGTGTATGTCTTCTATTGTTTCTGTAAGGACAGCAGGTATTTTGTATCATGTGTCTGTGCAAGATTAGCCTCAGCTGAATCTATCCTTGGTCTAGAGTATACCTCTGTTCACTGACCCCCATCTGATCATCTCAGGTGTTTACGTATTTATCTGTACAGCCTACTGTTTGGTGTTAATGGCAATGCGATAGTGTGGACACATTGCTTGGTATTAGCATCTGTTGTCTATCTCTTATGTGCACAATTCGGAGTCCTCCCATTTCCTAATGTTATCATGGTGGTCATATATCCTTCCCATATATCCCTCCCCCTACCCATGTCAGCATGTAGGCTCCAGCTAGCCTGAAATTAATCCCTCCTCTTCCCTCCCCCATCCCAGTAACCTACTAAGTGAGTTCTCTTTCCCAAGCAAACCCTTCTGTCTTTTTTACAGTAATGGGCTCATACAGTACTTGTCCTTCTGTGATTGACTTATTTCACTCAGCATAATGTCCTCCAGGTTCATCCACGATGAGAGATGATTTGCATATCCCTCATTGTTCTTTAATGTGGCATAGTATTCCATTGTGTGGATATACCATAATTTGGTTATCCACTCATCCATTGATGGGCATTTAGGTTGTTTCCATCTCTTTGCTATGGTGAATTGTACTGTGATGAACATAGGTGTACATATGTCTGTTCATGCTCTATCTCTCACCTCTTTAGGATGTATTCCTAGTAATGGAATTACTGGGTCAAATGGTACTTCTACTTGCAGTTTTTTAAGGAAATGCCATACCATTTGCCACAGTGGTTGTACCATTTTACAATCCCACCAGCAGTGCACAAGAGTTCCAATCTCTCCACAACCTTGCCAGCATTTGTTATTTTCTGACCTGTTAAACTTTGCTATTATTGCTGGGTGAGATGATATCTCATTGTTGTTTTGATTTGCATCTCTCTAATGATTAATGATCATGAGCAATTTCTCATGTGTTTGTTGGCTCCCTGTATATCTTCTTTGGTGAAGTGTCTGTTCAAGTCTTTTGCCCATTTGTGAATTGGGTTATTTGTCTTTTTGGTGTTGAGGTGCTGAAGTTTTCTATAGATTTTGGAGATAAGTCCTTTATCAGATATGTCATAGGCAAATATTGTCTCCCAATCTGTAGGTTCTCTTTTTACCCATTGAATGAAATCTTTCAATGCACACAAGAATTTAATTTTTAAAAGGTCCCAGTCATCTAGCTTCTCTTCTGTCTCCTGCACATTCTAGGTTATGCTTGACAGTCTAATTATGCCATAAATTAGGGCACCCAGATTTGTCCCTATTTTATCTTTCATGAATTTTATAGTTTTGGGTTTTACATTTAAGTCTTTGATCCAGCTTGTTTTTGTGTATGGGGTGAGGTATGGATCTTGTATCATTTTCCTACAGATGGATATCCAGTTTTGCCAGCACCACTTGTTAAAGATGCTGTCTCTTCCCCATTTAATGGGTTTTGGCCCTTTATCAAAGATCAGTTGTCCATAGATGCATGGGTCTATATCTGAACTTTCGATTCTGTTCCATTGGTCTATCTGTCTATCATTGTACCAATACCATGCCGTTTTGACTACTGTGGCTGTATAGTAGTTCTTAAGATCTGGGAGTGTGAGACCTCCCACTTTGTTTTTCTTCTTGAGAAGTTCTCTGCTTATTCGAGGTCTCTTTCCTTTCCATATAAAATTAGTAATTAGGGTTTCCATGCCCTTAAAAATTTGGTTGAAATCTGGATCAGAATTGCATTATATGTATAAATTGCTCTAGGTAGTATTGACATTTTCACAATGTTTAGTCTACCTATCCATGGACAAGGTAGGTTCTTCCATTTATGTAGTGCCCTTGTTGTCTCTTGTAGCAGTCTTTTATAGTTTTCTCTGTACAGGTCTTTTGTGTCTCTGGTGAGGTATATTCCTAGATATTTTATCTTTTTCATAGCTATAGTAAATGGTATTGTTTCCCTTATTTCTTTATCAGAGGACTCCTTGTTGGTGTAGAGAAATCCAACTGATTTTTGTATGTTGACCTTGTATCCTGCCACTTTGCTGAACCTCTGTATTAGTTCCAGTAGTTTTTTTACTGAATTCCTTGGGTTTTCTATGTACAGGATCATAAAATCCACAAATAGTTTTAGCTCCTCTTTGCCAATTTGTATGCCTTTCATTTCTCTTTCTTGCCTTATTGCCCTGGCCAGGACTTCCAATACAATGTTAAATAGAAGTGGTGATAGAGGGCATCTCTGTCTGGTTCCCATTCATAAGGGGAATGCCTTGAGTCTTTCTCCATTAATAATGATGTTGGCTGTTGGTTTTGCATATATACCCTTTTTATGTAGAGAAATTTCCTTTCTATCCCTATTTTGCTGAGAGTTCTAAACAGGAATAAATGTTGGATTTTATCAAATGCCTTTTCTGCATCAATTAATATGATCATATGGTTCTTTTGTTTTGTTTATGTACTGGATTACATTGATTGATTTTCTGAGGTTGAACCACCCTTGTAAACCTGGTATGAATCCCACTTGGTCTGGGTGTATTAATTTTTTGATATGTTGTTGGATTCTGTTGGCCAGGATTTTGTTAAAGATTTTGCATCTATGTTCATGAGTGATATTGATCTGTAGTTTCCTACCTAGTGTTGTCTTTCCCTGGTTTTGGTATTAGTGTTATGCTTGCTTCATAAAATGAGTTTGGAAGTTTTCCATCTTCTTCTATATTCTGGAATAGCTTGAGTAGCATAGGTGTCTACTCTTCTCTGAATATTTGATAGAATTCTCCAGTGAAGCCATCAGGGCCAGGGCTTTTCTTTGTGGGAAGTTTTTTTATGACCTGTTCAATTTCTTCCCTTGTTATGGGTCTGTTCAAGGTTTCTATCTCTGAGTGGGATAATTTAGGTAGGTCTTGTGATTCTAGAAACTTGTCCATCTCTTCTAGGTTCTCAAATCTATTGGAGTACAGTTTTTCTTAATATTCTGTCAGTATCTTTTTTATTTCAGTTGGTTCTGTTGTGATGACACCATTTTCGTTTACAATTCTTGTGATTTGGATCTTCTCTTTCTTTTCGTTTGTTAGGTCTGTCAGTGGTTTATCGGTTTTATTAATATTTTCAAAGAACCAGCTCTATGTTTTGTTGATTTTCTCTATGTTTTTTCTTTTTGTTTGTTTGTTTTCTGTCTATTTATTTCTGCTCTGATCTTTATTATTACCTTGCTTCTAGCTACTATAGGATTCTTTTGTTCTTCTATTCCTAGTTGTTGGAGCTGATGAGTTAGAGAGTTGATTTTGTTTCTTTCCTCTTTTTTGCTGTATGCATTTATTGTTATAAAGTCTCCTCTGAGTACTGCTTTTGCTGTGTCCCATAGGTTTTGGTATGATGTACCTTCATTCTCAGTTGTTTCTAGGAATTTTTTTTATTTCAGTTTTTATCTGTTCTGTTATCCAATAGTATTTGAGCAGTGAGTTGTTCAGTTTCCATATGTTTGATGCTTTTTCCTTGATCTTCCTAGTATTAAATTCTAGTTTTCTAGCATGGTGGTCCGAGGAGATGCTTGGCAGTATTTCAATGCTTTCAAATTTATTGAGGCGTGTTTTATGTCCTAGCATATGGTGTATTCTGGAGAAGGATCCATGTGCACTGGAAAAGAATGTTCATTGTGCTTTTGTTGGGTGAAATGCTCTGTTTATGTCTATGAGGTCGAGTTGGTTGATTGTACTGTTGAGTTCTTCTGTATCCTTGTTGAGTATTTTTCCCAGTTGACCTGTCCGTCTTCAAAAGCGGCGAGTTAAAGTCTCCTACAACCATTGTAGAATTGTCTATTATCCCTTTTAATTTAGTTAACATTTGCTTCATGTATTTTGGAGCACTTTCATCGGGTGCATATATATTTATTATAGTAATGTCTTCTTTGTCAATTGACCCTTTCAGCATCATATAATGTCCCTCCTTATTTCTGATGATGTTTTTCACCTTAATGTCTATTTTATCAGAAATCAGTATTGCTACTCCTGCTCCTTTTTGGTTTCCATTGGCTTGGTATATTTTTTCCATCCCTTACCTCTTGCTGTTATCTTTGTGTCTAAGGTGGGTCTCTTGTAGTCAGCATATCGATGGGTCTTCTATTCTTATCCAGTCTGCCACTCTCTTTTTCTTGATAGGTGCATTTAATCCATTCCCATTGAATGTAATTAGTGATAGGTATGAATTGATTGCTGTCATTCTATTGTGTTTTTTTGTTGTATTGTTGGTGTTTTTTTGCTCCATACAGTCTTTTTATATATAATCTTTTTTTATTATGATTTGGGTGAAAATTTACAGAGCAAATACACTTTCCATACAGCATATCACATACACTTTGTCTCATGACATTGACCACAATTTAGCACAATGCAACACCTCCCCTCTCACTTCCTCCTGATAGTTACCTCTTCCCTGTGTCCATCCCTTCATGCACTCCCACCCCCTGAGTTGTCCCCCTGTGCATAAGCAGCCCTTCTTTTTCCCATGCTTGTTCTCTCCAAGGAGAGTATCTACCTCAGGTAAATGCTCAAGTGATATGCCTGTCTATTGTTTGGCTGGAAGCCACAGGTGTGGGTTCAATTCCAGACCTGAAGGGCAGCTAAGGGCAATAGTCTCAGTGGTTCCACCAGGCTCCATCAGGCCAGCAAAGTTGTTCCCCACTTTTTTTTTCCAAATGATTTTGAGTTTTGTTCCACATTGTTCTCCCTGTCTATCAAGGATCTCTTACAAAGATCCTCTTCCAAGTGCTTGACAGTAGTAGCCGAGCACTATCTATTTCTTCTGGTCTCATAGTCATATAGGCTGCAGATTGGATGGTGTACCAATGCTAGGACTGATTGTTTCCATGAATTTTTGGTTTTCTTCATTCTTCTTGGCTCTGGACAAGGAGAGACCCACCATTGCATCTAGATGGCAGCTTGAAAGCTTTTAAGATCTCAGTCGCTACTTGTCACAGTAGGAGGTGGAACAATGTTTTGTGTAGTATGTTATGCCAATTGAGCTTGATGTCCTCTGCAACTATGGTCCCAAGCCCACAGGTTCAACTACTTGGTCCCAATGGGTAGCTGGCTGTGACCAAGCAGTGACTACAACCTTACCCCTTGTCAGCCCCATTATACACCTGGGAATTCAGATCATACACATAAAGTTATTGGACCATTCTCTGCCAAACCTATACATGTTCTTGGGTGCACTCTCCACTTCATATACATACCTACTATTTCAGCCTGTCCACCCATCTATTCACCCATATACCTCTGTTTGCCTTCACTGACCACGCCTTACTATATGCGCCAAAGGGTTCATCTTTGTTGTCTGTACTTCCCACGTACCTCACTATGTCTTTCTCTTCCTCAATGCCACTATACTGATCACTCACATTTGGTACATTGCCCTTCTCTTCACCCAAATGAAAACTTATCTCTATATATCTAACAGCATTCCCTACCCTACCCTCCCACCCCTGGTAACCAATAAAGAAAATGATCTCCCATAGATAAACGATTCCTTGACTATTACAATAACAGACTAATACAGTATTTGTCCTTTTGTGATTGACTTATTTCACACAGCATAATGTCCTCCAAGTTCATCCATGTTATGCGGTGTTTTGCAAATTCTACAATATTCTTTAGGGTTGCATAGTATTACATTGTGTGTATGTATCATAGTTTAGATATCCATTCCTCAGTTGATGGACACCTAGGTTGTTTCCATCTTTTGGCTATTGTAAATAGTGCTGTGATGAACATGGGTGTGCATATGTCTGTT
>NW_006921851.1:1422025-1433292 GCF_000298275.1 Orycteropus afer afer | reverse complement strand
CTCTCTTTAGGTTGTCTCTAGTTGCTGGTCATGTGTTGATTTGTTTAGCTGCTGGTTACGTGTTGATTTGTTTTGTCTTGGTTTTATGGTTTAATATTTTGAAAAGGTGAAGCTGGTGTGTTTTATTTTATTATTGATTCAGGTGTGTTGGGTCGCTCTGCTGTTTTCTTTGTGATGGTGGAATGACTGTGTGTAGTGTGGATAAGTGGTTCTTCTTTAAAAGAGGGTTTAGAGTTCGAAGTGGGAGGTTTTATGGCAATTGGCTGAATATGGCTTCTTCTATTAAATGAGTGAAGTTATTGGCAGAGAAGGTGGGAGCAGAAGAAGGAAAGCTTTGTGTTGCTGGTGTCAGTTTCTAGGGCTTTGAGCTGGCTATTATTGATGACGTATTTATTTGCAAGACTGCAGCTCAGCCTCAGGGAAGATTTCTATTGTTAGGACATCACAACTTTCCGCCAATTTCAGGCACACTCAAAGACCCCGCCTCCGTGGCCCCACAGCATCAAAGAACGGCTCCAAGGCAAAATTCCCGGGACTGCACTCAGCTGTGTTTTCTTTGCTCTCCCTGTCTGTCTGCCCACGGTGCTGACACAATCCTGCCGGACTGCTAATGGCTGGCTCTGGAGTTTGTCTGTGATACTGCCCACCTGTGGCACCAAAGATGCGTGCAATTTCAGCTGTGTTGGAGTCAGGGGAGTACCTGCTAGTGATCTGCAGTCCCGATCTCTGTGACAAAGAAAAGCACAATGTCTCCCAGTCTGATCCCAGCCCACTCTGGGACCCGCTGGGAGGGGAGGGAGCTAGCCTTCCCATGGCAACAGTGAGTTCTCCACAGAATCTCAGCTATGGTGCCCGTGCCCGCCTGCACCCAGATGACCCAAATTACTGATAAAATCAGCTTCTGGAGGCAGGTCTCTGCTGCTGCCCGCTGGAATATTAGAGTGGTCACTGGTATGCTGTTATAAGGTGTCTTCCTTCTTGGCTCAGGGATCTCAGGCAGCCTCCCTCACCCAGCAGACAGTGACTGTCCCAGGAAAGTTTCCAATGTCTCTCTCAGGTGCCCATCCATCCTGCCCCAGTAGCTCTTTCCTAAATAATCTCCCTGTGCCTTTGCTCTAATTCTGCTCTTCTGTGTTTGGTACACTCTGATTCAGTGAACTGTTCAGAGCACCAAAGTTCCTAATTCAAACTGTTGTGCCTAGTTTTCCAATTCCTTAGATGCCAGAGGGAAAAAGCGTCACTGCAAGACTCCATTTTGAATCCTGGTCCATACACTTTTCTGTGCTGAGTTTGTTTTGTTGGCTAATGTTTTCTCCCTTTTCTTCTTTATAGTTGGTTTTGTGCTCATTAAACCCATATGTTTTCCTTCTTTCTGGATTTGCTTAGAAGGATTGTTACTTTTCCCTGGAATATATTCTTGTCTCTACATATTTAGAACAGTGAGTACTGTGAAGACATTGTCCTGTTTTCCTCTCCATTTGAAGGTCTCTACCTGGAAGTTTTATTCTCTCTGATAGGTTAGTTGCTGTTATTGTGTGCTGATTGACTTCCTTGGTTTTTAAGGTACAATTTTTTATGGTCTTATTTTGAATGTCTATTTCTGATTTGGTTTTTGTGTTGATGCCATGTATCCCAGTTTTGTTGATCTCTGTTGTGGGTTCTTTATTGGAAGGAGTTCCTTAAGCATTTCTTGTAGGATTGGTTTGTTTTTCACAAAATCCCTTAATTTCTGTTTGTCTGAGAATGCCTTTATTTCACCCTCATACTTGATGGATAATTTGGCTGGACATAGGGTTCTTGGTTGGAAGTTCTTTTTCTTCAGTATTTTATATATGCTTCCCCATTGCCTTCTTGCCTGCATGGTTTCTGCTGAGTAATCAGAGCTCAGCCTAACTGTTTGATTATTATAAGTAATATTTCTTTTTTCCCAGGCAGCTCTCAAAATTTTTTCTTTGTCTTTGGTTTTGGAAAGTTTGATTGCAATATGTGTCAGTGTTTTTCTCTTGGGATCTATCTTGTGTGGGGTTCTATGAGCTTCTTGGAGAAATATCTTTTCTTCCTTCATGATATGGGGAAAGTTTTCTGCTAGCAGGTTTCCACAGTTTTCTTGGTGGTCTTTTTTGCCTCTTCTTATTCTGGAATTCCAGAGTCTTATGTTGCTTTTTCTCATGTCATCACAAATAATTCTTAGGTTCCCTTTATTTCTCATAAATCTTTGTTTTGATTTTTCTTCATACAGGGTAGTGTCCAGGGATTTGTCTTCTATTTGAGATATGCGTTCTTCAGCCAGTTCTTACCTACTCTTTTGTGCTTCTACTGTGTTGTGTAATTCTGTCATTTTGGTACTCATCTTCTGCATTTCAGTACTCATCTTCTGCATTTCTAACTGCTGTTTTTGTATGAGTTTTGATTGTGCATTAATCTTACTATTTTGTTCTTGAATGATTTTCCTGAGTTCTTCCAGGGAACTGTTTGTGTTCTCCTTGTTCTGTTTGGAGTTTCCTTAGGCTCTTGTATAGCTCTGTAAACATGTCTTCTAAATTCCTTTTCAGATAATTCTATTGGCTCCTCTTCCTCCATGTATAATGAGACCTTTGTTTGTGGTTTTGCTTCTAATGTCTTGTCCTGGTTGTTTTTTTTAAATTTATTTATTTATTTATTTTTAATTTGAGGTTGCCTGTTGTATCCTAGACATTTTGAGGTTGTCTTTAACTGCTGGTTACACGTTGATTTGTTTTGTCTTGGTTTTATGGTTTAATATTTTGAAAAGGTGAACTTGGTGTATTTTCTTTTATTTTATTTAGTTATTAATTCAGGTATGCTGGGTCATTCTGCAGTTTTCTTTGTGATGGTGGGATCACTGTGTGAAATGTGGATATGGGTTTCTGTTTGTTGTAAAGAGGGTTTAGAGTTCGAACCAGGAGGTTTTATGTTGGCTGAATGTGGCTTCTTCTATCGGATGACTGAAGTTATTGGCAGAGAAGGTGGGAGCAGAAAAAGGAAAGATTGCTGTTGCTAGGGGCAGTTTCTAGGGCTTTGAGCGGGCTGCTACTGATGATGTCGTACTGTCATTTACAGGCCTGCAGCTCAATTTCAGCAAAGACTCCAGTTGTTAGCGGGTCACCACTTTCCGCCAAGCTCAGACACACACAAAAACCCCACTCCCAAGATCCCTCAGTGCCAAAAAGCTGACCCAAGGCAACTTCCCGGCTCCACGATCCACCGCAGGTGTTTCTCTCTCTGCCCTGCCCGCCCGTGTCACCAGCCCAACTCACCCAGACCGCGATGGGCTTGGGAGTTCCTCTGTGAGTCTGCCCACCTGCGGCACCAAAGACGTGCTCAGTTTCAGCTGCGCTGGAGTCGGGAGAGTGCCTGCTAGTAAACTGTAGTCCCCATATTAGTGATATAGTCAAGCGCAGACCTCTCAGTGCCACTAAGATGATCCAAGCCTATTCAGTGACCCGCTGATGGGGGAGTGAGCCCAGCCTCCTGGAGCACCAATGGACTCTCTGCTAGGGTTTCAGTGGTGCTGGATGTGTCTGTTTGCACCTAACCAACCCAAGTTACTGATAAAATCAGATGCTGAAGGTAGATCCTTGGGGTGGTCGCCTGTATACTTGTGTGGTCACTGATATGCTGGTATGGAATGTCTTCTGCTTTGATCCAGGGAGGTCTCAGGTGGTCATTCTCTCCTGCTGGTCGCTCCCCTAGGGAAGTATCTTATGGCCTTTCTTGGCTGCCTGTACGCACTCCACAAGGTAGATCTTCTTTTGTTTCTTCCCCTGTACCATTCCTCTAATTCTACTCCTCTGAGTTTGGTGCACTCTGACTCAGTGAGCTATTCAGAACACCAAAATCCCTAACTCAAACTATTGTACCTAGTTTTCAAGCACTAAGATGCTAGAGGGAAATAGCGTGGTGATTACTGATGAGACTCCATTTTTAATCTCTTATAGTTTTCTTTGTACAAGTCTTTTGTATGCCCGGTAAGATTTATTCCCAAGTATTTTATTTTTTTGGTAGCTATTGTAAATGGTATTAATTTCCCTATTTCTTTTTCAGCAATCTCTTTGCTGGTGTAGAGGAATCCAACTGATTTTTGGATGTTGATCTTGTATTCTGCCATGATACTAAATCTCTCAATTAGTTCCAATAGATTTTTGACTGAGTCTCTTGGGTTTTCTAGGTATACAATCATATCGTCAGCAAACAGGGATGGTTTGACTTCTTCCTTACCAATATGTATGCCTTTGATTTCCCTTTCATGCCTTATCACCCTGGCTAGGACTTCCAATACAATGTTGAATAGAAGTGGTGATAGAAGGCATCCTTCTCTGCTTCCTGTTGTAAGGCGAATGGCCTCAGGCTCTCTCCATTGAGAGTAATGTTGCTTGTTGGTTTTGCCTATATGCCCTTTATTATGTCGAGGAATCTCTCTTCTATTCTGATTTTGCTGAGCGTTTTTATCAGGAACAAGTGTTGCATTTTTAATTTTATTTTATTTTGACTTTGAGTGACTTTATTGTTATTTGGATCAATGTTTACACAGCAAATTCACTTTTCATACAGCAGTTCACATACACTTTGTCTCATGACATTGACTACAATTTACCACAATGCAATAGCTCTCCTCCCACTTCCTCCCTATTATTACCTCTTCCCTGTGTCCTTCCTTCCATGTACTCCTGCCCCCTGAGCTATGTCCCTGTGTATACACAGCCCTTCTACTCTCCCATAATTGTTCTCTCCAAGGAGTGTATCTACCTAGTGTAAATGTTCACCTCATATGCCTGTCTTTTGTTTGGCTGGAAACCACAATTGAATTGGGTTCAATTCCAGACCTGAAGGGCAGCTAGGGACCATAGTTCCATCAGGCTCTATCAAACCAGCAAACCTGGTCCCTTTTCTTTTTTTCAAATGATTTTTTTTTTTTTCCACATTGTTCTCCCACTCTATCTAGGATATCCTACATAGATCCCCCTCCGAGTGGTTGACAGTGGTAGCCAGGCACCATCTAATTCTTCTGGTCTCATAGTCATATAGGCTGAGGATCGCATGGTGTACCAGTCATTTGGACAAATTGTTTCCATGCATCTTTTTTTTTTTTTCTTCATTCTTCTTTGCTCTGGATGAGGAGAGACCTTTTGTTGCATCTAGAAGGCTGCTTGGAAGCTTTTAAGATCCCAGTTGCTACTTGTCAAAGTAGGAGGTGGAACAATGTTTTGTGTATTATGTTATGCCAATTGAGCTTGATGTCCCCTGTGGCTAGGGTCCTGAGCCCACAGGCTCAACTACTTGCTCCCTCTGGGTAGCTGGCTGCACCCAAGATGTGACTACAACTTTGTGGCTTGTCAGCTCTACTATATACCTGGGAATTGTTGGATTTTATCAAATGCCTTTTCTGCATCGATTGATAGATCATCCGGTTCTTTTCCTTTGTTTTATTTATATGATGGATAATGTTGATTGTTTTCCTAATGTTGAACCATTCTTGTATACCTGATATGAACCCCACTTGGTCATAATATATTATTTGTTTGATATGTTGTTGGAGTCTATTGGCTAGGATTTTGTTGGAGATTTTTGCATCTATATTCATGAGGGATATTGGTCTGTAGTTTTCCTTTTTAGTGATGTCTTTGCCTGGTTTTGGTATCAAGGTTATGCTTGCTTCATAAATTGAATTTGTGAGGATTCCACCCTTTTCTATGTTTTGGAATAGTTTGAGTAGGATTGGTGTCAGTTCTTCTTTGAATGTTTGGTAGAATCAGCCAGTGAAACCATCTGGGCCAGGGCTTTTTTGGTTGGTGATTTTTTAATGATGTGTTCAATTTCTTCTTTTGTTATAGTTCTGTTTAATTTTTCCACCCCAGCCTCTGTTAGTTTAGGTAAATAGTATGTGTCTAGAAATCTGTCCACTTCTTCTACATTTTTTAATTTGTTGCAGTATAGTTTTTCATAGTATCCTGATACTATCCTTTTAATTTCTGCTGATTCTGTTGTGGTGTCATCCAATTCATTTCTTATTCATGTTATTTGTATTCTCTCCCTCTTTTACTTTGTATTTGCCAGTGATTTGTCAATTTTATTAATCTGTTCAAAGAACCAACTTCTAGTCTTGTTGATTTTTTTCTACTGTCTTTCTATTTTCTGTTTCATTGATTGCTGCTCAAATCTTTATTATTTTTTTTCTTCTGGTAACTGTAGAGTTTTTTACTACTCTTTTTATAATTGTTGGAGATGTTAAGATGTTGATTTTGGCTCCTTCTTTTTTGATGTGTGCATTTTTTGCTATAAATTGGCCTCTGATCATGAAGCTCTGGTGGCATAGTGCCTAAGGCATTTGACTGCTGGTGGTTCAAACCCAGCAGCCACTCCCCAGAAGAAAGATTGGGCAATCTACTGCCCCAGAAACCCAAGGAGGGGTTGCTATGAGTCTGATACAACTCCATGGCAGTGGGTGTATGTGTGTTGTTTGGCCTCTGATCACTGCTTTTGCTGTGTCCCCAAAATTTTGGTATGTTGTGTTTTCATTCTCGTTTGATTCAAGGAATGTTTTAATTTCATTTTTTATTTCTTCTATTTCCCAGTCATTCTTAAGGAGGTCGTTGTTCAGTTTTCATGTGTTTGCTCTTTTTTCTGTTCATCTTCCTATTGTTGATTTCTAATTTTACAGCATTGTGATCTGAGAAGAATCTTTGCAGTATTTCAATTTTTTAAATTTATTGAGGCTTGTTTTGTGGCCTAACATATGGTCTATCATGGAGAGTGTCCCATGTGTACTGAACAAGAATGTATATTATGCTGTTGTTGGGTGAAGTGCTCTGTAGATGACCATAAGGTCAAGTTGGTGGATTGTATTGTTTACTCCTTCTGTGTCTTTGTTGAGTTTCTTTCCAGTTATTCTATCTGTGATTGAAAGTAGTGTATTAAAGTCTCCTACTATGACTGTGTAGTCATCTACTTGTCTTTTCAGTTCTGTTTGAGTCTGATTTATGTATTTTGGGGCTCTTTCATTGGGTCCATAGATATTTATTATGGTTATGTCTTCTTGTTCAATTGATCCTTTAATCATTACATAGTGTACTTTCTTGTCTCTTATGGTGGTTTTTGTCTTAATGTCCATTTTATCAGAAATTAATATTGCCACTCCTTCTCTTTCATGGTTGCTATTTGCTTGATATCTCTTTTTCCAACCTTTGATTTTTAGTCTATTTTTGTCTTTGTCTCTAAGGTCTTTCTTTTGTAGACAGTATATTGATGTGTTATGTTTTCTTAATCATTCTGCAAGTTTCTATCTCTTGAGTGGTGCATTTAATCCACTGACATTCAGTGTCATTATTGACAAGTATGACTTTGTTGCTGTCATTTTGTTATGTTGTTTTTTGTGGTGTTGCCAATTTCTTTGTTCCATACAATTTTCTGTGCTGAGCTCATTTTGTTCATGAATCATGTCATCACTTCCTTCATTGCTATTGTTTTAGTATTTGCTAAATATTAGTGCTGGTCCTCTTTTTTATTTTGATGTGAAGTTTATCATTTTTTTCATTGAGGCTACCCTGTGATTTATAATTTTCTTCCCAAGTTTAGAACAGTCCTTTCTACTTGCAGTTGTCTTGACTTTCCTACCATTTAGAAGTTCTATAACTACACATTTTTTTCCTTTTTTGGGTTTTTAGTTGTCCTCACTTGTGAATTGATGTCTCTGGTTCCTTGTTTACAACCATGTAGGCTTATTTACTTTGGATACTTCCATAACTGTGTTGGTTTCTGGATTATGTCACCATGTGTGTTAATGGTCAGTTGTTGTTTGCTGTTGTTGGTTCTCTGTCCAAAGGGCTCCCTTTAGCATCTCTTGTAAAGTTGGTCTGCTTTTAACAAATTCCCTTAATTTCTGCTTATCTGGAAATGTCCTAATTTCACCATCATATTTGAGGGACAATTTTGCTGGGTATATAATTGTTGGTTATAAATTTTTTTCTTTCAGGGTTTTATATATACTATCTCATTGTCTTCTTGCCTGCATGGTTTCTACCAAGAAATCTGAATTTAGTCTTATTGTTTGCCCCTTGTAGGTAACTCTTCACTTTTTCCAGTGCTGCTTTCAGGATTCTTTCTTTGTCTTTGCTTTTGATGAGTTTGATGATGATATGTCTTGGTGAGTTTTTTCTGGGGTCTATCCTGTTTAGGGTTCATTGGACTTCTAGAATTGATATATTCTTATCTTTCAACATACCAGAGAAATTCTCTTCCAACAAATCATCAACAATTTTCTCTGTGGTTTTATTTGTCTCTTCTTGTTCTAGAATACTGATTACATGTAGTTTATTCCTTTTGATGGTATCCCACAAAAATCTTAGGTTTTCTTCATTTTGTTTTGATCTTTTTTCTGATTGATCCATTTCTAAAGAAGTATTGAGGTATTTGTCTTCAATATCACTAATTCCATCTTCCATTGATTCAATTCTACTCCTTTGCCCATTCGATATGTTATCTATTTCTGAAAATTTAGTATTAATCTTCTGGTTTTCTATCTGTAGATTTTGTATTTTTCCTAATTTTTCATTTATTTTGTCATTTTCTTTTTGTATTGTCTTTTGAAGTTGTTCTAGGGTTTTCTCTGTGTTTTCCTCAATTTTGTCAGTGTTTTCCTTGATCTGTCTCTCAATCTGTTGAAGATACCTAAATACAATTCTTTTCAATACCTTATCAGGAAGTTCTAATGCTGCTTTTTCCTCAAGGATGTGTTTTGGATCTGTATCCTGGTCCCTTGTTTCTCCTGCTTTATCTTGCTTCTCTGTGTGGACTGTGATGCTCTGTTGTCTCCAAGACATTGTGATGTTTTTATGTTTATATATAGTTGGTGATTGTATGTTGGAGTGACTTGCCCATGATTTTTATTTTCTTTGTCTTGTTTGCATGTTATCTACATAAGCAGGGTACTGTGCTCCTTTATTCAATAGTTGACAGTACTTAAACACTCACCACCTGTCTCTATTCCTGTTGTCACCCTCCAGTATGTCCCTGCTGTCCTTGGCAAAGGGAGTCTATTCTTAGGTCCCTGGAATCCTAATGAGAATCCAGTCACTTAAAAATCCAAAATGGTCACCACTTGTAAAGATTCAAAATATCTTCACCCTTGGTCACTTTAAATATTCAAAATGGCCACTGCTTGTAAAGAATCAAAATAGCTGTGCCCTCCAGACACCTGAAAATCATGGCTCAGGTTTTTTCCCTCCTTGCTGTTTCCCTTCCTAGTCATAGGCCACCAGCACAGTCATCCCTGCAACCTTGGTGACCAGGGCTGATCTTTAGATCAATTCTCAGGTCCCAACACCACCTGAAAACAGTTAGGCTGTTGGTCATGTCAGAGTAGCTCACAGTCCGCAGTTCTGTCCATCTCTATACTCACTGTTTTCATTCAGGTTTTTTCACTAGTTGGTGCCTAATCCACTTCTGTATACTTCCTTTCAAAGCTCAGAGCTCCAGGATTATCTTCTGTGTCTTTGTCAATTGGTTTCTCTTTTCTTTGTTGAAGAGGGTCTATGTAGGTCGTCTTCCTATTCCACCATCTTACTGGAGGTCCCCTTGTGTTTATGTTTAATTGGTGATTGTATGTTGGAGTGATTTGCCCAAGATTTTAGTTTTCTTTGGATGTTATCTAAGTAAGCAGAGTACTGTACTCTTCTATTTGCTAGTTGGCAGCACTTATACACTAACCACCTGTGTCCTTTCCCATTGTCAGCCTCCTGTATGTCTCTGCTGTCCTTGGCAAGCGGAGCCTATTCTTAGGTCCCTGGAATCTGAATGAGAAAGCTGTCACTTTAAATATCTCAAATGGCCATCACTTGTAAACATTCAAAATGGCTGCACCCTCGGTTGCTTTAAATATAAAAAATGGCCACCCCTTGTATACAATCAAAATGGCTGAGCCCTCTAGGCAGCTGGAAATCCACAGCTTAACTCATCTCCCTCTTTGCTGTTTCCTTTCCTAGTCATTGGCCACTAGCGCAGTTGTCCCTTGCAGCCCCTGGTGACCAGGGCTGATCTTTAGGTCAATTCTCAGGTCCCAACACAACTTGGAAATATTCAGGCTGTTGGTGCCATCAGAGTAGCTGACAGTCCACAGCTCTATCCATCTCCATACTCACTGTTTTCTCAGCTTCTTCCACTACTTGGTGCCTAATCCAATTCTGTATACTTCCTTTCAAAGCTCGGAGTTCCAGGATTGTCTTCTGTATCTCTGTCAATTGGTTTCTCTTTTCTTTGTTGAAGAGGATCTGTGCTGCCTATTCTGCCATCTTACTGGAAGTGTCTTATTCAATCTTGAAACTTTATTGTTTTCCTTTCAGGCTGGCCTCTGTGATCTAATCTGAGAGGTCTGCGAGTGTATCATGGAGGGTGAGTAGTAGAGTAGTGACAAGCATAGGCTTTGACCTTAGTCCTTCCCTTACTGGATCTGTAGGCTTTAAGCAAGTGACTTAACTTCTTTGGGCTTCAATTTCCAGATATGTAAAATGGGTATATCAGTGCCTCCTAATCAAGGTCTCAGCCATGTCAAATCTTTCCTTCCTGTAACCCCAAGGTTCTTCTTGGTTCTTGGGATCTTCACATGGCATATGGCTTCCCCAGTATATGCCACATGTGTATCTAATCTTATCTTTTTATAACTCAGAATTTATAAGATAATTAGGTTTAGGAAATACTCTACATTGGTATTATCTTATTAACATAGCCAAGAAAACTGTATTACCAAACAGGATCACATCCACAGGAATAGGACTTGTCATTTCATTCTCTTAACAATATATTCACAGATCAGAAATGTTGAATTTTAATGGAGTTCAACTTTTTCTTTCATGGATTGTGCTTTTGGTGTTGTATCTAAAAAAATCATCAACAGACCTAAGGTTACCTAGATTTTCTGCTATGCTACCTTCTGAAATTTTTATACTTATACATTTTACATTTAGGTCTATGATTCATTTTGAGTTAATTTTTGTGCAAGGCATAAGATCTGTTTCTAGATTGATTTCTTTGCGTGTGGATGTCAAGTTGTTTCAGTACCATTTGTTGAAAAGACTATCTTTTCTCCATTGCAGTACCTTTGTGTCTTTGTCAAAGATGAGCTGATGGTGTTCATTTGGGTCTATTTCTGGACTCTTTATTCTGTTCCACTGGTCTATGTATCTACTTATTCACTAGTTCTACACTCTTTTCATCATAGTAGCTTTGTAGTAAGACTTGAAGCCCAAAAGTTCTTTT
The DNA here is from genome assembly GCF_000298275.1 of Orycteropus afer afer. NCBI lineage: Eukaryota > Metazoa > Chordata > Mammalia > Tubulidentata > Orycteropodidae > Orycteropus > Orycteropus afer. The sequence goes on along the minus strand of NW_006921851.1, from coordinate 1,422,027 downwards.
TA
>NW_006921851.1:1415153-1421925 GCF_000298275.1 Orycteropus afer afer | reverse complement strand
ATATATATTCACCACCACCCCCAGTGTTCCCTTCTCTCCTCTCCCACCCCTGGTAATCAACAAAGAAAGTTTCCTTCCATATATAAACCTTTCCTTGACTGTTTACAATAATGAACTAATATAGTATTTGTCCTTCTGTCATTGACTTAGTTCACTCAGCATAATGTCTTCCAAGTTCATCCACATTATGCAGTGTTTTGCATATTCTACATTATTCTTTAGTGTCACGTAACATTCCATTGTGTGTATGTACCATAGTTTGGTTATCCATTCTTCTGTTGATGAGCACGTAGGTTGGTTCCATCTTTTTGCTATTGTAAATAGTGCTGTGGTGAACATGGGTGTGCATATATCTGTTCTTGTTCTGGCTTTCACTTCTTTAGTATATATACCTAGTAATGGGATTACTGGATCAAATGGTATTTCTAATTCAATCCAAAAGTTATTTTGTAATATTGTGTTGGCTATCCTGGAATTTTTATCTTTTTCTATATACTTTAGAATCAGTTTGTTGATATCCACAAAATAATATGCTGGGATTTTGATTAGGATTGCATTAAATCTACAGATTGGGAAGGAATGACATTTAATAGTATTGAATATTCCTATTCATGAATATAGGGAGCTCTGGTGGTGCAGTGCCTAAGGCATTTGACTGCTAACCAGAGGTTGGTAGTTTAAATGCACCAGCACTTCCATGGAAGGAAGATGGGGCAACCTATTTCTGTAATGACTTACAACCTTGAAAACCCAGTGGGGGTCATTATGAGTTGAAATTGACCCAATGGTAGTGAGTATTCTGAATCCATGAACATGGAATATTTCTCCATTTATTTAGATCTTCTTGATTTCTTTCATCAGAGTTTCCTTATACAGACCTTGTACATATTTGTTAGATTTATACCTAAGTATTTTCCTTTCTTTTTTCTGCTTTGCTAATGTAAATGGTGTTGTCTTTAAATTTCAAATTCCAAGTATTTGTTGTTGGTACATATGAAAGCAATTGGCTTTTGTATATTAACTTTGGATCCTGAAATTTGTCTATAATCACTAATTAGTTCCAGGAGTTTTTGTTGCTATTGTCATTGTTTCTTTGGGATTTTCCACAGAGACCATCATATCATCTGAGAGCAAAGGCAGTTATATTTCTTCCTTCTCAATCTGTATACCTTTTTATCTTATTTTCTTATTGCATTAGCAAGGACTTCTAGTAAGATGTTGAATTGTTCCCAATTGTAGTTTCTCACCATTAAGTATGATGTTAGCTGTAGGTTTTTTAATAGACATTCTTTGTTAAGTTGAGAAAGTTCTTCTCTATTACTAGTTTGCTGAGAGTTTTTATCATGAATAAGTGGTAGATTTTGACAAATACTTTTTCTGCATCTATTGATACTTTTATATGATTTCTTTTCTTTAGCCTGCTGATAGAATGGATTACATAACTTTATTTCTAAACAATAATATTGTTTCTAGTGAAGACTTTCACAGTAATATAGGTTTCCTTTCAACAAGTTTTACACACATTGTTCAGTGACATTAGTTACATTCTTCACAATATGTGAACATTAACAGTTTATCCATTCTGGTTGTTCTATTTCCATTAATCTAGTTTCCTTGTCCCATTATATTCTCATGTTCATTCATCAATTGATTTTTGCATGCTGAACCAATCTTGCATACCTGGAATAAATCTCACTTAGTCATAGTGTGTATATATTTTTCATATGTTGTTGGATTCAATTTACTAACATTTTGTTGAAGATTTTTGCATCTATTTTCATAAGGGATATTGGTCTGTAACTTTCCTTTCCTGTAATATATTTTGTTAGGATACAGGTTATTTTTTTTGTGTCTTTGTTTTGTTTTTTAGATAAGATAATGGTATTGTGATTTTACTTTTGTTAAAAAAATAAAAAAGTCTTAATCTGTTACAAATATATACTAAATCATTTATAGATACAATAAGATCTTTGGGATTTGCTTCAAAATCATCCAGGTAATGGCCACATGAAATGGCTGATAGTGTAAATGTAAAAAGACTTGCTATGCAAAGCTAGGTACAGAATATTTTTTTTAATTTTCCATATAGAAAGATTTTTTTAAAAATACTTTGCAATAAAATTTTGGCAAAGGTAAGGAGTTTACTTTCTTTTTAAAATAACATTATATTAATCTGTTGTTGTTGCTATATGCCGTGGAGTCGGACCCAACTCATAGCAACCCCTCCTTGGGTTTCCGAGGCAGTATCACTACAGAAGTAGATTGCCCCATCTTCCTTTCGAGGAGTGGCTTGCGGATTTGAACCACCAGCCTTCTGGTTAGCAGTCAAGTGCCTTAGGCACTATGCTACCAGAGCTCCCTATCTTAATCTAGAAATATTAAACTGCTAGTCAAGAGGTGTCTCATAGGAATATTATGGCTTAGAGTAATAAAAAAGTAGTTGAGGTTTAAAAAATATGGACAGAGATTTGTTTTCTGGCTCTTACAATACATTCACTAGAAACAGAGCATTCTACTATACATTGCAAAGGGAAGTTAGTCACATAAAAGTAATCCTATAGATTTCAGACCATTTAGCACTGACAATAATGAGTAATTTGGATTTGTCCATTACATTGAGCATCTGAAAGTTCTATTATTATACTATAAGTTAATTGACACAATGGTTTTTTTAAATAAATAAATAATTTTTTTAGAGACTGTAAATATTTTTTTTTCTACCACTCATCTGTCAGTTTTTCCTATTGTGGTGCCTTGTGTGTTGCTGTGAGGCTGGAGGCTATGCCACTGGTATTTCAAATACCAGCAGAGTTACCCATGGTGGACAAGTTTCAGTGGAGCTTCCAGACTAAGTCAGACTGGGAAAAAGAATGGGGCTATCCACTTCTCAAAACGCTGACCACTGAAAACCTTATGAATAGCAGTGAAAGACTGTCTTAAAGTAAAGAGCTGGAAGATGAGCCCCAAAGGTTGGAAGGAACTCAAAATACTATTGTGGAAAAGTTGTCTCATCAAATAGAGTCAACCTTAAAGATGTGGATGGAGTAAAACTTTCAGAATCTTCATTAGCTGATGGTACACAACTCAAAAGGAGAAGAAACAGCTGCAAACATTCATTAATAATGGGAAAATAGATGTATGATGTGTGAATCTAGGGAAATTGGGTGTTGTCAAAATGAAATGAAATGGATAAAAATTGATAACCTAGGCATTAGGGAGCAGAAATGGACTACTTTGGCCATTTTCAATTGGCCAATCTTATGATGTACTATTCCAGGAATAATAAATTGAAGAAGAATGGTGTTGCATTCATTATCCAAAAGAGTATTTCAAGATCTATCCTGAAGTACAACAGTTGTCAGTGATAGGATAATATTCATACTCCTACAAGGAAAACCAGTTAATAAAATTATGCAAATTTACACACCAACCACTAAAGCCAAAAATGAAGATATTGAAGATTTTTACCAATGTTTGCAGTCTGAAATTGACCAAAGATGCAATCAAGATGTATTGATTATTGCTGGTGATTGAAAAGCAAAAGTTGAAAACAAAGAAGAATTATCAGTAGTTGGAAAATATGGCATTGGTAATAGAAATGACATTGGAAATAGCATGATATAATTTGCAAGACCACTGACTTATTAATTGCAAATACCTTTTTTCAACAACATAAATGGTAGCTATATAAGTGTACGTGACCAGATGGAATATACAGGAATCAAATTGACTACATCTTTGGAAAGAAGTGATGGTGAAGCTCAATATCATCAGTCAAAACAAGACCAGGAGCTGACTGTGGAGCAGACTATCAATGGCTCATATGCAAGTAAAAGTTGAAGCTAGAGAAATTTAAAATAAGACTACCAGAGCCAAAATAGATTTGATGCATTAAACACTAATGACTGAAGACCAAATGAGTTGTGAGATGACATCAAGAACATCATAGATGGAGTTCCAGTAAGATGGTGGAATAGGCAAACTACACAGACCCTCTTCAACAAGGAAAAGAGGAACCAATTAATACAGATACAGAAAATAATCCTGGAGCCCTGAACCTTGAAAGGAAGGATACAGAAGTGGACTAAACACCATATAGTAGAAGAACCTGCATGAAAACACCAAAACGGAAGACATGCAGAGCTACAGACTGTCAGAGATCTTGACAGCATGGACAGTTTGGATTTTGCCAAGTGATGTTAGGACCTAAGAATTAACCTAAAATTGGCTTTGCTAGCCAGATGCTGTATGGAGGACTGCACTGGTAGCTGATAAATAAAAGGAAAAGCAGCAAAGAGGGAGACAGGCTGAGCTGTGGACTTTTGGCTGTCTGGAGGATGCAGCCATTTTGAATGTTTACAAGTGGTTCAACTATTTTGGCTATGTTAAGCAACAGCACTCTCTCAGATTCCAGGGACCTAAGAATAGGCTCCACTTGCCAGGGACCTCAAGGACATACTGGACACTGAAGACTAAAAAGGTGGAATATTCCCCTTGTTACTCTTATACCCCACAACCACTTGGTGAATGGAGGTGCAGCCATCCCTTACTCCTACCCACCTCTGAGCCAGCAGGAATTTCATCCAAGTCTGTGTGCTGTGATGGAGCCTGAGTGCCCTGCCCCATCCCACACAGATTTCCACCCCACCTTTTTTCAGTTTGTTTTTGTCTGTTTTAAAATTCTTGTTTTCTTTTTCTTCCTTTTTCTTATTATACTTTCTTCATCCCATCCTAGTTTAAGGTTATTGGCTTTTTCTTTCTTCCCTTATCCTGGTTCTCTTTTTTTTTTTTTTTTTCTTTCTTGTGGTTCTCTCCATTCCTTATTTTACTTTTTGCATTTTTCCCATTTTTTTTCTTCATTGTTCTCCTATACTACCTCTTTTCTCTTATTCTCCCTCCCCAGATATTGTGGGTTTAAAAAAAAAAAAAAAAACCCTTTCTTCTATTCATATGTCTTTTGGGTTTTAAAGTATTTTATATTTTCTCTCATTCATTGCCTTTTTTTTTTTTTTTCTTTTTGGTGATTGTTCATGTGTGTGTTTATGTGATGTGTGTTTTTTGTCCTCTTGCTTTTGCTTTTTTGATGGTTTTTCTATTGTTGTTTTTTCCTAAATGAATGGGAGACAGCAACCATGCCCATACAACCCAACCACACCCTCACCTCCTGCAGCTCCACTTACTAAGAGCCATCACTTCCCTCTGCACCAAATGGTCAATGATACACAAATACCAGTAAGAGCCTGACTCACCCTTAACAGCTCTTCACAACAGTTAACAGAGACCTGCAGCCACTCTCATTCTCTATCACACCCACCAGGAGACACGTGGTTAGTGCATAAGTGCTGCCAACTAGTGAGAAGAGGAGGACAGTACCCTGCTTATTGAAATGTATCACACACAAAATGGAAAAACATAGAAAACAAAAATCTTGGGGGAATCACTCCAACATAAAATCACCAATCAAATATAAATACAACAAAGTCATGATGTCTTAGAGACAACAGGTCATCACAGTCCACACAAAGAAGCAAGATAAAGAAGAAGAAACAAAGGTTCTTCCGTTGATGGGCATGTAGGTTAGTTCCATCTTTTTGCTATTGTAAATAGTTCTGTGGTGAACATGGGTGTGCTAGATCAAATGGTATTTCTAATTCTAACCAAAAGTGTTTTCGTAATATTGTGTTGGCTATACTGAAATTTTTATCTTCCTCTATATACTTTAGAATCAGTGTGTTGATATACACAAAATAATATGCTGGGAGTTTGATTAGGATTGCATTAAATCTACAGATTGGGAAGAAATGACATCTAATAGTATTGAGTGTTTTTCTATTGTTTTTGTCTAAATGAGTGGGAGACAGGAACTGTGCCCTGGGTCTGGATACAGACCCAGAACACATCCCTGAGGAAAAAGCAGCATTGGAACTCTGATAATGGATTCAAAAGAATTATATTTAGGTACTTTCAATGGATTGAGAGAAAGATCAAGGGAAACACTGACAAAATTGAGGAAAACACAGAGAAAACCCTAGAACAATTTCAAAAAACAATACAAGAAGAAAATGACAAAATAAATGACAAATTAGAAATTATGCAAAATCTATGGAGTAGAATCAAATCAATAGAAGACAGAATTAAAGAGATTGAAGAGAAATACCTGAACAATTTTTTGGAAGAGGATCAATCAGAAAAAAGATCAAAACAAAATGAAGAAAGCTTAAAATTTATCAAGGATACCATCAGAAGGAATAACTTATGTGTAATCAGAATTCCAGAACATGAAGAGAAAAATGAAACCACTGAGAAAAGTGTCCAAGATTTGTTGGAAGAGAACTTCCTTGATACGATGAAAGATGAGAATCTATCCATTCATGAAGTGCAATGAACCCCAAACAGGATAAAACCCAAAAGAAAATCACCAAGACATATCATAATCAAACTCACTAAAACAAAGACAAAGAAAGAATCCTGACAACAACAAGGGAAAAATGAAAAGTTACCTAAAAGGGGAAACCAATAAAACTAAGCTCAGATTTCTCACCAGAAATGATGTGGATAGAGAGGGAGAACAATGTGGAACAAAACTCAAAATCATTTGGAAGCAAAAAAAAAAAGAAGAAAGAAAAGAAGGTGGGGACCAGGTTTCCTGGTCCAATAGAGCCTGGTGGAACCACTGAATGGCCCCTAGCTGCCCTTCAGGTCTGGAATTGAACCCACAACTGTGGTTTCCAGCCAAACAAAGTACAGGCATGTGAGTTAAACATTTACCTCA
>NW_006921851.1:1408451-1415033 GCF_000298275.1 Orycteropus afer afer | reverse complement strand
ATTACATACACAGCAAAATTGTACCTCAAATATGAGAACCACTGTATGAAAAGTGAATTTGCTCTGTAAATCTTCACCCAAATCAAAATAAAATTAAAAAAAAAAAAAAAAGAAACATGGAGACAACAATGGGATGGTATATATATAAAACCTTGAAAGAGAAAAATTTCCAACCAAGAATTACATACACAGCAAAATTGTACCTCAAATATGATGGTGAAATTAGGAGATTTCCAGATAAGCAGAAATTAAGGGAATTTGTTAAAATTGGAACAACATTACAAGGAATGCTAAGGGAGTCCTTTGGACAGAGAACCAACAACAGCAAACAACAACCGACCATTAACACACATGATGACATAACCCAGAAACCACAGGTATGGACATATCCAAAGTAAAATAAGCTTACAAGATTGTAAACAGGGAACCAGAGTAATCAATTGGCAAATAAGGACAACTACAAACCAAAAAGAGGGAAAAATTTTGTAGTTACAGAACTTCTAAATGGTGAGGAAGTTAAGAGAGTTGCAAGATAGAATGGACTGTTCTAAACTCAGGGAAAAAATGATAAATCACAGGGTAACCTCAAAGAAAAATGATAAACCTTCACATCACAATAAAAAAGAGGACAAACACTAATATTTAGCAAATACTAACACAACAGCAACAAAGGAAATGATAACACTATTCATAAACAAAATGAGCTAAGCACAGAAAATTACATGGAACAAAGAAACCAAGAACACCATAAAAAACACATAACAAAGTGACAGCAACAAATCAGACTTGTCAATAATTACACTGAATGTCAATGGATTAATTACACAACTCAAGACATGGAGAATTACAGAATGGATAAGAAAACATAGCCCATCAATATACTGTCTACAAGAGACATCATTTAGAGACAAAGACAAAAAAAGACTAAAAATCAAAGGTTGGAAAAAGATATATCAAGCAAATGGCAACCATAAGAGAGCAGGATTGGCAATATTATTTTCTGATAAAATTGACTTTAAGACAAAAACTACCATAAGAGACAAGGAAGTATATCATATATTGATTAAAGGAACAAGAGGACATAACAATAATAAATATCTATACACCCAATGAAAGAACCCCAAAATACATAAACCAGACTCTAACAGAACTGAAAAGACAAATAGATGACACCACAGTCATAGTAGGAAACTTTAACAGACCACTTTCAATCACAGATAGAACTGGAAAGAAACTCAACAAAGACACAGAAGAGTTAAACAATACAATTCACCAACTTGACCTTATAGACATCTACTGAGCACTTCATCCAACAAGAGCACAATACACATTCTTTTCCAGTGCACATAGAACATTCTCCATGATAGACCATATGTTAGGCCACAAAGCAAGCCTCAATAAATTTAAAAACATTGAAATACTGCAAAGCATCTTCTCAAATCACAATGCTGTAAAGTTAGAAATCAATAATAGGAAGATGAAAAGAAAAAGGGCAAACACATGGAAACTGAACAACACTCTCCTTAAGAACAACTGGGTAATAGAAGATATAAAAAATGAAATAAAAAAATTGCTTGAATCAAACAAGAATGAAAACACAACATACCAAAATCTTTGGGACAGAGCAAAAGCAGTGATCAGAGATCAATTTATAGCAATAAATGCATATATCAAAAACAAAGAAATACCTTAACCCAACATCTCCAACAATTAGAAAAAGTGCAGCAAAAAAGCCTACAGTCACCAGAAGAAAATAAATAATAAAGATTAAAATGGAAATAAATGAAACAGAAGATAGAAAGACAACAGAAAAAATCAACAAGACTAGAAGTTGGACTTTCAAAAGATTAATAAAATTGACAAACCACTGGCAAATTTAACAAAGGAAAAGAGGGAGAGAATACAAATAACACAAATAAGAAATGAATTGAGCAACATCACAACAGAACCAACTGAAATAAAAAAGATAAAATCAGGATACTATGAGCAACTATACTCCAACAAATTTGAAAATCTAGAAGAAATGGACAGATTTCTAGAAACACACTACTTATCTAAACCAACACAGATTGAGGTGAAAAAGTTGAACAAACCTGTAAGAAAAGAAGGAACTGAACAGGTCATTACAAAATTATCAACAAAATAAAGAGCTGGCCCAGACAGTTTCATTGGGGAATTCTACCAAACGTTCAGAGAAGAACTGATTTCAATCCTAATCAAACTATTCTAGGACATAGAAGAGGATGGAATCCTCCCAAATTCATTTTATGAATCAAACACAACCTTGACACCAAAACCAGGCAATGGCATCACTAAAAAGGAAAACTACAGACCAATATCCCTCATAAATATAGATGCAAAAATCTTCAACAAAATCCCAGCCAATACACTCCAACAGCATATCAAAAAAATAATACATTATGACCAAGTGGGGTTCATACTAGATATGCAAAGATGGTTCAATATAAGAAAAACAATCAATGTCATCATCACATAAATAAAACAAAGGAGAAGAACCATATGATCATATCAATGAATGCAGAAAAGTTATTTGAGGACTTCTGGTAAGATGGAGGAGTAGGCAGACAAGCTACACAGACCATTTTCAACAAAGAAAAAATAAACCAATTGACAGAGATACAGAATATATGCCTGGAGCCCTGAGCTTTGAAAGAGAGTATACAGAAGTGGATTAGGCCCCAACTAGTGGAAAAACCTGAATGAAAACAGTGAGTATGGAGATGGTCAGAGCAGTGGACTGTCAGATACTCTGACAGGACCAATAGCTTGAATATTTCCAAGTGGTATTGGGACCTGAGCATTTACCTAAAGATCAGCCCTGGTCATCAAGGGCTGCAGGGATGACTGTGCTGGTGACCTATGACTAGCAAGGGAAACAGAAAGGAGGGAGACAACCTAAGCAGTGACTTTCAGGTGTATGGAGGGCACAGCCATTTTAATCGGTCATAAGTGGTGGCCATTTTGGATATTTAAAGTGACTCAGAGCACAGCCATTTTGAATGTCTACAAGCAGCGACCATTTTGGATGTTTAAAGTGACCAAGGGTGCAGCCATTTTGAATCTTTACAAGTGGTGGCCACTTTGGATTTTATTTATTTTATTATTTTTTTCTTTTTATTGTGATTTGGGTGAAAATTTACAGAGCAAATACACTTTCCATACAGCAGTTCACATACACTTTGTCTTAGGACATTGACCACAATTTACCACAATGCAACATCTCCCCTCCCACTTCCTCCTGAGTTACCTCTTCCCTGTGTCCATCCCTCCATGCTTTCCTGCCCCCTGAGCTGTCTCCCTGTGCATAAGCAGCCCTTCTTTCTCCCATGCTTGTACTCTCCAAGGAGTGTATCTACTTGAGGTAAATGTTCAACTCATATGCCTGTCCATTGTTTGGCTGGAAGCCACAGGCATGTGTTCAATTCCAGACCTGAAGGGCAGGTAGGGGCCATAGTCTTAGTGCTTCCATCAGGCTCCATTGGGCAAGCAAACCTGGTCCCCTCCACTTTTTTCTTTTTTTTTTCAAATGATTTTGAGTTTTGTTCCACATTATTCTCCCTGTCTATCTAGGATCTCCTACATAGATCCTCTTCCAAGTGGTTGACAGTAGTAGCCAGGCACCATCTAATTCTTCTGGTCTCATAGGTGTATAGGCTGCAGATCGGATGGTGTACCAGTCACTAGGACTAATTATTTCCATGAATTTTTGGTCTTCTTCATTCTACTTGGCTCTGGATGAGGAGAGACCCATTGTTGCATCTAGATGGTAGCTTGCAAGCTTTTAAGATCTCAGTCACTACTCACCACAGTAGGACCATTTTGGATTTTAAAATGACAGCATTCTCACTCAGATTCCATGGACCTAAGAATAGGCTCCATTTGCCATGGACAGCCCAGACACATGGGAGGCTGACAACAGGAAAGGAGAAAGGTGGTGAGTGTATAAGGCTGCCAACTAGCAAATAGAGGATCACAGCACAGTAATCTGCTTATGTAGATAACATTCAAAAAGAAAATGAAAATTGTGGGCAAGTCACTCCAACATACAATCATCAATTAAATATAAACACAAAAATGTTACAATGCCTCGGAGACAACAGAGCATCACAGTACACACAAAGAAGCAAGATAAAGTAGGAGAAACAAGGGAGCAGGATGCAGACGCAAAATACATCCTAGAAGAAGATGCAACATTGGAACTCCCTGATAAGGAATTCAAAAGAATTGTATTTAGGTACTTTCAACAAATTGAGAGACAGATGAAGGAAAACACTGACAAACTTGAGGAAAACCCTGGAACAATTTCAAAAGACAATACAAGAATAAAATGACAAAATAAACTAAGAGTTAGAAATTATACAAAATCTACAGATAGAAATCCAGAAGATTAATACTAAATTTTCAGAAATAGATAACACATTGAAAGGGCAATGGAGTAGAATTGAATCAATGGAAGACAGAATTAGTGAGATTGAAGACAAATACCTCAATACTTCTTCGGAAAGAGGTCAATCATAAAAAAGGTAAACAAAAAAAAAAAAAGAAAGAAAGAAAGAAAATGACGAAAGCCTAAGGTTCATGTAGGATACTATCAAAAGGAATAACCTATGTGTAATTGGAATTCCAGAACAGGAAGAGACAAATAAAACCACAGAAAAAATTATCAAAGATTTGCTGGGAAAGAATTTTCCTGGTATGATGAAAGATGAGAATATATCCATTCAAGAAGTCCAATGAACCCCAAACAAGATGGACCCCAAAAGAAAATCACCAAGACATATCATAATCAAACTTACCAAAACCAAAGACAAAAAAAATTTCTGTAAGCAGTATGGGATATATGAAAAGGTACTTACAAGGGGCAACCAATAGGACTAAGCTTGGATTTCTTGGCAGAAACCACGTAGGTGAGAAGACAATGGGATGGTATATATAAAACTCTAAAAGAGAAAAATTTCCAACCAAGAATTATATACCTGGCAAAATTGTTCCTCAAATATGATGGTGATATTAGGACATTTCCAGATAAGCAGAAATTAAGGGAATTTGTTAAAACCAGACCAACCTTACAAGAGATGATAAAGGGAGTCTTTTGGACAAAGAACCAACAACAGCAAACAACAACCAACCATTAATACACATGATGACATAACCCAGAAACCAACCCAGTTATAGAAGTATGCAAAGTAAATAAGCCTGCAAGATTGTAAACACGGAACCAAAGACATCAATTGGCAAATGAGGACAACTACAAACCAAAAAGAGGGAAAAAACTACAGTTACAGAATGTTTAAATGGTAGAGAAGTCACAACTACAAGATAGAATAGACTATTCTAAACTTGGAAAGAAAACTATAAATCACAGGGTAACCTCAAAGAAAAATGATGAACCTTCACATCAAAATTAAAAAGAGGACCAGCACAAATATTTAGCATACTACAACAATAGCAATGAAGGAAGTGATAATGTGATTCATAAACAAAACAAGCTCAGAATAGAAAATTATATGGAATGAAGAAATCAGCAACACCACAAAAAAGCACATAACAAAATGACAGCGACAAATTCATACTTGATAATTACATATCTGACAGGGACTTACCTCTAAGATTTATAGAAAACTCCAACAGCTCAACACCAAAGGAATTAACAATCCAATTGAAAAATGGGCAGAAGACATGAATAGACATTTCACCAAGGAGGATATTCAGGTGGCCAGCAAGTACATGAAGAGATGCTCATGATCACTGGCCATCAGAGAGATTCAAATCAATAAGACAACGACATATCATCTCACCCCAGCACTGATGGCAAGGTTCAAAGAGACAGAAAATAACAAATGCTGGTGGGGATGTGGAATATTGGGACTCTCGTACACTGCTGGTGGGACTGTGAAGTGATAAAACCACTGTGGAAGGCAGTATGGCAATTCCTTAGAAAGCTGGAATTGGAGGTACCATTTGACCAACCAATCCCATTACTAGGTATATATCCTAGACAGGTAAGAGCCAGGACAGGAAGAAATATATTCACACCCATGTTCATTGAAGCACTATTTACAACAGCAAAAAGATGGAAACAACCTATGTGATCATCAATGGAAGAGTGAATGACTAAACTATGGTACTTACACATAATGGAAAGCTATGCAGCAGTAAAGAATAATACAGAATATGCAACACACTGCATAACATGGATGAACTTGGAGGACATTATGCTGAGTGAAATAAGTCAATCACAGAAGGACAAATATAGCATTAGTTAGTTGTGGACAGTCAAAGAAAGGTTTATATATGGCAGGAAATTTTCTTTGTTGGTTACCAGGGGTGGGAGGGGAGAGGAGGGAACATTGCAAAATAAATAAATAAACAAACAAACAAAATACTTTGACCCATGTCACTTTAGTGTTGTATATTTCATTGTACATAAATTATATTTCAATAAAATGCATTGAAAAGAAAGAAAGAAAAGGCATTTGACAAAATCCAACACCTATTCTTGATTAAAAAAAAAAAAAAAAACTCAGCAAAATTGGAATAGAAAAGAAATTCCTCAACATA
>NW_006921851.1:1406515-1407927 GCF_000298275.1 Orycteropus afer afer | reverse complement strand
AGTGGTGGTAGGACCTAAGAATTAACCTAAAAATCAGCCCTGTTAGCCATGGACTGCACAGAAAACTGCTCTGGTGCCTGGGGAATAAAAGGCAAAGCACCAGTGAAGAGAAACACCGGCTGAGCTGCAGACTTTTGCCAGTCCGGAGGACACTGCCATTTTGAATGTTTACAAGTGGTTTGACCATTTTGGATATTTAAAGAGACAGTGCTTTCACAGAATCCTGGGGCTTAAGAACAGATTCTGTTTGCCAGTAACCCCAAGGACACTCCAGACCTGGATGACTGAAAAGATGTGACATTCCACTTGTTGCTCTTATACACCACACCCTTTGGTGGATGGAGGTGCAGCCATCCCCTACTCCCACCCACATTCTGGGCCTGCAGGAACTCCAACCCAGTCTGTATGCTCAGGCGGAGCCTAGGTAACCTACCCTACCCTACCCCAATTTTTTATTTTTCTTTTTATTTATTTATTTTTTTTCTCTTTCTTTTTTCTGGTTTTTAGTTTGCTTATTTTTGCTTGTTTTAAAACTACTATTGTTACTAATACTTTTGTCCTATTTACTACTGTTCTTTATTTTTCCCCTCCCAGCTAATTTTCATCTCTTTTTTTTCCCTGTTCCTAATTGGAAATTTATTTTTTCTTTATTCTTTTTTTGTTTCCTCATGGTTAACCCCATCCCTTGTTTTTCTTTTTGCATTTTTCCCATTTTTTATTCATTATTCTCCTTCTCTACCTTTTTTCTCTTATTGCCCTATCACCAGACATTGCAGGTTTTCTTGCTTTTCTTCTTCTTTTTCTCTTTTTGGTTACCATTCCGGTGTGATTACATGGTATATTTTTATGCATGTGATTTTAGTTTTTTGATCATTATTCAATTGTAATTTTTGTCTAATTGAGTGGGAGACAGCAACAGTCCCCATAAGACACAACTACACCTACACCTCCTGCAACTTCACTTATTGAGCGAGAGCCACCACCTCCTTCTCCATTAATGGGCCAATGATAAAAAACCACCAAGAAGAGCCTGAATCACTCTTGGCTGCTCTTCACAAACAATTAATAGAGATCTAAATACAACAATGCCATGATGCCTTGGAGACAACAGACCATCACAGTCCACACAAAGAAGCAAGATAAAGGGGTAGAAACAAGTGAGCAGGATACAGATCCAGAACACATACCTGAGGAAGAAGCAGCATTGAAACTCTCTGATAAGGAATTCAAAATAATTATCTTTAAGTGTCTTCAAAGGATTGAGAGACAGACCAAAGAAAACACAGAAAAAAACCGACAAGAATTCTGGAATAAAATACAAGAACAAAATGACAAAATAAATGAAAAATTAGAAATGATTCTAAATCTACAGATAGAAATCCAGAAGATTAACACTAAATTGTCAGAAATAG
>NW_006921851.1:1405166-1405789 GCF_000298275.1 Orycteropus afer afer | reverse complement strand
AAGGGAATTTGTTAAAACCAGACCAACCTTACAAGAGATGCTAAAGGGAGTCCTTTGAAAAGAGAACCAAAAATAGCAAATAACAACCAACCATTGATACACAAGATGACATAACCCAGAAACTACAGTGGTGGACATATCCAAAGTAAAATGAACTTACAAGATTGTAAACAGGGAACCAGAGGCATCAATTGGCAAGTGAAGACAACTACAAACAAAAAGAGGGAAAAGATTGTGTAGTTACAGAACTTCTAAATAGTGACGAAGCCAAGAGTTCCAAGATAGAATGGACTGTTCTAAACTTGAGGGAAAAACTAAAAACCATAGGGTAACCTCAAAGAAAAATAATAAACCTTCATATCACAATAAAAAAGAGGATGACAAGCACAAATATTCAGCAAATAGTAACAAAACAGCAACAAAGGAAAAGATAACACAATTCATAAATATAATGAGCTCAGCAAAGAAAATAATACAGAACAAAGAAACGAGGGACACCATGAAAAAACACATAACAAAATAACAGCAACCAATTCATACTTGTTAATAATTACACTGAATGTGAATGGATTAAGTGCATCACTGAAGAGATGGAGAGTTGCAGATTGGATAAGAAAACAAAA
>NW_006921851.1:1402206-1402806 GCF_000298275.1 Orycteropus afer afer | reverse complement strand
GGTTTCACTGGAGAATTCTATAAAACATTCAGAGAAGAACTGATACCAATCCTACTCAAATTATTCGAAACATAGAAAAGGATGTAATTCTCCCTAACTCATATTATGAAGCAAACATAACTTTGATACCAAAACCAAGCAAAAACATCACTCTAAAGGAAAATTACAGACCAATATCCTTCATGAATATAGTTGCAAAAATCTTCAACAAAATCCTAGCCAATAGACTCCAACAACATATCAAGAAAATCATTCATTATGACCGAGTGCGGTTCATATCAGGTATGCAAGGATGGTTCAACACTAGAGAAACAATCAGCGTCATCCACCACATAAATAAAACAAAGAAGAACCACATGATCATATCAATTGATGCAGAAAAGGTATTTGATAAAATCCAACACCGATTCATGATCAAAATTCTCAGCAAAATAGGTATAGAAGGACATTCCTCAACATAATAAAGGGCATCTATGCACAACCAACAGCCAACATTATTCTCAAAGGAGAAAGACTGAAACCATTCCTCTTGAGAACAGGAACCAGACAAGGATGCCCACTATCACCACTTCTATTCAACATTGTACTGGAAGTCCTAGC
>NW_006921851.1:1381620-1386353 GCF_000298275.1 Orycteropus afer afer | reverse complement strand
TGTGTGTGTGTGTGTGTGTGTGTGTTTTCTTTGGTCTGCCTCTCAATCCTTTGAAGATACCTAAAGATAATTCTTTTGAATTCCTTATCAGAGGGTTCCAATGCTGCTTCTTCCTCAGGGATGTATTCTGGGTCTGTATCCTGCTGCCTTGTTTCTACCACTTTATCCTGCTTCTTTGTCTGGACTGTGAAGGTCTGTTGTCTCCAAGGCATCATGGCATTGTTGTATTTAGATCTCTGTTAATTGTTTGTGAAGAGCAGCCAAGGGTGATTCAGGCCCTTCTGGGTGGCTTTTTATCATTGGCCCATTGGTGGAGAAGGAGGTAGTGGTGTAGTTGTGTCTTATGGGGACTGTTGTTGTCTCCCACTCAGTTAGACACAAATTGCAATTGAATATCAAAAAACTAAAAGCACATGGACAAAAAACACACCATGTAATCACACAGGAAGAGTAACAAACAAAAGAAAAAAGGGAAAAAGAAGAAGAAAAAACAAGAAAACCTGCAATATCTGGGGATAGGGTACTAAGAGAAAAAAAAGTAGAGAAGGAGAATAATGAAGGAGAAAAAAATGGGAAAAAAGCAAAAAGAAAATCAAGCAATGGGTTAACCATGAGAAAAAAGGGAGAGGAAAAAGAAAAGAAAAATTTCAACCAAGAACAGGGAAAAGAAAAAAATGCTGAAAACTAGGACCTGGGAGGGGAAGATTAAGAATAATAGTAAAAAGGACAAAAGTGTTAATAATAATAGTTGTTTCAAAACAGACAAATACAAGCAAACTAACCACCAGAAAAAAGAAAGCGAAAAAGAAAAAAATAATAAAAGAGAAAAAAAAATCAGTGGAGGACAGGGCAGGGCACCCAGGCTCACACACACACACACACACAAAACCCTAGGAGACTGTGATGGAGTTCCTATGGTCCCAGAAGGTAGGTGGTAGTGGAGGATGGCTGCACCTCGTTGGTCCCCCCAAGTGAGTGTGGGGTATATGAGTAATAAGAGAAATGTGGTACCTTTGCAGTCTTGCAGGTGCAGAGTGTACTTGGTGTTGCTGGAAAGCAGAACGTGTTCTTAAGCCCCAGGAATCTGCAAGAGCGCTGTCTCTTTAAATATCCAAAATAGTCAAGCCGCTTTTAATCCTTCAAAATGGTGGCACCCTCCATACCAGCAAAAGTGCACAGCTCAGCCTGCCTTTATCTTCACCTTCTCCATTTATTCCCCAGTCACCAGAGAAGTCCTCTGGCTAGCAGGGCTGATTTTTAGATTAATTTTTAGGTCCTACCACCACTCGGGAAGCTCCGAGCTGTCTGTTCCGTCAGGATCACTCATAATTGCTGCCAGACCGCAGCTCTGTATGTCTCCTTTTTTGGTATTTTCACACAAATTTTTCTACTAGTTGGGGTTTAGTCTACTTCTATATCCTTCCCTTCAAGGCTCAGGGGTCCAAGATTATCTTCTGTCTGTGTTAATTGGTTTCCCCTTTCTTTGTTGAAGAGGGTCTGTGCAGTCTTTCTGCCTAGTCCGCCATCTTGCCAGAACTCTCTAATTCCAACTTTTTAAGGAATCACCATACTGCTTTCCACAGTGGTTTTACCATTTTATAGTCTCACCAGCAGTGTAGGAGAGTCCCAATCTCTGCATATCCTCGCCAGCATTTGTTATTTTCTCCCTCAAGTTGTTTGGTTGTAGCTAGGAAGCTTTCAAAACATTACCCCCTGTACACTTTATTATATATATAGACAATTTTATAGCATACACTGATACATATATAGAAATATCATCTGCCAAACCTATGTTAAAAAAAAAAAAAAAACTCACTGCCACTGAGTCATTTCCGACTCATAGTTTCCAAGGCTGTACCTCTTTACAGAAGTAGATTTCCCTGTCTTCCTTCTGCAGAGTGGCTGGTGGGTTTTGAACCATTGACCTTCT
Source organism: Orycteropus afer afer (assembly GCF_000298275.1). Classification (NCBI taxonomy): domain Eukaryota; kingdom Metazoa; phylum Chordata; class Mammalia; order Tubulidentata; family Orycteropodidae; genus Orycteropus; species Orycteropus afer. The sequence continues at coordinate 1,384,423 of NW_006921851.1, read as the reverse complement.
GGTTAGCATTCAAGTGATAGTTGTGGGTATATTCCTGGTCACCTACCCATACCTGATCATCTTGCCTGTCTACTTATATATCCACCTGTAGATTAATGTTTGTTATTACAAATAATACAGTATTGTGAGTGTAATAGTATTTATCTTTCTTGTCTGTACCTCTTATGTGCCTCTCCGTATCTTCCTTTTCTTAATAATATTGTGCTTGTCAACCACTTTTGGTATTTGCCTTTCCCTTCACCCAAATCAATACATGTCTCTTACCTAGCTAGCAATTTTACTTCTCCTCCCCTTCCATCCCTGGTAATCAACACAGAAAGTTTCCTTCCATGTGTAAATTCTTTCTTGACGTCTTATAATAGTGGACTTTTACTATATTTGTCCTTCTGTTATTGACTTATTTCATTCAGTATAATGTCCTCCAAGTTCATCCACATTATTAGGTGTTTGGGGGATTCTTCAGTGTTCTTTAATGTTGTGCAGTAGTCCATTTTGTATATGTACCATAGTTTGGTTATCCATTCCTCTGTTGATGGGTACTTAGGTTGTTTCTATCTCTTTGCTATTGTGAATAGTGCTGAGATCAACATGGTGTGCACACAAATATTTGCATCCTTGCACTCATTTCTTTAGGATACATACCTAATAGTGGGATTACTGGATCAAATGCATTTCTGTCTCCAACTTTTTAAGGGAGTGCCATACCATTTTCCACAGAGGTTTTATCACTTTAAAGCACCACCAGCAGTGTACGAAAGTTCCAATCTCACCACAACCCTCACAAGCCTTCATTGTTTCCTGCCTTGTTGAACTTTGCAATTCTTGGTGGCATGACATGATATCTCATTGATGTTTTGATGTGCATCTCTCTAATGGCTAATAAGGAAGGTTGGAAAATCTACTTCCTTAGTGATACTGCCTCAGAAACACAAGGAGGGGTGGCTATGAGTCGGGTCTGACTCGACAGCATATAACAACAATGGCTAATGGTTGCATAGTGCCTAAGGCATTTGACTGCTAACCAGAAGGCTGGTGGTTCAAGCCCACCAGTCACTCCTTGGAAGGAAGATTGGGCAATCTACTTTCATAGAGATACCATCTTGGAAACCGAAGAAGGGGTTGCTATGAGTTGAATCGACTCAACGGCAGTGACTTTCTGTTTTTTCTTAGAATGGCTAATGATCGTAAGCATTTCTTCATGTGTTTGTTAGCCACCAGAACGTCTTCTTTGGTGAAGTGTCTGTTCATGTTCTCTGCCCATTTTTTTTTAATGATTTATGTGAAATTTTACAGAGCAAATTCACATTCCATACAGCAGTTCACATAGTTTGTCTCATAACATTGACTACAATTTACCCCAATGCAACAGCTCCCCTCCCACTTCCTCTCCATAGTTACCTCTCCCTGCATCCATCCCTCCATGCACTCCTGCCCCCTGAGCTGTCTCCCTGTGCATAAACAGCCCTTCTTTCTCCCACGATTGTTCTCTCCAAGGATTGTATCTACCTCAGATAAATGTTCAAATCATATGCTTGTCTTTGTTTGGCTGGAAGTCACAGGTGTGGGTTCAATTCTGGACCTGATGGACAGCGAGGGGCCATAGTCTCAGGGGTTCCACCAGGCTCTATTGGACCAGCAAACTGGTCCTTTTTTTTTTTTTTTTTCCCTACAAATGATTTTGAGTTTTGTTCCACATTGTTATCCCTCTCTATCCAGGATCTCCTACATAGATACCCCTTCGAGTGGTTGATAGGGGTAGCCGGGCACCATCTAGTTATTTTGGTCCTGTAGTCATATAGGCTGAGGATTGCATGGTGTACCAGTTGCTAGGACTAATTCTTTCCATGAATTTTTGGTTTTCTTCATTCTTCTTTGCTCTGGACCAGTAGAGACCCATCGTTGCATCTAGATGGCTACTTGCAAGCTTTTAAGATCCCAGTTGCTACTCGTCAAAGTAGGAGGTGGAAAAATGTTTTGTGTAGTATGTTACGCCAATTGAGCTTGATGTCCCCTGCAATTATGGTCTCAAGCCCACAGGTTCAACTACTCAGTCCCTCTGGGTACCTGGCTGTGACCAAGAAGTGATTACCACCTTGGCCCTTGTCAGCTCTATTATATACCTGGGAATTCAGATCATACAAATACACTTATAGGACCATTGTCTGCCAACCCTATACATGGTACATGCCCCACTTTATAGACATACCCACTAGTTCAGCCTGTCTGCCCACCTATCCACCCATATACCCATGTTTGCCTTCACTGACAACACAGTCCTGTATGTGCAAAAGGGTTCATCTTTGTTGTCTGTACCTCCCATGTACCTCTCTATGTCTTTCTCTTCCTCAATGCCACCATATTCATCACTCACATTTGGTACATTGCCCTTCTCTCCACCCAAATCAATACTTATCTTTACCTATCTAACAGTGTTCCCTACCCTACCATCCCACCCCTGGTAACCAACAAAGAATATTTCCTTCCATAGAGAAACCCTTCCTTGACTTTTACAATAATGGACTAATATTTGTCCTTTTGTTATGGTCTTTTTTTCACTCAGCATAATGTTCTCCAAATTCATCCACATTATGTGGTGTTTTGCAGATTTGAAGTTATTCTTTAGGGTTGAATAGTACTCCATTGTGTATATGTACCATAGTTTATTTATCCATTCTTCAGTTGATGGACACCTACATTATTTCCATCTTTTGGCTATTGTAAACAGTGCTGCAATGAACATGGGTGTGGACATGTCTGTTCTTGTTATGGCTCTTGCTTCTTTAGGGTATATACCTAGTAATGG
>NW_006921851.1:1379259-1379733 GCF_000298275.1 Orycteropus afer afer | reverse complement strand
TCTGGTTTCTCTTCTGCTGTTTGTACATTTTGAATTATGCTTGATAGTCTATTTATGCCATATATTAGGGCTCTTAAATTTGCCCCTAAATTTTCCATTAGGAACTGTGTAGTTTAGGTTTCACATTTAAGACATTAATCCCTCTGGAGTTCGTTTTTGTGATTGGTGTGAGGTACAGATCTTGTTTCATTTTTATGCAAATGCATCTCCAGTTTTGCCAGAACCATTTATTAAACAAACATTCTCTTCCCCATTTAATGGATTTTGGGCTTTTGTCAAAGATCAGCTGTGACTATAGGTCAATGGATCTATTTCTGGGCTCCCAATTCTATTCCATTAGTCTATGTATCTGCCATTAAACCAATACCGGGCAGTTTTGACTCCTGTAGCTGTATATTAGGTTTTGTGATCTGGCAATGTGACACCTCCTACATTGTTTTTCTTCTTCAATAGTGCTTTGCTTATCCGAGGTCT
>NW_006921851.1:1374032-1376000 GCF_000298275.1 Orycteropus afer afer | reverse complement strand
TGATAGACAGATAGACCAATGGAACAGAATCAAAAGTTCAGATATAGACCCATGCATCTATGGACAACTGATCTTTGACAAAGGTCCAAAACCTTTTAAATGGGGGAGAGACAGCCTCTTTAACAAATGGTGCTGGCAAAACTGGATATCCATCTGTAGAAAAATGAAACAAGACCCATATCTCACCCCATAAACAAAAACAAACTCAAGCTGGATCAAAAACTTAAATGTAAAACCCAAAACTGTAAAAGTCATGAAAGATAAAAAGGGGCAAATCTGGGAGCCCTAATTTATGGCATAAATAGACTATCAAGAATAACCTAGAATGCGCAGGAGACAGAAGAGAAGCTAGATGAATTTTTGTGTGCATGAAAGAGTTCATCAAAAGGGTAAAAAGAGAACCTATAGTGCCTAAGGCACTTGACTGCTAACTAGAATGCAGTGCAAACCCACTAGCCACTCCTCAGAAGGAAGGCTGGGCAATTCTACTTCTGTAGTGACACCACCTAGGAAATGCAAGCAGGGGTCACTATGAGTCGGGGCCGACTCAATGGCACATAACAACAACAACAACAACAGATTGGGAGAAAATATTTGCCTATGACATATCTGATAAAGGAGTTATCTCTAAAATCTATAGAACACTTCAACACCCCAACACCAAAAAGACAATAACCTAATTCACAAATGGGCAAAAGACTTGCACAGACACTTCACCAAAGAAGATTTACAGGCAGCCAATAAACACATGAGATATTGCTCCTGATCATTAATCATTAGAGAGATGCAAATCAAAACAACAATGAGATATCACATCACCCCAGCAATAATAGCAAAGTTCAACAAGTCAGAAAGAAAAAATGCTGGCAAGGTTGTGGAGAGATTGGAACTCTTGTGCACTGCTGGTGGGATTGTAAAATGGTACAACCATTGTGGCAAACGGTATGGTGTTTCCTTAAAAAACTTAAAATAGAAGTACTTACCATTTGACCCAGCAATTCCATTACTAGCAATATATCCTAAAGAGGTGAAAGATAGCACATGAACAGACATATGTACACCTATGTTTACTGCAGCACAATTCACCACAGCAAAGAGATGGAAACAACCTAAATGCCCATCGATGGATGAGTGGATAACCAAATTATGGTATTCCACACAATGGAATACTATGCTACATTAAAGAACAACGAGGGATATGCAAATCATCTCACATCATGAATGAACCTGGAGGACATTATGCTGAGTGAAATAAGTCAATTGTAGAAGGACAAGCATTGTATGAGCCCATTACTGTGAAAAGACAGAGAAGAGTTTGCTTGGGAAAGGGTACTCACTTAGTAGGTTACCGGGATGTGGACGGAATGGGAGGCATTAATTGCGGGCTAGGTGAGGCTTACACACTGACATGGGTAGGGAGCGGGATATACAGGAAGGATTTATGACCACCATGATAACATTAGGAAATGGGAGGACACCAAATTGTGCACATAAGAGATAGACAACAGATGCTATGTGTTGTCTATCAATACCAAGCAATGTGTCCACAATACTGCATTGCCATTAACACCAGACACTAGGCTGTACAGATAAACACATAAACACCTGAGATGATCAGACATGGGTCAGTAAACAGAAGTACACTCTAGACCAAGGATAGATTCAGCTGAGGCTAATCTTGCACAGACACCAGTGACACAAAATACTTGCTGTCCTTACAGAAACAATAGAAGACAGACACAGAATAATCTCTCACAGACAACCAGACACTATGGGAGAGAGATCCAGTAGATCTACTGTCTCAGGACCATAGTACTGGGGGACATCAGACTCAATTGGCACAACAAAATACATAAAAGCATTGCTCCATATCCTACATTGGTGAGTAGCGACTGGGATCTTAAAAGCTTTCAAGCAGCCATCTAAGATGCAGTTAATGGTCTCCTAGCATTGGAAGTGAAGAATGCA
>NW_006921851.1:1367895-1369937 GCF_000298275.1 Orycteropus afer afer | reverse complement strand
TCATACTTTGTACATTCCATGTTCCGATGATCAATGGATGTCTGCAGCTGTTTCTCTTCAATTTGAGTGGTGCCACATCAGCAAATGGAGGTCTCGAAAGCTTTACCTTATCCATAGGAGTAAGGCTGGGTTTGCTCAGATGATGCAGCTCTTTCCTAGTCCTATTTTGAGAGCCTTCTAACCTAACCAGACTATTCAGAAAGTTGCATGGTAATGTATCAAACAGTGTTTCTTTGCTATTCATAAGGTTTTCCCTGGCCAATTATTTTAGAAGTGGATGGCCTCTTCCTTCTTCCTAGTCTGTTTCAGTCTGTAAGCTGGGCTGATACCTGTGCACCATGTGCATCTTTTGGGTTTGAAACACCAGTGGCTCAGCCTCAAAATTCACATCAACATGTCACCATGGTAGGACAAACTGACAGACAAGTTTGTCTCCCTGTTGGAAACCTCTCGTACCACCCTTACCTGGTTCCCTGTGGCTGACTGCTCCTCTTTTCAGGTTCCTGGGTCTTTTAATCCCCTTTCTCCCACTCTCCTGCCCTGCTGCTTTGGGTGTGCCTGGGTTCTCTCTCCTCACCTGGATCCCTGCAGCTGATGATAGACATTGGGTCCATAGACATTTATTATGGTTATATCTTCTTGTTCAATTGATCCTTTAATCATTATATAATATCCTTCCTTTTGTCATATTGTGGTTTTCTCTTAAAGTCAATTTGATCAGAAATTAATATTGCCACTCCTGCTCTTTTTTGGTTGCCATTTGCTTGATATCTCTTTTTCCAACCTTTGATTTTTAGTCTATTTTTGTCTTTGTCTCTAAGGTGTGTCTCCTGTAGACAGCATATTGATGGGTTATGTTTTCTTATGCAGTCTGCAACTCTCTGTCTCTTGAGTGGTGCATTTAATCCATTGACATTCAGTGTAATTATTGACAAGTATGAATTGGTTGCTGTCATTTTGATACATGTTTTTTAATAGTGTTCCTGGTTTCTTTGTTCCATATAATTTTCTGTACTGAGCTCATTTTCTTTATGAATCATGTTATCATTTCCTTTCTTGCTGTTGTTTTACTATTTGCTAAATACTTGTGCTTGTCCCCTTTTTTATTGTGATGTGAAGGTCTATCATTTTTCTTTGTGGTTATTCTGTGATTTATTATTTTCTCCCCGAGTTTAGAACACTCTAGACTGTCTTGCAACTCTCTTGACTTCCTCACCATTTAGAAGTTCTGTAACTACCCAATTCTTTCCTTCTTTTTGGTTTGTAGTTTTCCTCATTTGCCAATTGATGTCTCTGGTTCCTTGTTTACAACTTGTAAGCTTATTTTACTTTGGATATATCCATAGCTGTGTTGGTTTCTGGGTCGTGTCATCTTGAGTATTAATAGTGAGTTGTTGTTTGTTATTATTGATTCCCTGTTCAAAGGACTCCCTTTAGTCTCTCTTGTAAAGTTGGTCTGGTTTAAAAAAAATCCCTTAATTTCTGCTTATCTGGAAATCTCCTAATTTCACCATTATATTTGAGGGACAATTTTGCCGGGTATATAATTCTTGGTTGGAAATGTTCTCTTTCAGGGTTTTATATATACCATGCCATTGCCTTCTCACCTGCAGAGTTTTGCTGAGAAATCAGGTCTTAGTTTTACTGGTTGCTCTTTTTAAGTAACTTTTTGTTTTTCCCATGCTGCTTTAGGATTCTTTGTTTGCCTTTGGTTTTGATGAGTTTGATGATGATATGTCTTGGTGATTTACTTTTAGGGTCTATCCTGTTTGGGGTTAATTGGACCTCCTGAATGGATATGTTCTCATCTTTCATCATATCAGGGAAGTTCTCTTCCAACAAATCTTGGACAATTTTCTCAGTGGTTTTATTTTTCTTTTCCTGTTCTGTAATTCCCATTACATGTCAGTTATTCCTCTTGATGGTTCCCCACATGAACCTTAGGTTTTCACCATTTTGTTTTGATCTTTTTTCTGATTGATCCCTTTCCAAAGAAGTATTCAGGTATTTGTCTTCAATCTCATTAATTCTGTCTTCCATTG
>NW_006921851.1:1365409-1367795 GCF_000298275.1 Orycteropus afer afer | reverse complement strand
GGCCATTGAGACCAGAAGAACTAGATGGTGCTCAGCTACCAATGCCAACCACTCAGGAAAGGATAACTCTGGAGATCCTGGATAGTGGGAGGGAAAACATGGAACAAAATCCAAAAACTCAATAATGACCAGAATTATTGGTCAGATGAAATCTGGCGAGACTCTCACTACTATGGCCCTGGAATACATTCTGTGCCTGGAATAAAATGCACCCCCAGGGGTAGGCTCTCAGCCTAATAGTTAAGAAGATGTACACGTAGACCATTCAACCCAGGATGATGCACCCACATACTCTATGGTAATACATCCTTTAGAGCAATAGACCATGGGAGAGCAGAGGACCAACATTCAAATTGAGGAAATGCAGGAAAAACAGGAGTGCATAAATATAAGGGGCACCATGGGTAAGTTACAAGGTAGAGAGGGGAGGAGACTGGGTTAGGGTTGGACACTGTGAATGAGGAATGAAACTAAATGTACGCATTACGTTGAATGTAAAACAAGCTCTTAAAATAAAAAGAACAAGAAGATGAAAGATGGAAGAAATATATGGTCACTGTACCAAAAAGAACTGGTGATGTTCATTCATTTCAGGAGGTGGCATATGATCAAGAACCAATGGTATTGAAGGAAGAAGTCAAAGTTGCACTGAAAGAATTGGCAAAGAACAAGGCTCCAGGAATTGATGGAATAGCCATTGAGATGCTTCAACAAACAGATGCTGCACTGGAGGCACTCACTAGTCTATACCAAGAAATTTGGAAGACAGTTACCTGGCCAACTGACTGGAGGAGATCCATATTTGTACCCATTCCAAAGAAAGGTGAATCCACAGAATGTGGAAATTATCTAATAAAATCATTAATATCACATGCAAGTAAAATTGTGCTAAAGATAATTCAAAAATAGTTGCAACAGTATATTGATAGAGAACTTCCGGAAATGCAAGCTGGATTCAGAAGAGGACGTGGAATGGGGGATATCATTGCTGATGTCAGATGGATCTTGGCTGAAGGCAAAGAACACCAGAAAGATGTTTATTTGTGTTTTATTGATGATGCAAAGGCATTCAACTGTGTACATCATAACAAATTATGGATAACTTTGAGAGGAGAGAACACTTAATTGTGCTCATGAGGAACCTGTAAATACACCAGGAGGCTGTTGTTCAAACAGGCCAAGGGGATACTGCATGGTTTAAAATCAGGAAGGGAGTATGTCAGAGTTATATCCTTTCACCATACTTATTCAATCTGTATTCTGAGCAAATAATCAGTGAAGCTGGACTATATGGAGAAGAGAGTGGCATCAAGATTGGGGGAAGACTCACTAACAGCCTGTGATATGCAGATGACACAACCTTGCCTGCTGAAAATGAAGACGACTTGAAGCACTTAGTGATGAAAATTAAGCACATTCTGCAGTATGGATTACACCTCAACATAAAGAAAATGAAAATCCTCACAACTGGACCAATAAGCAGCCTCACAATAAATAGACAAAAGATTGAAGTTGTCAAACATTTCATATTACTTAGTTCCATGATCAACACCAATGGAGGCAGTAGTCAAGAAATCAGACAACATATTGCACTGGGAAAACGTGCTGCAAAGACCTCTTTAAAGTGCTGAAGAGCAGAGATATCACTTTAAAGACATCTAAAGTATGCCTAACCCAAGCCACTGTATTTTCAAATTCCTCACATGCATGTGAACGCTGGAAAAGAAGTAAGGAAGACCAGAGTTGATGCTTTCAGGTTGTGGTGTTGGCAAAGAATACTGAAAGTACCATGGACTGCCAGAAGAACTAACAAATCTATCCTGCAAGAAGTGCAGCCTCAATCTTTTTTTAAAAAAAATACATTTTATTGAAATATAATTTAAGTACAGTGAAATACACAAAACTAAAGTGACATGGGTCAATACTTTTTTTTGTTTTTGCAGTGCTCTCTCCCCTTTCACCTCTGTTGTTGTTGTTTGGTGCTGTCCAGTCGTTTCCGACTCATAGTGACCCCATGCACAGTAGAACAAAACACTGCCCAATCTCGCGCCAGCTCCATGATCCCTGCTATACTTGAGCCCATCATCACAACCACCGTATCAATCCATCCCATTGACCCTCCACCCTACCAAGCATGACATCCTTCTCCAGGGAATGGTCCCTTCTTACAACATGACCGAAATAGGTGAGACGAAGTCTGGCCACTCTCGCTTCCAAGGAGCATTTTGGGTGCACTTCCTCCAGGACGGATCTGTTAGTTCTTTTAGCAGTCCATGGTACTTTCAGCATTCTTCACCAACACCACAACTCAAAAGCATCAACTCTTCTTCAGTCTTCCTTATTCATTGTCCAGCTCTCACATGCATACGAGGCAATCAGAAATATC
>NW_006921851.1:1348386-1360789 GCF_000298275.1 Orycteropus afer afer | reverse complement strand
GCGACCCCTCCTTGGGTTTCCGAGGCAGTATCACTATGGAAGTAGGATTGCCCAACCTTCCTTCCGAGGAGTGGCTGGTGGGTTTGAACCGCCAGCTGTCTGGTTAGCAGGCAAGTGTCTTAGCCACTATGCTACCAGAGCTCCCTTGCAATATCTAGGGAGAGGGAAATAAGAGAAAAGATGTAGAATAGGAGAATAATGAAGAAAAAAATGTAAAAATAAAAAAAGGAATGGGGAGAAGCACAAGAAAGAAAAAAATGGGAACCAGGAACATGGAAGAAAGAAAAAGCTGAACACTAGAACCTGGGAAGGGAAGAAGAAAGAATAATAATAAAAAGGATGAATAATCATCATCATAATAACTTTAAAGCAGACAAAAACAAACAAACCAAAAAAAGGGAAAAAAAAAATCTGGGCAGGGTGGGGCAGGGCAGCCAGGCTCCATCAGAGCACACAGATTGGGATGGAATTCCTGCAGGCCCAGAAAGTGGGTGGGAGTGAGGGTTGACTACACCCATATTTACCAACAGGGTGTGGAGTATAATAGTAACAAGGGGAATTTTTTACCTTTCCAATCCTTTGTGTCTGATGTGTCCTTGTGGTCTCCAGCAAGTGGAGCCTATTCTTAGGGCCCTAGAATCTGAGAGAATGCTGTCACTTTAAATATGCAAAATGGTAAAACCCCTTGTAAATATTAAAAATGGCTGCAGCCCCTGGACAGCCAAAAGTCCACAGCTCAGCCCATCTCCCTCTTCACTGCTTCCGCTTTTATTCATCAGCCACAAGTGCAGTCCTCCATACAGCCCCTGGCTAGGAGGGCCAGTTTTTAGGTTAATTCTTGGGTCCTAACACCACTTGGCAATATCCAAGCTGTCCATTCTGTCAAGATTGCTGACAGACCACAGATTTGTATATCTCCTTTTTTGATGTTTTCATGTAGGTTCTTCTACTAGTTGGAGTTTAGTCCACTTCTGTATCCTTCCTTTCAAATCTCAGGACTCCAGGATTATCTTCTGAATCTGTGTTAATTAGTTCCCCTTTTCTTTGTTTAAGAGGGTCTTTGTAGTTTGTCTGCCTATTCCACCATCTTACACGAACTCCCCAAGCTACCATTATTTCTTATTGCAGTTTTTGTTCTTTGTTTATGTTGTTCATGTTTTATCTTCTCTCTCTCTCTCTCTCTCTCTCTCTGTGTGTGTGTGTGTGTGTGTGTGTTCTTGTGGGGTCTTTTTGTTTGTTTGTTTGTTTTCTATGTCCCTCCAGGTGGGAGACAGCAACCCTACCCACACAACTTAAACACATCCACACCTTGTGCAGCCCCACCCACTGGATGAATGCATGAGCTTCTTTTGTACTAACTGATCAATTATAGATGGTAATCAATACCAGCCCAACTCTCCCTCAACTGTTCTATATGAACAGCTAACACAGATCTGTGCATACATTCTCACCCTCTATCACACCCACCAGGAGATAGGACATGAGTGCCTAAGTGCAGCCAAACTAGCAAATAGAATATCACACTAGCTCTGCTCACTAGGATATATCCAAGAAAACAAAGAAAAAAAAAAAAAAAACCCAGGCAAATCACACCAACATACAATCATTAATTAATGTAAATATAATGACATCACAATGTCTTAGAGACAACTGACCATCCCAGTTCACACAAAGGAGCAAGATAAAGTAATACAAACAAGAGTCCAGAAAAACTTCACTTCAGGAAGAAGTGGCATTGGAACACCCTGATAAAGAATTCAAAAGAATTATATTCAGGTACCCTCAACAAATTTAGAGACAGAGCAAGAAAAACACTAACAAAATCAAAGAAAACACAGGCAAAATTCTAGAACAATTTAGGAAAGCAATACAAGCACAAAGTGACAAAATATATAAAAAATTAGAAACCATGCAAAAACAGCAAATAGAAATCCAGAAAATTAATACTAAGATTTCAGAACTAATTAACACATTGAAAGTCCTTTTTGAGTAGAACTGAAACAATGGAAGACAGGATTATTAAGATTGAAGACAAATTTATCAATACCACTTTGTTAAAAGAATGATATGAAAAAAAAAAAGATTTTTTTAAAAATGGAGAAAGTGTAAGATTTATGTGGCACATCATCAATAGGAATAACTTATATATCATGAGAATTGAGAACAGGAAGAGACAAAAAAAAACCACTGAGAAAATTGTCAAATGTTTGTTGGGAGAGAATTTCCCTTATATGATGAAAGATGAGAAGATATGCATTCAAGAAGTTCAGCAAACTGCAAACAGAATAGACCTAAAAAAAAAAAAAATCACCAAGACATATCATCATCAAACTTACAAATCCAAAGACAGAGTCCTAAAAGCAGCATGGGAAAAATGAAAAGTTACCTTCAAGGGCAACCAATAAGACTAAGCTCTGATTTCTCAGCTGAAACCATGCAGGTGGGAAGCCAATGGGATGACATATAGAAAACTCAGGGAAAAAAAAAAAAAATGCCAACCAAGAAATATACACCTATTCCAGCCAAACAATAGACATGTCTATGAGGTGAACGTACTTCATAAGGTAGGCATATTCTTTAGAACAACAACCATGGGAGGTCGGAAAGGTTGTATATGCACAGGGAGATAGCTCACAGGGCAGAAATGCATAGGAAAGAAAGACACAGGGGTAAGGTAATCAGGGAGGAAGTAGGAAGAGAGTGTTACTTTATGGGTATCACAATCAATGTCATGAAACAACATATACATGAAGTATTGCATGGAAAATGAATTTTCTTGGTAAGCTTCCACCAAAATCACAATAAAAAAAGAAACCAAAGAACTATACATACAGCAAAATTGTCCCTCAGATATGATGAGGAAATTAGGACATTGCTAGATTAAGAGAATTTGTAAATATCAGACCAGATTTACAAGAGATGCTAAAAGGAGTCCTTCAGACAGATAATCAACAACAGCATACAACCAATGATTAATATACATGATGACATAACCCAGAAACCAACCCAGATATAGAAGTATCCAAAGTAAAATAGACTTACGAGACTGTAAACAGTGAACCAGAGACATTAATTAGTAAATGAGTACAACTGCAAATCAAAAAGAGGGAATAAATAGTGTAGGTACAGAACTTCTAAACAGAGAGGAAGTCAAGATAATTACAAGATAGAACAGACTTTTTTAAACTTAGGAAGAAAATAATGAATCATAGGGAACCCCAAAGAAAATTATTAAACTTTCTCATCAAAATAAAAAAGAAGAAAGCAAATACTAAAATAACAGTAACAAGGGAAATGATAAGAAAACTCATAAACAAAAAGAGTTCAGCACAGAAAATTATATGGAACAAAGAAATCAGCACTACCACACACACACACACACACACACAAAACCACACAACAAAATGATAGCAATAAATTCATAATTGTTGATAATTACACTGAATGCAAATGGAATATATGCACTGACCAAGAGACAGAGAGTTGCAGAATGGATAAAAAAATATGACCCATCAATATGCTGTCTACAAGAGACACATTTTAGAAATAAAGACAAAAATAGACTGATAACAAAAGGTTGGAAAAAATAACAAATAGCAATCAAAAGAAAGCAGGAAAGGCAAAATTAATTTCAAATAAAATCGACTTTAAGACAAAAACCACCATCAGAGACAAGGAATGAAATTATATAATGATTAAAGGATCTATCAGACAAGAGGATATAACCATAATAAATATCTATGCACCCAGTGAAAAAGCCCCAAAATACATAAATCAGACTTCTTTAACAGAACTGGAAAGAGAAATAGACAACTCCACAGTAATAGAAGCAGAATTTACTACACACCTTTCAGGAAGGATAGAATGACTAAAAAGAAACTCAAGAAAGACGTTGTTGTTGTTGTTTGCCATCGAGTCGGCCCCGACTCATAGCGACCCCTCCTTGGGTTTCTGAGGCAGATATCACTGCAGAAGTAGGATTGCCCAACCTTCCTTCCAAGGAGTGGCTGGTGGGTTTGAACTGCCAGCCTTCTGGTGAGCAGTCAAGTGCCTTAGGCACTATGCTACCAGAGCTCCTCAAGAAAGACATAGAAGAACTAAATAATACAATCAACCTACTTGACTGTGATGGTTAAGTTTGTGTGTCAACTTGGCTGGGCCTGGTTGAGGCTGGGCAGTTAGATGTAGTTATTCCCTATGGTAAGATTGATCATTTCCTCCATGGTGGATTCCATGGTGGAATCTATTGGAGAAGCTGAGTAGCTGCTTTAGGGATGTGGTCTGCTTCCCATACATAAGCAGCACTTTTGGGAATGGTCTCTAGCTTATGGCATGCTTGAAACCTGCATGTAGCCATGTTCTTGTTCAGCAGCCTGCCATGCTCTGCTGACTTTGGGACTTTCAATAGACTTGAATCAATGGCCTGCCATGTTGTTTGATAACATTGGGACTGTGCCATTGTATTTGTCAACCTTGGGCTTGTTAGCCTCAGTAGCCAGTAGCTGCCTGAGTGAAGAGATGCCTCTAGCTTCAGTGGACTGGGAGCAAGAAGCAGAGCTGAAGCTCAAAGTTGAGGGGCTTTCACACAGCCCCTAGAGCTTGACACTTGGAACTCAGACTTCCAGCCTCCAAAAATTGTAAGAATAAACTCCTGTTTGTTAAAACCATCTCATTTGGGTATCTTCTGTTAGAGCAGCACTAGGTAACCAGAACATTGACCTTATAGACATATACAGAGCACTTCACCCAACAACAGCACAATATATATTCTTATCCAGCACATGTGGAATATTCTTCAGAATAGACCGTATATTAAGCCACAAAGCAAGCCTCAATAAATTTAAAAATATCAAAATACTGTAAAGCATCTTCTCAAATCACAGTGCTATAAAATTAGAATATCAACAATAGGAAGATAAAAGAAAAAAAAAGCAAACACGTGGAAATTTAATAACACCTTCCTTAAAAACTATGTAGTAATAGAAAATATTTTTTTTAAAAAAAGAGCTTAAAAAAAATCCTTGAATCAAACTAGCATGAAAACACAACATACTAAAATTGTTGGGACACAGGAAAAACACTGCTTAATAGGCAAATTATAGCAATAAATGTCCATATAGAAAAAGAAGGAAGAGCCAAAATGAACACATTAACCCAAATATCTCCAACAATTAGAAAAAGAGCAGTGAAAATAATAAAGACTTGAGAAGAAATAAATGAAAGCAAAAAACAATAGAAAGAATCAAGACTAGAAGTTGGTTCTTTGAAAATATTAATAAAATTGACAAACCACTGGCAAATTTAACAAAGGAAAACATGCAAATAACACAAATAAAAAATTAAATGGAATGTCACAACAGAATCAACCAAAATAAAAAGTATATTATGAAGAACTATAGTAAAAAAAAAAAAAAAAAATGACACCTAGAAGAAATGGACAGATTTCCAGAAACACACTATGTACCAAAACTAACACAGACTGAGGTAGACAATTGGAACAGACCCATAACAAAAGAAGAAAGTGAACAGGTCATTAAAAAACAAAAACAAACAACAATGACAACAACAAAAAAATACCTACCAAGTCCTGGCTCAGACAGCTTCACTGGAGAATTTTACCAAACATTCAGACAAGAGCTGACACCAATCTTACTCATGCATGCCTGTGTTCATCACAGCAAAATTCACTATAACAAAGAGATGGAAATGCCCTAAATGCATGGAAAAACCTAAATGTCCATCAACGGGTAAATGGATAACCAAATTATGGAACATTCACACATTGGAATACTATGCTACATTAAAGAAGGATATGTGAATCATGTCACAGATTGATGAGCCTGAGTGAAATAAGTCAATCACAAAAGGACAAATACTGTATGAGCCCATTACTGTAAAAAGACAAAGAAGGGTTTGCTTGAGAAAGGGAACTCACTTTGTAGATTACCGGGGGGGCGGGAAGGAAAGGGATTAATTTTGGGCTAATTGGGGGCCACACGCTGATGTGGGTAAGGGAAGGGATGGTATTGAAAGAGTCTGTGACCACCATGATAGCATTAGGAAAAGGGAGGGCACCAAATTATGCACATAATATATAGATGAGAGATACTAATACCAACCAGTATATCCACAATACTGCATTACCATTAAAACCAAACACCAGGCTACAGATAAATGCATAAACATCTGAGAAGATCAGATGGGGGTCAGTGAACAGGAATATACTCTAAACCAAGGATAGATTCAGCAGAGGCTAATCTTGCACAGATACCAGTGATACAAAATACCTGCAACCTTACAGAAACAACAGAACACAGACATAGAGTAATCCCTCACAGACAGCCAGAACCTGTGGGAGAGAGATCCAATGGATCTACCATCTCAGGACCATGGTATTGGGAGACACCAGACTCAACTGGCACAACAAAATATGTGAAAGCCTTGATCCTCATCCTATATTGGTGAGTAGTGACTGGAGTCTTAAAAGCTTTCAAGCGGCCATCTAAGATGCAGCTAATGGTTTCCTATTGTCAGAAGCAAAGAAGAGTGCAAAAAACAAGGGCATTTGCAAGCAGTCAGCCTTAGGACATGATGGCCCTCAAGACCAGAAGAACTAGATGGTGTCCGGCTACAAATGCCATCTGGAGATCCTGGATAAAGTGGGAGGAAAAATGTGGAACAAAATACAAAAACTCAATAATGACCAGAATCAATGGTCAGATGGAGTCTGGTGAGACCCTCAATACTATGGTCCTGGGATACATTCTGGGCCTGGAATAAAGCTCACTTCCAGGGGCTGGCTTTCAGCCCAATAGTAAACAAGATGTACACAGAGACCACTCAACCTAGGGTGATGCACCCACATACTCTATGGAAATGCATCCCTTATAGCAATCGAGCACATGACACCAGAGGGGCAACATTCTCATGGAAGAAACTCAGGACACACAGGAGTGCATAACTGTGAGGGGCATGGGGGAAGGGTTACTGGTCAGGGAGGGGAGGAGACTGGGTTAAGGTTAGGGATGGTAAATGGGTAGTGAAACTAAATGTACACGTAATATTGAACATAAAATAAACTCTTAAAATAAAAAATTTTTTTAAAAAAAAAGGAAAAAAAATTCTTACTCAAACTATTCCAAAACAAAGAAAAGGATTGAATCCTCCCAAACTTCATTTTATGAAGTAAGCATAACTGTGATACAAAAACCAGGCAAAGACACCTCTAGAAAGGAAAACTACAGAGCAATATCCGTCAGGAATATAGAGGCAAAAATCTTCAACAAAATCATAGCCAATAGACTCCAACAACATATATATATAAAAAAAACAACCATGACCAAGTGGAATTCTATCAGGTATGCAAGGATAGTTCAACATTAGAAAAATAATCAACATAATCCATCGCATAAGTAAAATAAAGGAAAAAAGAAACAAATTATCATACCAATTGATGCAGAAAAGACATTCAATACAATCTAACATTGATTCTTGATTTAAAAAAAAAAAAAAAAACCTTTCAGTGAAATCAGAATAGAAGGGAAGTTCCTCAGCATAAAACAGGGCATACACACAAAACAAACAGCCAACATTATTTTCAACGGAGATGAGACAGAACAAATTTCCCTTGTGAATGGGAACCAGACAAGTTTGCCCTTGATCACCGGTTCTATTCAGCATTGTATTAGAAATCCTAGCCAGGACAATAAGGCAAAAAAGAGAAATAAAAGACATCCAAACTAGCAAAGAAACCAAACTATCTCTATTTGCAGATTACATGACCCTATACAAAGAAAAATTAGGAAATTAAGCAAGAAAACTACTGGTACAAATTGAATGATTCAGCAAAGTGGCAGGATAGAGGATCAACATACAAAAATCATTTGGATTCTTCTACACCCACTAAGTGATTTGGAAGACAGCTACCTAGCCAACTAACTAAGAGAGATCCGTATTTGTGCTCATTCCAAAGAAAGGTAACCCAGGAGAATGCAGAAATTATCAAACAATATCGTTAAATCACATGCAAGTAAAATTTTGCTGAAGATAATTTAAAAATGATTGCAGCTGTATATTGACAGGGAACGTTCAGAAATGCAAGCTGAATTCAGAAGAGAATGAGGAATGAAGGACATCCCTGCTGACATCATATGCATCTTGGCTGAAAGCAAAGAATACCAGAAAGATGTTTACTTATGTTTTACTTACTATGCAAAGGCATTCAACTGTGTGGATCATAACAGATTATGGATAACATTGTGATGAATGGGAGTTTCAGAGCACTTAATTGTGCTCATGAAGAACCTGTACATTTACCAGGAGGCTGTCATTCAAATGGAACAAGGGAATACTATATGGTTTAAAATCAAGAAGGGTGTGCATCACGGTTGTATCCTTTCCCCATACTTATTTAATATGTATGCTGAGCAGATAACCTGAGAAGCTAGACTATATGAAAAAGAATGTGGCATCAGAATTGGAGGGAGACTCATTAACAACCTGTGATATGCAGGTGACACAACCCTGTTTGCTGAAAGTGAAGGTGACTTGAAGCACTTACTGATGAAGATTAAAGACTATAGTCTGCAGTATGGATTACATCTCAACATAAAGAAAATGAAAATCATCACAACTGGACCAATAAGCAGTATCACGATAAATGGAGAAAAGTTTGAAGTTATCAGAGATTTCATATTCCACAACAGACACCAAAAGAAGCAGCAGTCAAGAAATCAGATGTCATATTGCACTGGGCTTATGTGCTGCAAAAGACCTCTTTAAAGTGCTGAAGAGAAAAGATGTCTTTTTGAAGACTAAGGTGTGTCTGATCCATGCCATGATATTTTCAGTAGCCTCATATGCATGTGGAAGCTGAACAATGAATAAGAAAGACCAAAAAAGAGTAGATGCTTTTGAGTTGTGGTGGTGGTGAATAATACTGAAGGTACCATGGACTGCCAGAAGAACTAACAAATCTGTCCTGGATGAAGTACAGCCAAAATGCTCCCTGGAAGCAAGAATAGCCAGATTTCATCTAACCTACTTTAGTCGTGTTGTCAGAAGGGCCATTCCCTGGAGAAGGATATCATGCTTAGTAAAGTAGAGGATCAGCAGAAAAAGGGGAAGGCCCTCAACAAGACAGATTGACACAGTGGCTGCAATGATGGGCTCAGATATAGCAAGGATTATGAGGTTGGCACAGGACTGGGAAGAGTTTTGTTCTGTTTACATAGGATTGCTGTGAGTCAGAGCTGACTTGACAGCACCTAACAACAACAAAAACAACACATGCATGTGAAAGCTGGACAACGAATAAAGAAGAGTTTGTGCCTTTGAATTAGGGTGTTGGCGAAGAATACTGAAAATACCATGTACTTGCAGAAGAATGAACAAATCTGTCCTGGAAGAAGTGCAATCAAAATGCTCCTTGGAAGTAAGAATGGCCAGACTTCGTCTCACTTACTGTGGTCATGTTGTCAGAAGGGATCATTCCCTAGAGAAGGATATCATGCTTGGTAAACTAGAGGGTTGGTGAAAAAGGGGAAGACCCTCAACGAGATGGATTGACACAGTGGCTGCCATGACGGGCTCAAGTATAGCAAGGATTGTGAGGATGGTGTATAAGTGGGCAGTATTTCATTCTGTTGCACACAGAGTCACTATGAGTCGGAGCTGACTTGATGACACCTAACAACAACAACAACACACCAACAAAGAGATCTCTGAAAAGGAAGTAAAGAAAACAATACCATTTACAATAGCTACCAAAAAGATAAAATACTTACGAATAAATCTTACCAAGAACACAAAAGACCTATACAAAGAAAACTACAAAACACTACCCAAGAAATTAAAAGAGACCTACGTAAATGGAAGAACATACCACGTTCATGGATAGGAAGTCTGAACATTATGAAAACGTCAATATTACCAACAGCAATCAATACATTCAATGCAATCCTGATCCAGATTCCATCAACATTCTTTAAGGACATGGAAAAAACCAATCAGTAATTTTATATGGAAAGGAGAGACCTCGGATAAGCAAAGCACTATTGAAGAAGAATAACAAAATAGGATAGCCCATACTCTGCAATCTCAAAACCTGTTCTACAACCCCAAAAGTCAAAGTAACCTGGTATTGATACAATGACAGGCACATAGACTGTGGAACAGAATTGACAATCCAAATAGATCAATCCATGTATGGACAGCTGATCTTTGACAAAGTACTGTTGTCGTTGTTGTTATGTGCCGTCAAGTCGGACCCCACTCATAGTGACCTTTCCTTGGATTTCCGAGGCAGTATCACTACGGAAGTAAATTGCTCCATCTTCCTTCTGAGGAGTGGCTAGTGGGTTTGAACTGCCAGCCTTCTGGTTAGCAGTCAAGTGCCTTAGGCACTATGCTACCAGAGCTCCTTGACAAAGTACTAAAACCCATTAAATGAGGAAAAGATAGTCTCTTTAACAAATGGTGCTGGCAAAACTGGATATCCATTTGCAGAAAAATGAATCAAAGACCTACATGTAAAACCTAAAACTATAATGTTTTTCAAAGAAAATAGGGGCAAACTTAGGGGCCCTGACTTATGGCATAAATAGACTATCAAACATAACCCAAAATGCACAAAAAAGCAGAAGATAGACTAGATGACTGAAGCCTTTTAAAAATTAAATTCTTTTGCTCATCAAAAGAGTAAAAAAGAGAAACTAATGATTGGGGAAAATATTCAGCAATGACATATCCAACAAGGGAATTATCTCTAAAATTTATAGAAAACTCCAACACCTCAACATCAAAAAGACAAACAATCCAATTTAAAAATGGGCAAAGGACATGAACTGACAATTCACCAAAGGAGATATTCAGGAGGCCAACAAACACATGAAGAAATGTTTGTGACCATTGTTGTTGTTGTTGATATGTGCCATCGAGTCGGACCCAACTCATAGTGACCTCTCCTTGGGTTTCCGAGGGAGTATCACTATGGAAGTAGATTGCCCCATCTTCCTTCTGAGGAGTGGCTGGTGGGTTTGAACCGTCAGCCTTCTGGTTAGCAGTCAAGTGCCTTAGGCTCCCTTGTGACCATTAGCAATTAGAGAGATGCAAATCAAAACAACAATGAGATATTTGCAAAGTTCAACAAGAGAGAAAACAACAAATGCTGCCAAGGGTGTGGAGAGATTGGAACCCTTATACACTGCTGATGGGACTATAAAATGGTACAGCCACTGTGAAAAACAGCATGGTGCTTCCTTAAAATGTTGGACATTTAAATAATATTAGGTATATATAAAGAAGTGAGAGCCAGGACATGAATGGATATATCCACACCCATGTCATTGCAGCCCTGTTCAAAATAGCAGAGGTCAAAACAACCTAAGTGCCCATCAACAGATGGATTAACCATGGTACATACACACAATGAATAATATGCAATACTAAACAGTAAGAAAGAATCTGTGAAACACTTCATAACTTGGATATATTTGGGAGGACATTATACTGTGTGAAATAAGTCAATCGAGGACAAGTATTGTATGAGTCCACTATTGTAAAAAGTCAAGAAAAGATCTACATATGGAAGGAAACTTTCTTTTTCAGTTACCAGGGATGGGAGGGGAAGAGTAGGAAAATTGTTAGCTAAGTAAGAGACACATACTGATTTGGCTGAAAGGAAAGGCAGTGAACCAAAAGCAGTGACCAGCACAGTATTACTAAGGAAAAGGAAGACATGGAGAGACACACAAGAAGTACAGACACAAAACTAAATACTATTACATACACAATACTGCTGAATCAGCAATAACAAACTAATCTATGAGTGGACACACAGGCAGACAGGCAAAATGATCAGTTATGGGTAGGTAAAAGGGAATGCATAAGTTTGGCAGACAATATTTCTAAATACATATTTTTATGTGCTATAAGGAGCTCTGGTGGCATGGTACCTAAGGCATTTATTTGACTGCTAACCAGAAGGCTACCAGTTCAAACCCACCAGCCATTCCTCAGAAGGAAGGTTGGGCAATCTACTCCCGTAGTGATTTGCTTCGGAAACCCAAGGAGGGGTGGCTATGAGTTGGATGCGACTCAACAGCAGTGAGTTTGGTTTGGTATAAAAACCTCCATATAACCATAGTCACAGGGGACATCAAGCTCAAAATTGGCATAACATACTACACAAAACATTGTTCCAACTCCTATTTTGGCGAGTAGTGACTGGGATCTTAAAAGCTTGCAAGCAGCCATCTACATGCAACGATGGGTCTCTCCTCATCCAGAGCAAAGAAGAATGAAGGAAACCAAAGATTCATGGAAACAATTAGTCCTAGCGACTGGTACACCATCTGATCTGCAGCCTATAAGACTATGAGACCAGAAGAACTAGATGGTGCCC
>NW_006921851.1:1336126-1345866 GCF_000298275.1 Orycteropus afer afer | reverse complement strand
CATAAGGAAGATGGGGCAATCTACTTCCGTAGTGATACTGCCTCAGAAACCCAAGGAGGGGTTGCTATGAGTCGGGTCCGACTTGATGGCACAAAACAACAACAACAACCCCCCATTAATACACACATACACATATGTTTTTTTGGCTCCGTACTGACAATGGCAAACATCAGCACTTTACCAGGTTCACTTGATAATTCAGAGAGCCACTCATGAGAACTAGGCAGTTAAACAAACAAAGGCTTTGGTTAGTATCCCGGCTTCTGTGAAAAAACCATGGATTGGTTACCTTGGATACAGGGCTGTAGTAGAACAAAGCAGGGAAAGGTAAGGAGGATGAAGAACTCAGTCACCACCCAGCTGGCCTCACAGACACAGCACACTGTTGAGAGCAGGGAAGGTTGTTCAGGATATTTTGCTGCCCTCTTGACCTGGTTGTGAAGTGCCCCAACAGCAGCAGCAGGCTTCTGCTCGCCAATCCTCCATGATGAGGACTGTTCTGTCTGCTTCTTTGCAATCTGCTGTTCTTATCTCTCTGCTTTCTTCTCCACCTCATGTCTTCGGTGCCTCATGATTCCTGTCTTTTGTGACCTCAGGTGCCACACAGATCAACTTATAAATTGACTACTCTTGGGTCAGGCACCATATTTAACTCAATTAACTGTAGGTCAGAATTGCAGCATCACATTGTGAGGTCATGACAGCCCTTGCAGAAAGAAACAGTTAGAAAGGCATTATGGGGCATCTTAGCCAGGCCTTCTAAGATCTCCTTAGAAAATAGCTCTATTATTTGCTTGATCTACTCAGTACAGTTAGACATAAAACTATCAATGCAGACACATATACTAATTTTATGACCTTCATCTAATAACTGGCAAGTTATTCGTGAACTTCTGTGTCTGAGTGGTACAAATTGTAAAGTGCTCAACTAGGAACTGAAAGACTGGCAATTCAAACCTACCCAAGGGCAGCTCAGACAAAAGTCCTGACGATCTGCTTCCAAAATGTCACAACCTTGAAAACCTTATGGAGCACAGTTCTACTCTGTATACATAGGATTGCCATGAGTCAGAATCAATTCAACTGGCAACTGGTTTGGGCTTTTTTACGGGTCTCAGCAAACACCACAATAAAGCTATGCTCCAAATGAGAGCTGGATATGTCAGTTTGGAACTCAAGTATTGTTAAACTAAGCTCTCTAATCCATTGCTCAACTGGAGCACAGAACTTACTACCAAAATGCTCCTGTTTAGATACTTTACTGTTTAGTACATGGAATACTGAATAACAAATTTTCTTAAACTATAGAAGGAGCCCTGGTAGTGTAGTGCCTAACACATGTGACTGCTAACCAGAAGACTGGCAGTTCAAACCCACCAGCCATTCCTCAGAAAGAAGGTTGGGCAATCAATCTACTTCCGTAGTGATATTGCCTCAGAAACCCAAGGAGAGGTCGCTATGAGTTGGATACAACTCAATGGCAGTGGGTTTTTGGTATAGATGGTTGGCTAATTTCATGCTTGAATTGATCTTAAAAATTAAAAACTCCATGGAAATTAACAATCAAACTTTCTTATACACAATAAATTAAAGCTAGCTTTTTTTCTTTTAGTTTATCTGGGCACATCATCATTGTTCTTTTACCCAGCCCATTTTGTAAATTCCTTGTGTGACCCTGACTGTGGTCATGCTGACAGTAGAGACTTATACCCTACTCCTGGACCTGCACAGTGTAGTGGAAAACTTCCGTTCAACAAACACACTGAGGTCATGTTTTCTAACTCCAGCCAATAGCCAACTCTGTGGCTTTTCATTTGTTCCTTTCCAGCTGGCTATATCTCTCTCTTCTCTTAACTACTATAGTTCTCTTTTCTTCTGGGCAATCTCCTCTAAGGTTAAATAGTAGGACATCTTCCAACTTGAGAGGTACAGGAATTGGAACCCCTTTAATTCAGGAAGAATTTTATATTCTTTTCATGTTTGTGTTTTTGGTTTGCTTTAATTTTAAAAGATTTATGTGCTAATAATTCCTCCTTCAGAATCAAAGGCTGGCCTTTATTTGGAAATGAAACTTTTCACAAATACCAAATGAAAGAAGAAGTTACAAGAAATGAACTACTGTTATGAAAGAATTCAGGAAAAAGAAAATATCATAGAAAATTTTGAAAACAAGGTTGAGAGGAAACTTTGCTTCATATATACTGTATGTCATGTTGTTGTTGTTGCTATGTGCCGTCGAGTCGGCCCCAACTCATAGCGACCCCTCCTTGGGTTTCCGAGGCAGTATCACTACGGAAGTAGGATTGCCCAACCTTCCTTCCGAGGAGTGGCTGGTGGGTTTGAACCACCAGCCTTCTGGTTAGCAGTCAAGTGCTTTAGCCACTATGTTACCAGAGCTCCTACTGTACGTCACACTGAGGACAAAAATCCATTGACCATTTCTCAGTTTCACTCTGTCTGATCTATCAATGGCCTTTGACACCTATGATCACTCCCTGTTATGGATTTAATTGTGTTCCCCAAAATATGTGTTATAAATCCTGATTCTTACATCTGTAGCTATAATCCCACTTGGGAATGTTTCGTCTTTGTGTTAGTGAGACAGTATTAGTGAAGAGTGTGTCTTAAGTCAATCACTTTTGAGATATAAAAGAGGTTAAACAAGTAAATGTGGTAGCAGAGCTGAGGAAGATAGATTCCAAGCCACGGGAAGATCTCTGAGGAACAGAAGAGACAAGAACTTTCCTCCAGAGTCAACAGAGAGAGAAAGCCTTCCCCTAGAAGCAACACCCTGAATTTAGACTTCTAGCCTCCTAAATGGGAGCTCTGGTAGCATAGTGCCTAAAGCACTTGACTGCTAACCAGAATGCTGTCGATTCAAATCCACCAGCCACTCCTCGGAAGGTAGATGGGGGCAATCTACTTCTGCAGTGATACTGCCTCGGAAACCCAAAGACAGGTCGCTGTGAGTTGGGTCCGACTCGACGGCACATAACAACACAACAACAGCCTCCTAAACTGTTAGTAAATAAGTTTCTATTTGTTAAAACCACTCACCTGTGGTATTTGTTACAGCAACACTAGATACATTAAGACACTCCCCTTCCTAAAACATTTTCACCACTTGGTTTCCAGCACACCACTCAGTTGGTTTCCAGAACAATACTTCTCTTCTTTAGTGACCCTGCCTTCTCAGGCTTGTTTGCTGGTATTTCGCCTGACGTGTAAGCATTAAAGTATTCCAGGTTTAGTCCTTACAACTCTTCTCATCACCACCTATGATTGCTGCTTTGGTGATCATATCCAGTCTCCTGGTTTACATACCATTCTAATGGGTGACAATTCCCAAATTTATTTTTCTAGCCAGACTTCTCTCCTGAACTCCAGACTCATATATCTGGTTGCCTATTTGGCATCTCTTTTGGATTTCAAATAGGAATCTCTGACATACCATGTCAAAAAACTAACTCACGATATTTTTCCGCAACTGTCACCAATAAAACTTTTTTTCCTCCTACAGTTTACCCTGAGTTTTATATCAATGGCTAAATTATTTTAAAAAAGATAACTAATAAATATAGAGGACTCAAATGGATAATCAACAACCTACTTCAAAGAAGAAATCAAAGGAGAAATTCAAAATATTCTGAATTAAATAAAAATGAAAATACTGCAAATAAAAATGTGTGACATACTGCTAAAGCAGTAGTTAAAGGGTAATTTATACCACTAAATGCATACATCGGAAGGAAGAAAAGTCTCAAATCAATGAGCTTATCTTCTACCTTAATGGAAAAAGGAGAACAAATTAAACCTAACATTCAAGCTGTATGACAATGAGGACATGGAATGAGAGATATCACTGCTGATGCCGGATGAATCTTGGCTGAAAGAAGAGGCCACCAGAAAGATGTTTATTAGCATTTTATTGACTACACAAGGGCATTAAAGTGTGTGGATTATAACAAACTATAGATAACACTGTGAAGAATGGGAATTCCAGAACAATTAATTGTGCACATGTGCAACCTGTACACAGACCAAGAGTCATTTGAACAGAACAAGGTTGCTTGAATAATTTCTTTTAGAAAGATTAACAGAAGGCTAGTTCCTATGAAGTGGAGGGTAAAGATGTCCCAAATGTCCAACTTTTCCAAATTGTTGTACCACTCTATCATCATTAACATCAACTCTTCTTCTTCCTCCCCTCAGTATTCTCCCTCCCATCTTAGGGTCCTATGTTTCACTGTAACATCTCACAGAACTCTCAAACTGCCAAGGAAATGGCTCAGGTGGTAGTGGAGGGTGGCAAGTCCCAATTCCATGGGTCAGGTGTTGGTCTGGAGGATTCTCCTCACTCACATGGTTATAGGAGCTGAAGAACATATTTTGGCAGGTCAAATGATTGGCTGCTGTCTCAAATCTGGGGGTAAGTGTTGACAAACCAGATGCAGGATCCAGAGCAAGAAAGTGAACTTTTCCAAAACATTCACATATATACCCTCAAGGAAACTAAGGGTGGTGACTTGAGTCACACCCTCCAGAAAGACAGAATTCAAGTTACAGCCCACCCTAATTCTGCCTCATCAACTCAATGGACATCTCACCCCAAAATGGAACCATAGCAACAGTCATAGAGGCTAGGATTTATAATACATCACAAAATGGAAGACTATAAATAGAAGGGCCATATTAAGCAATTTACTGTACTGCAAAGATATACTGAGTGGTTTAAAATTGAAAAAGGAGTCTGTTCCAGTGTCACAACAGGTTAGCACATGGTACTTATAAAATTGGAAAAGGTGTACATTAGCATTGTATCTTTTCATTATTCTTATTCAATCTGTATGCTGAGTAAATAATCCAAGAAGGTAGACTATATGAAGAAGAATGTAGCATCAGAATTGCAAGAAGATTCATCAACAACCTGCCATTTTCAGATGACACACCTTATTTGCTGAAAGTGAAAAGGACTTGAAGTACTTATTGATGAAGACCAGAGACTATAGTCTTCAGTATGGATTACACCTCAATATAATTAAAACAAATCTTCATAAGTGAAACAAGGAATATCACGATAAGCAGAGAAAATACTGTAGTTGTCAAGGATTTAATTTTACTTCTATCAACAATAAATAGCCATGGCAGGAGCAGTTAAGAAATCAAATGACATATTGCATGGGGGCAAATCTGCTGGAAAGACCTCTTAAAAGTGTTAAAAAGCAAAGATGTCACTTTGATAACTAAGGTGTGCCTGATCCAAGTCATGGTATATTCAATCACTTCATATGCATGTGAGAGCTGGACAATGAACAAGTAAGATTGAAGAAGAGTTTCATATTACTTGGTTCCACAATCAACACCAATGGGAGCAGCAGTCAAGATATCAGACGATGTATGGCACTAGGCAAATCTGCTGCAAAAGATCTCTGTCAAGTGCTGAAGAGCAAAGATGTCTCCTGGAACACTAAGGTGCACTTAACCCAAGCCATGGTAATTTCAATCAAATCATATGCATGTGAAAGCTGGACAATGAACAAGGAAAAGCGAAGAAGAGTTGATGCTTTTGAGTTGTGGTGGTGGGGAAGAATACTGAAAGTACCATGGACTGCCAAAAGAACTAACAAATCTGTCCTGGATGAATTACAGCCAGAATGCTCCTTGAAAGCAAGAATGGTCAGACTTCATCTCACCTAATTTGGTTGTGTTGTCAGGAAGAACCATTCCTTGGAGAAGGATATTGTGCTTGGTAAAGTGGAGCGTCAGCAAAGAAGGGGAAGGTCCTCAACAAGATGGATGGACACAGTGGCTGCAATGATGGGCTCAGGTATAGCAAGGATTGTGAGGCTGTCACAGGACCAGGCAGTGTTCCGTTCTATTGTACATAGGGTTGCTATGAGTCGGAGACAACTCGAGGGCACCTAACAACAAAACATATGCATGTGGGAGTTCTGGTAACATGGCGGAATAGGCAGGAAGACTGCACAGACCCTCTTCAACAAAGAAAAGGGGAAGCAATTAACACATATACAGAAGATAATCCTGAACTCCTGAGCTTTGAAGAGAAGGATATAGAAGTGGACTAAACTCCAACTAGCAGAAGAATTTGCATAAAAATACCAAAACAGGAGACATACGGAGCTGTGGTCTGGCTGCGATCCTGATGGTACAGGCAGCTTGGATATTGCCAAGTGGTGGTAGGACCTACGAATTAACCAAAAAATCAGCCCTGCTAGCCAGGGACTAGGAGCTCTGGTAGCTCAGGGCTGAAGGCACTTGACTGCTAACCAGAAGGCTGGTGGTTCAAAACCACCAGCCACTCCTCGGAAGGAAGGTTGGGCAATCTACTTCCGTAGTGATACTGCCTTAGAAATCCAAGAAGAGGTCACTATGAGTCGAATCCAACTCTACGGTACATAACAACAACAGCCAGGGACTGCAAGGAGGATTGCTCTAGTGGCTGGGAAATAAAAGGGGAAGCAGAAAAGTGGAAGGCAGGCTGAGCTGTGGACTTTTGCCTGTCCAAAGGGTGCAGCCATTTTGAATGTTTACAAGTGGCTTGACCATTTTGGATATTTAAAACAACAGTGCTCTCCAGGGATTTAAGAACAGGCTCTGCTTGCTGGGAACTGCAAAGACATCCTGGACACGAGGACTACTAGAAAGGTGCGACATTCCCCTTGTTACTCTTATATCCCACACCCTCTTGGTGAATGGAGGTGCAGTCATCCCTCACTCTCACCCACCTCCTAGGCTGGCAAGAATTCCATCCCAGTCTGTGTGCTATGCCCGAGCCTGGGTGCCCATCCCTGCCTTGTCCGGATTTTTTTTTCTTTTTTCTAGTTTATTTTTGTCTTTTTTAAAACTATTATTTTTACTTTTGTCCTTTTTATTATTATTGTTTATTCTTCCCTTCCCAGGTTCTAGATTTCAGCTTTTTTTCTTTTCCCTGTACCTGTTTCCATTTTTTTCCTTTCTTGAGTGTAAACTCGTTCCTTGTTTTCCTTTTTTGCGTTTTTCCCATTTTTTTTCTTTCTTTTCTTTTTTTTATTCTGATTTGGGTGAAAATTTACACAGCAAATTCACTTTTCATACAGCAGTTTACATACACTTTGTCTCATGACATTGACCACAATTTACCACAATGCAACAGCTTCCCTCCCACTTCCTCCCGATAATTACCTCTTCCCTGTGTCCATTCCGCCATGCACTCCTGCCCCCTGAGCTGTCTCCCTGTGCATAAACAGCCCTTCTTTCTCCCATGTTTGTTCTCTCCAAGGACTGTATCAACCTCAGGTAAATGTTCAACTCATATGCCTGACTTTTGCTTGGCAGAAAGGCACAGGTGTAGGTTCAATTACACACCCGACGGGCAGCTAGGGGCCATAG
Source organism: Orycteropus afer afer (assembly GCF_000298275.1). Classification (NCBI taxonomy): domain Eukaryota; kingdom Metazoa; phylum Chordata; class Mammalia; order Tubulidentata; family Orycteropodidae; genus Orycteropus; species Orycteropus afer. The sequence goes on along the minus strand of NW_006921851.1, from coordinate 1,338,477 downwards.
TCTCAGTGGTTCCAACAGGCTCTATTGGACCAGCAAACCTGGTCCCCCACCTCTTTTTTTTTTTCTCCAAATGATTTTGAGTTTTGTCCATATTGATCTCCCTCTCTATCCAGGATCTCCTACATAGTTCCCCTTCCAAGTGGTTGACATTTGTAGCCGGGCACCATCTACTTCTTCTGGTCTCATAGTTGTATAGGCTGCAGATTGGATGGTGTACAGTCGCTAGGACTGATTGTATCCATGAATTTTTAGTTTCCTTCATTCTTCTTTGCTCTGGACAAGGAGAGACCCATTGTTGCAGCTAGATGGCAGCTTGCAAGCTTTTAAGATCCCAGTCACTATTTGCCAAAGTAGGAGGTGGAACAGTGTTTTGTGCAGTATGTTATGCCAATTGAGCTCGATGTCCCCCACGACTATGGTCCTGAAACCACAGGTTGAACTACTCAGTCCCACTGGGTAGCTAGCTGTGACCAAGCAGTGACTACCACCTTGCTGCTTGTCACCTCTACTATACACCTGGGAATTCCGATCATAGATATAAAGTTATAGGACAATTGTCTGCCAACCCTAAACATGTTCTTGGGTACACTCCCTGCTTCATAGACATACCTACTAGTTCAGCCTGTCCACCCATCTGTCCACCCATCTATCCACCTGTGGCCCCATGTTTGCCTTCACTGACAACACAGTACTGTAGGTGCAAAAGGGTTCATCTTTGACTTTCAATAAGATGAAGGACTAGGCAGAAAGACTGCACAGACCGTCTTCAACAAAGAAAAGGAGAAACAATTAACACAGACACAGAAGATAATCCTGGATCCCTGAGCCTTGAAAGGAAGGATATAGAAGTGGACTAAACCCCAACTAGCAGAAGAATTTGCATGAAAATACCAAAAAAGGAGACATTGGAGCTGCAGTAGGCAGTGATCCTGAGCGATCCTGACTGCATGACATAGACGGCTTGGAGAGTGCTGAGTCTGGTAGGACATAACAATTAACCTAAAAATCAGCCCTGCTAGCCAGAGACTGTGTGGAGGAATTCTCTGGTGGCTGGGGAATAAAAGGAGAAGCAACAAAGAGGAGGGCGGGCTGAGCTGTGGACTTTTGCCTGTTTGGAGGGTGCAGCCATTTTGAATGATTACAAGCAGCTTGATCATTTTGGATATTTAAAGAGACAGCGCTCTCCCAGATTCCAGACACTTAAGAACAGATTCCGCGTGCTAGTAACCCCAAGGACACTCCGGGCCTAGAAAACTCAAAAGGTGAGACATTACTCTTGTTATCTTATACTCCACACCTGCTTGGAGAATGGAGTTGCACCTATCCCCCACTCCCACCTACCTTCAGGGCCCACAGGAACTCCATCCCAATCTGTGTGCTCTGTCAGAGCCTGGGTGCCCTGCCATGCCCTACCTTGATTTTTTTTCTTTTTCTCTTTCTTCTTTCTGGTTATTAGTTTGCTTGTTTTTGTCCATTTTAAAATTTTTATTATTATTAATACTTTTGTCCTTTTTACTATTATTCTTTTTTTTTCCTTCCCTCCCAGGTCCTAGTTTTCAGTTTTTTCTTTTCCCTGCTCCTGGTTGCAAATTTTTTTTTCTCTTTTCTTCTTGTGGTTAACCAAGATTACTTCTTTTTGTTTTTGGATTTTCCCAATTTCTTCTTCATTAGTCTCCTTCTCTACCTTTTTTCTCATACTATCACCAGATATTCCAGGTTTTCTTATTTTTTTCTTCTTCTTTTTCCTTTTTTTGGTTACTATTCCTGTGTGATTACAAGGTGTATTTTTTGTCCATGTGCTTGTAGTTTTATGGTGGTAATTCAGTTGTAATTTTTGTCTAACTGAGGGGGAGACAGCAACAGTCCCCATAAGACACAACTACACCCAAACCTCCTGCAACATCACTTACTAAGCAAAAGCCACCACATCCTTCTCCACCAAAGGGCCAACAATAAAAAACCACCAAGAAGGGCCTGAATCATCATTGGCTGCTCTTCACAAACAGTTAACACAGATCTAAATACAACAATGCAAGGATGCCTCAGAGACAACAGACCATCACAGTGCACACAAAGAAGGAGGATAAAGTGGTAGAAACAAGGGAGCAGGATACAGACCCAGAAAACATCCCTAAGGAAGAAGCACCATTGGAATTCTGTGATAAGGAATTCAAAAGAATTATATTTAGGTATCTTCAAATGATTGAGAGACAGACCAAGAAAAACACAGACAAAACCCTAGAAGAATTTTGGAAGAAAATAGAAGAACAAAATGACAAAATAAAGGAAAAATTAGAAATGATTCTATATCTACAGATAGAAATCCAGAAGATTAATACTAAATTGTCAGA
>NW_006921851.1:1334101-1335398 GCF_000298275.1 Orycteropus afer afer | reverse complement strand
CAGAAACCACATCTATGGACATATCCAAAGTAAAATGAGCTTACAAGATTGTAAACAGGGAACCAGAGACATCAATTGGCAACTGAGGACAACTACAAACAAAAAGAGAAAAATGACTGTGTAGTTACAGAACTTCTAAATGGTGTGAAAGTTAAGAGAGTAGCAAGATAGAATGGACTGTTCTAAACTTGGGGAGAAAATTATAAATCATAGAGTAACCTCAAAGAAAAATGATAAACTTTCATATCACAACTAAAAAAAAGGACAAGCACAAATACTCAGCAAATACTAAAACAACAGTAACAATGGAAATGATAACAGGATTCATAAATATAATGAGCTCAGCACAGAAAATAATATGGAACAAAGAAACCAGGAACACCATGAAAAAACATGTACAAAAATGACAGCAACCAATTCATACCTGTCAATAATTACCCTGAATGTTAATGGATTAAATGCACCACTCTAGAGACGGAGAGTTGCAGATTGGATAAGAAAACAAAACCCATAAATATGCTGCCTACAATAGACACACCTTAGAGATAAAGACAAAAATAGACTAAAAATCAAAGGTTGGAAAAAGATGTATCAAGGAAATGGCAACTGTACGAGAGCAGAAGTGGCAATATTAATTTCTGATCAAATTGACTTTAAGAGAAAAACCACCATAGGAGACAAGGAAGGATATTATATAATGATTAAAGGATCAATTGAACATGAAGATGTAACTATAATAAACATCTATGGACCCAATGAAAGAGCCCCAAAATACATAAATCAGACTCTAAAGGAGTTGAAAAGCCAAATAGATGACTCCATAGTCATAGTAGGAGACGCTAATACACCACTTTCATTGAAAGATAGAACAACTGGAAAGAAATTCAACAAAGATGCAGAAGAGCTAAATAATACAATTCACCAACTTAGCCTTACAGACATCTACAGAGCATTTCACCCAACAGCTGCACGATATACATTCTTCTCCAGTGCACATGGAACATTTTCCATGATAGACCATATGTTAGGCCATAGAGCATGCCTTCATAAATTTAAAAACATTGAAATACTGCAAGGCATCTTCTCAGATCATAATGCTATCAAATTAGAAATCAACCATAGGAAGATCAACAGGAAAAGAGTAAACACATGGATACTGAACAATGCCCTCCATGAGAAAGACTGGGTAAAAGAAGAAATCAAAATTGAAATTTGAAAATTCCTTGAATCAAACAAGAATCAAAACACATCATTCCAAAATCTTTGGGACACAGCAAAAGCAGTGATCAGAGGCCAA
>NW_006921851.1:1302225-1305654 GCF_000298275.1 Orycteropus afer afer | reverse complement strand
AAGATTATCTTCTGTGTCTGTGTTAATTGGTTTCCCTTTTCTTTGTTGAAGAGGGTCTGTGCAATCCTTCTGCCTAGTCCGCCATCTTGCCCCGCCTCCGACATTACATTTTTATCTACTGCTAATCTCTAGACTCAGCGCAAGCATTGCTAGGGATTGAAGGACCATGGCACAGAGCCAATTTATGAACAATGGAGGATCCTCCCCATTCACCCACCACCCATTCTGGCATTCAAGAAAATCTCTGTCAAAATACTAGCTGAATTTAATCTAAGGAACAAAGACTTTAGTGTCTACCCAAATCCAGGAAGGCAGTATTTACAAAAATAGTTAATGAAAGCCACTAAATAACTGGAGGATGATAACCTTGAACAGTTAAAAAAGAATAGAAATGCAGCAAACTATGTTTGGAAGGATGGCCCCTTCCTTCTTCTGAGTCTGTCTTAGTCTGGAAGCTCCACTGAAACCTGTGCACCATGGGTGACTCTGCTGGTATTTGAGATACCAGTGGTATAACCACCAGTCTCACAGCAACACAGATGCCACCACAATACCACCACAGTACAACAAACTGACAGTTGAGTGGTGCCTTTATGAATAGCAAACTATGGAGAAGAGGAAAAATCAGAGTTCCAGAGTTGTTGTTGTTAGGTGCCATGAAGTTGATCCCGGCTCACAGCAACTCCATGTGACAGTTTAGAATTACCCCCACAGAGTTTACTAGGTTGTGATCTTTATGGAAGCAGATTGCCAAGTCTTACTCCCACAGAGCCTCTGGGTGGGTTTGAACCACTAATCTTTTGGTTAGTAGCCAAGGACTTAACTGTTGCACCACTACACTATAATACATAAATGTCCCAGTTTCAACATGATAAATCACAAGACATGTAAAGAAAGTAAGTTGACCCATTGAAAAGAAGAAAATAAAGTGTCAGAAACTGTTCCTGTGTGTGATGGACTGAATTGTGTCCCCTCAAAATATGTGTTGGAAGCCTAAATCCTATACCTGTGGATGTAATCCCATTTGGGAACAGGGCTTCTTTTTGTGTTAATGATGCCATATCTGTGTAGGCCTCTCTCATTTCTGAGATATAAAAAGAGCAGATTAGTCACAGAGAAGCAAGTACAAACGAAGGAAAGATAGATGCTATGGGAAGATTTCCAAGCAACACAGAAGACATTAAAGAAGCTGAGACAAGAACTTTCCCCCAGAACAGACAGAGAGAAACTTCCCTAGAGCCAGCACCCTGAATTCAGACTCCTAGCCTCCTAAACTATAAGAAAATAAATTTCTGTTCAATAAAGCCACTCACTTGTGGTATTTCTGTTATAGCAGAACTTGCAAACTAAGACAATGTGGAAGTCTAGATAATGGACTTACTAAACAAAAACTTTGAAACAACACTAATAAATATGCTCAGGAAAACACAGAAAATTAATTAAAGAAAATCAGGAAAATGATACAATGGCAAAACAAGAATTTAATAAAGAGATACAAATTATAAAAAGGAACCAAACATGAATACTGGAACTCAAAAGCACAAGAACTGAAATGAAAATTTCACTGTAGGAGTTCAATGGCAAATTTTATCTCACAGTAGGGAGAAACAAGAAACCTGAAGATAGGACAATTGAAATGATCAAAACTGAAGAAGAAAAAGAAAAGAAGAATAATGAAGGTGAACAGAGCCTAATGGACTTCTGGAACACCATGAAGCAGACCAACATATGCATTATAGGAGTCCTAGAAAGAGAAGAGGAGCTCTGGTGGTACTGTGGTTAAGACATTGGGCTACCAACTAAGAGATAGGTTGTTCAAACCCACTAGCTGCTCCATGGGGGGAAGATGAGGCAATGTACTTCTGTAAAGATGTGTAGCCTTGAAAACCTGATGAGAACCACTATGACTCAGAATCAACTTGATAGCAGTGGTGTAGTTTTTTTTTTTTTTTTGGTTTAGAAGAAGAGAAAGAGAGGAGAAAAGAATGTTCAAAAACAATGGACAAAACATCCTAAATTTGATAAAAGCCTAGAATCTACACATCCAAGAAGTTCAACAACCTCAAGGTGGGTTTACCTTGAGACACATTATAATCAAACTACCAAAAAGCAAAGAAAAAAAAAAAAGACTCTTGAAATATGAAAGAGCAAAGCAAATTGGCACATACAAGGGATTCTCAATGAGAGTAATTACTGAATTCTCCTCACAAACCATGGATGCTAGAAGTGGTGACATACTTAAAGTGCTGAGAGAAAAGCAATGTCCATCAAGAATTCTATGTCTGGTAAAACTGTCCTTCAAAAATGAGACTGAAATCAACATTTCCATACAAATAAAAGTTGAGGGAGTTTGTTACCATAAGACTTGCAAGAAATGATAAATGGAGTACTTCAGATTGAAATAAAAGGATACTAGACAGTAACTCAAAGCTAGATGAAGAAAAAAATAACTCCGGTAAAGGTAATTTCATCAGTAAATATAAAGGCCAGTTTTATGCACTTTTTGGTTTGTAAATCTACTTGTTATGTCCTACATAATTGAAATGATAAATTATAAATTTAGACTACTGGGCACACAATGTCTGTCATAGTCAAGGCTGCGTGTCAAGTTGGCTGAGCCATGATTCTCAGTAGTTTGGCAGTTATGAGGTATCCCCTATGATGAGATCTTATATGCTATGAGCAGCAAATCAGTTGAAAGGGAGTTTCCTCAGGGGTGTGATTTGCTTCCAACACAGGCAGATGTTCTGGCTAAGCTCTCTGGAGTTTTGCTTGATCTGGGTCCTGCATCTGGCTCACCATCATCTGACCTCTGGCTCTTGGGACTTGAGTCAGTGGCCCGCCATATTGCCTGCTGATCTTGGGATTCATTAGCCTCCACAGCTTGTGAGCCAACAGCATGCCATCTTTCCTGCTAACCTTGGATCCATTAGCCTCCATAGCCTATGAACCAGTAGCTTGTCATCTGACCTGAAGCATGCCATGTGACGTGCCCATCTTGGGTTCGTTAGCCCCTACAGCTGTATGAGTTAGGAGAAGTCTCCAGCCTGACATCTGACCCATGGACTTGGGACTTGCCAGCTTCTACACCTGTGTAAGCCATTTCCTTGTGATAAATCTCTCCATATAAAAGACTCACTGGTTTTGCTTCCCTGGTTTTAAACTCAGCCTAAGACAATGTGTAAAGATGTAATGTGTGACAACAAATATAGGCAAAGAGGAGCAGTATAGGAATGGATTTTTTGCATGTTATTGAAGCTAAATTAGTATTAATTTAAACTAGGTTGTTATAAATTTAGGATTTCAAATGTAATTCCCATGGTAACAAAGAAAACATCTGAAAAGGAAATGGTAAGGGAATCAAATAGTTCACTCCAAAAAAAAAAAAAAAAAAAAATACAAAAGAAGGCTATAATGAGGAAATAAGAG
>NW_006921851.1:1296958-1302125 GCF_000298275.1 Orycteropus afer afer | reverse complement strand
CTAGGTTGTTATAAATTTAGGATTTCAAATGTAACCACCAAGAAAACAAATCTAAAATATATACACAAAATGGTAAGGGAATCAAATAGAACAATCCAAAAAAAAAAAACCAACTAAATACAAAAGAAGGCTATAATGAGGAAATAAGAGACAAAAACCATATAACATACACAGAAAACAAACAGCAAAGTGGAAGAAATCTGTTCTTCCTTACCAGAACTTATTTTAAATGTAAGTGTATGTAGTAGCTAAAGGTATGTGTCAACTTGGCTGGACCTGGTTTTGAGTGGCTGGGCAGCTGGATGAATATTCTCCATGATGAGACTGGTCAGCTTCATGGTGGAATCTGTTGTGAGAAGCTGAGTAGCTGCCTTAGGGATGTGGTCTGCTTCTAGTATGTAGGAAGCAGCTTTGAAAAAGGTCTCGAGCTTTTTGGCACATCTGGATCCTGCATTTGGCCAAGTCTTCATCTCAGTGGCCTGCCATGTTGTTTGCTGATCTTGAGACTGTTTCTGGACTGGAACTAGTGGCCTGCCATGTTGCTTGATAATTTTAGGTCTGTGCCATTTTACTTGTCAACCTTGGGTTTGTCAGTCTCAGCAGCCAGCAGCTGTCTGAGTTAAGAGACACCTCTAGCTTCAGTGGGCTGAGAACAAGAGGCAGAGCTGAAGCCCAAGGCTGAGCAGCTCTCACCCAGCCCCTAAAGCTGGCACTTTGAACTCAGACTTCTAGCCTCCCACACTGTAAGTGAATAAACTCCTGTTTGCTCAAATCACCCACTTGTGGTATTTTCTGTTAGAGCAGCACTAGAGAACCAAAACAGTGTATTGAATTCTCCAATCAAAAGTCAGAGATTGGCCTAAGGGACAAGAAAACAGTATCTAACCATATGCTCTTTACAAAAGACGCACTTTACATCCAAAGATACAAATAAGTTGAAAGAGAAAAGATGGAATAAAAATTCTATGGAAATCGTAACTCAAAGGAGAGCTGAGGTGGCTTTCCAAGGAATAGAAGAGGAGGGAAGAATGTGTGTAAGAATATGACAATTTTCCAAAGAAATCAGCAATCATCCATGGCTGTTAATATCACAAAAAGAGAGGTGATTATATACATGTACCTTCTGATAGAAGTATAGAATACCATCTATGAAGTAGCCTGGGTTTATTTTTAAAAATAAATTAAATCTAATCAAGGCTGTAGATGACATTACCAATTACAGTTGTTGTTGTTGTTGTTATGTGCTGTGGAGTCGTACCTGACTCATAGCGACCCCTCCTTCAGTTTCTGAGGCAGTATCACTACGGAAGTACATTGCCCAACCTTCCTTCCAAGGAGTGGCTGATGGGTTTGAACCACCAGCCTTCTGGTTAGCAGTCAAGTGCCTTAGTCACAGAAGCATACACAAACAGACACTCCAGTCATGCAATAGACAATTTCTAGACTCTATGAAACTGACCTGGTTAAGTAAATTGCAAGGAAAGAGAGAGAGAGAGAGTAGAAACATATAGATTAAGAGACTTAAGACATTTGCCAACAAAAGAAACCATGGTTACTTGGAGAAATGGCTGATTTTAGGACTGGAGCAGGGAATATACAAGATGAGCCTGGAGCATTAGAAAGTGCTCAAACCAATGAACCAACACACAATGATGGGGTTATATAAAAGGGACACAGGAGCCAACTGAAAGAGATAATGCTAGCCACAGAGAAAATTGATGAAGATTTATTGGAAAAGAACTTGCTGAAAGAGAGAAGATATGCATTCAAGAAGTTCAACGAATCACAAACAGGATAGACCCCAAAAGAAGATCACCAAGACATATCATGATAAACTTTCCAAAACCAAAGACAAAGAATCTTGAAAGCAGCTTGTAAAAATGGAGTTACCTACAAAGGGCAATCAGTAAGACTAATCTATGAGTTGCTGGCAGAAACCATGCAAGCAAGAAGGCAATGGAATGTCATCTATAAAACCCTGAAAGAAAAAAATTGCCAACCAAGAACTACATATCCAGCAAAATTGTCCCTCAAATATGATGGCAAAATTAGGACATTTCCATACAGCAGAGTTTAAGGGAATGTGTTAAAACCAGACCAATCTTACAAAAGATGCTAACGAGCGTCCTCTGGACAGAGAACCAACAACAGCAGACAACAATCTGAGATTAATACACATGAAAACATCATCCAGAAACTAAGCCAGATACAGAAGTATCCCAAGACTGAATATACTAGACTGAAAACAGGGACATCAATTTGCAAATGAGGACAACTGTGAAGCAAAAAGGGGAATCAAATGGTGCAGCTACAGAACTTCCAAATGGAGAGGAAGTCAACATGATTCCAAGAAAGAATGGACTGCATTAAACTTGGGAAGAAAATAATAAATTACAGGGTAAAAAAATTTTACAGGTAAGCAAAATTAATAAACCTTCTAACCAACAGAAAAAAGAGGTTTAAGTCATAAATATTTAGCAAACACTAAAACAACAGCAATGAGGGAAATGGTGAGAATATCCGTAAATAAAATGAGCTCAGTATAGAAAATTATATGGAACAAAGAAATCAGCACACCAGAAAAAAAAAAAAAAAAAAATGTCAGCAACAAATTCATATTTGTCTATGTTGTTGTTGTTAGGTGCCATCTAGTCGTGTCCGACTCATAGCAACCCTATGCACAGCAGAATGAAACACCACCTGTGGTGGTTATGTTTGTATGTAAACTTGGCTGGGCCTGGTTGAGTGTCTGGGCATTATTCCCCATGATGAGACTGGCAATCAACTCCATGGCGGGATCAACCACAAGCTGCTGAGGGATGTGGTCTGCTACCTGTATATAAGGAGAAAGCTTTGAGATTGGTTTCTAGCTTAGGGCACACTTGGACCCTGCATGTAGCCATGTTGTTGTTCAGTAGCCTGCCATGCTCTGCCGACCTTGGGACAGAGCATGGACTTAAATTAATGGCCTGCCATGTGGTTTGGTAACGTCAGGACTGTGCCTTTTTACTTGTCAACCTTGGGTTTGTCAGCCTCAGCAACCAGCAGCTGTCTCAGTGAAGAAACGCCGCTAGCTCCAGTGGGCCGGGAGCAGGAGGCAAAGCTGGATGCAAGGTTGAGGAGCTTTCACCCAGCCCTTAGAGCTTGGCACTTTTAACTTGGACTTAAAGCCTCCAAACTGTAAGGGAATAAACTCCTGTTTGTTAAGGCCATCCCATTTGTAGTAATATATTCTTGTCAGAGCGGCACTAGGTAACCAGAACACCACCCAATCCCATACCACCAGCTCCATGATCCTTGCTATATTTGAGCCCATCATCACAGCCACCATGTCAATCCATCTGGTTGAAGGCCTTCCCTTCTTTCGTCAACCCAACACCTTACCAAGCATGATATCCTTCTCCAGGGAATGGTCCCTTCTGACAACATGATGACCAAAGTAGGTGAGACGAAGTCTGGCCATTCTCGCTTCTAAGGAGCATTTTGGCTGCACTTCCTCCAGCACAGATCTGTTAGTTCTTTTAGCAGTCCCTGGTACTTTCAGCATTCTTCGCCAGCACCACAACTCAAAAGCATCAATTCTCCTTTGGTCTTCCTTATTCATTGTCCAGCTTTACATGCATATGAGGTAACTGAAAATATCATAGCTTGTGTCAGGCCCATCTTAGTCCTCAAGGAGACATCTTTGCTTCTCAGCACTTGAAAGAGGTCCTTCACAGCTGACTTGCCCAATGCTATATGTCGTCTAATGTCCTGACAAGAGCCAATGGTACTGAAGGAGGAAGTCAAAGCTGCACTGAAGGAATTGTCGAAGAACAAGGCTCCGGGAATTGACAGAATACCCATTGAGATGTTTCAACAAACAGATGCCCCACGGGAGGCACTCACTCAGTTATGCCAAAACATTTGGAAGACAGCTACCTGGCCAAATGACTGGAAGAGATCCATATTTGTACCCATTACAAAGAAAGGTGATCCTACACTGGCGTCAATTGTAGAACCAAGCAATGTGAACCCTTTGACAACTTCAATCTTTTCTCCATTTATCATGATGCTGCTTATAGGTCCAGTTGTGAAGATTTTTGTTTTCTTTATATTGAGATGTAGTCCATACTGCAGATGATATTCTTCAGTCTTCAAAAGTAAGTGCCTCAAGTCATCCTCACAGCAAAATTGTGTCATCAGCATATCGCAGATTGTTAACGATTCTTCCTCCAATCTTGATGCCACATTCTTCTTCATATAGTCAAGCTTCTCAGATTATTTGCTCAGCATATAGATTGAACAAGTATGGGGAAAGGATGCAACCCTGACACACTCCCTTCTTGATTTTAAACTATGCCATGTTTCCTTGTTCTGTTCGAACAACAACCTCCTGATCAATGTACAGGTTCCTCCTAAGTACAATTAGGTGTTCTGGAATTCCCATTCTTCTCAATGTTATCCACAATTTGTTATGATCCACACAATCAAATGCCTTTACATAGTCAATAAAACACAAGTAAACATCTTTCTGGTATTCTTTGCCGTGAGCCAAGATCCATCTGACAGCAGTTATGATATCCCTTGTTCCACATCCTCTTCTGAATCCAGCTTGCATTTCTAGAAGTTCTCTGTCAATATACTGCTGCAACCATTTTTGAATTATCTTCACTAAGATTTTACTTGTGTGCAATATTAATGATATTGTTCAATGATTTCCACATTCTGTAGGATCACCCTTTCTTTGTAATGGGTACAAAGATGGGTCTCTTCCAGTCAGTTAGGCAGGTAGCTGTCTTCCAAATCTTTTGGCATAACCGAGTGAGGGCCTCCAGTGGGGCATCTATTTGTTGAAACATCTCAGTGGGTATTCTGTCAATTCCCAGAGCCTTGGTCTTTGAAAATTCCTTCAGTGCAGCTTTGACTTCCTCTTTCAGTGCCATTGGTTCTTGATCATATACCACCTCCTGAAATGGATGAAGATTGACCAGTTCTTTTTGTTACAGTGACTCTGTGTATTCCTTCCATCTTCTTTTGATGTTTCCTGCATCATTCAATATTTTTCCCATAGAATCTTTCAATATTGCAATTTGAGGCTTAAATTTTTTCCTCATTTCTTTCAGTTTGAGAAATGCTGACTGTGCTCTTCCCTTTTGGTTTTCTAACTCCAAGTCTTTGCACATTT
>NW_006921851.1:1296106-1296833 GCF_000298275.1 Orycteropus afer afer | reverse complement strand
AGCTCTTTTATCTTGTCATTTCTTCCATTTGCTTTAGCTACTCTTTGCTCAAGGGCAAGTTTCAGAGTCTTTTCTGTCATCCATTTTGGTCTTCTTTTCTTGTCTTTTTGGTGACCTCTTGGTTTCTTCATGGATGATGTTCTTGATGTCATCCCACAATTCTTCTGGTTTTCGGTCACTGGTGTTCAATGCATCAAATTTATTCTTTAGATGTTCTCTAAATTCAGGAGGGATGTATTCAAGATCATATTTTGGTTCTCATGGACTTGTTTTAATTTTCTTTAACTTCAAGTTGAACTTGCATATGAGCAGTTGATGGTCTGTTCCACAATCAGCATCTGGCCTTGTTTTGCCTAAAGATATTGAGCTTTTCCATTGCCTCTTGCCAAAGACGTACTCAATTGATTCCTGTGTGTTCCATCTGGCGAAATCCATGTGTAGAGCTGCCATTTGTGTTGCTAAAAAAAAGGTATTTTCAATGAATAAGTTGGTGGTCTTGCAAAATTCTATCATGTGGTTTCCAGCATTATTTCTGTCACTAAGGCCAAATTTTCCAACTACCAATGATTCTTCCTTGTTTCCAACTTTTGCATTCCAGTCACCAGCGATAATTAACACGTTCTAATTGCATCTTCAGTCAATTTCAGACTGCAGAAGTTGATAAAAATCTTCAATTTCCTCATCTTTGGCTTTGGTGGTTGGTGCATAAATTTGAATAATAGCCATA
>NW_006921851.1:1294125-1295651 GCF_000298275.1 Orycteropus afer afer | reverse complement strand
AAAGCTTTACCTTATCCATATCAGTAAGGCTGGTTTTACTCTCATGATGCAGCTCTTTCTTTCCCAGTCATATTGTGAGAGCTTTCCAACCTAAGTGGCTCATCCTCCTGCTCTGTATTGGACAATGTTTCTGGGCTATTCATAAAGTTGTGCAGTAATGTATCAGACAGTCTTTCTCTGCTATTCATAAGGTTTTCCCTGGCCACTTCTTTGAGAAGAAGGTGGCCTATTCCTTCTTCCTAGTCTGTCTCAGTCTGCAAGCCATGCTGAAACCTGTGCTCCATGTGCACCCCAACACTGGTGGCACAGCCTCAAGCCTCACAGCCACATTCCAACACAGTAGGACAAACCAACAGAGAAGTTTGTCACCTTTAGCTGTTCAAAACCTCTCCAACCTCCCCTTGTCTGGATCCCTGCCACTGCCTCCTCACTGTGTCCCAGTCCCCCTTTTCCTAGCTTTCCTGCCTTGCCACTTGTGGGGCATGGCCTGGGTTCTCCCTCCTTACCTGGATCCCTGCCGCTGCTTCCTCGTATTTGTCTATAATTACTCTGAATGTAAATGGATTAAATGCAGCAATCAAGAAACAGAGAGTTGTGGAACAGGAAAGAAAACATAACTAATCTATATGCTGTCTACTAGAGACATGCCTTAGACACAAAGACAAAAATAGACTAAAAACCAAAGGCTGGGAAAATATGTCAAGCAAATAGCAATGAAAAAAGAACAGGAGTGGTAATATTAATTCCTAATAAAAAGACTTTAAGGCAAAAAGCAGCATAAAAGACAAGGAAGGACATATATAATGATAAAAGGATCAATTGAAAAAGAGGCTATACCCATAATGCACCCAGAGTAAAACAGCGCCCCCAATAGTACAACTTTAACAGAACTGAAAAAAGAAATAGACAATTCCAGAATAATAGTAGGAGACTTCAATACACCACTTTCAATGGAGGGTAGAACGACTAGAAAGAAACTCTTCAAAGACACAGAAGAACTAACAACACAATCAACCAAATTGATCTTGTAGATATACATAGAACACTTCACCCAACAACAGCACAATATACATTCTTTTCACAGCAAATGGAACATTCTCCAGAATAGATCTTATGATAGAAAAAAAAAAAATTGTGGATTTTCTTTGGTGTACTGGATATTGATGGACACATTCACCTCTGAAAGGCATCCTCCTCATTAGGAATGCCATTAAGTCCAAGACATTTATTGTGCCTCTTCACTGTGACAGTGTTAATAACACTTTTTTAAAAGAAAGAATAAAAACTAAATTATTGAAAGGAAGAAAAAGAGAGATCACGCTGGAAGTATACTATTTTATATATATATATATATTTGTTGTTGTTATGTGCCGTTGAGTCAAACCCGACTCATAGCGACCCCTCCTTGGGTTTCCGAGGCCGTATCACTATGGAAGTAGGATTGCCCAACCTTCCTTCCGAGGAGTGGCTGGTGGATTTGAACCGCCAGCCATCTGGTTAGCAGGCAAGTGTCTTAGCCACTATGC
>NW_006921851.1:1262148-1292004 GCF_000298275.1 Orycteropus afer afer | reverse complement strand
GGGTATATGGGTGGATAGATGGGTGGACAGGCTGAAATATTAGGTATGGATATGAAGTGGAGAGTGCACCCAAGAACATGTGTAGGTTTGGCAGACAGTGGTCCAATAACTTTATGTGTATGATCTGAATTCCCAGGTGTATAATGGGGCTGACAAGGGGTTGTACTCACTGCTTGGTCACAGCCAGCTACACAGAGGGACTGAGTAGTTACACCTGTGGGCTTGGGACCATAGTTGCAGAGGACATCAAACTCAATTGGCATAACATACTACACAAAACATTGTTCCACCTTCTACTGTGGTGAGTAGTGACTGAGATCTTAAAAGCTTGCAAGCTGCCATCTAGATGCAACGATGGGTCCCTCCTCATCCAGAGCCAAGAAGAATGCAGGAAACCAAAACTTCATGGAAAAAATTAGTCCTAGCGACTGGTACACCATCCGATCTGCAGACTATACGACTATGGGACCAGAAGAACTAGATGGTACTCGGCTACTACTGTCAACCACTTGGATGAGGATCTTTGTAGGAGATCCTGGATAGGCAGGGAGAACAATGTGGAACAAAACTCAAAATCATTTGGGAAAAAAAAAAGCAGGGAACAGGTTTGCTGGCTTGATGGAGCCTGGTGGAACCACTGAGACTATGGCCCCTACCTGCCCTTCAGGTCTGGAATTAAACGCACACCTGTGGCTTCCGGCCAAACAATAGACAGGCATATCAGTTGAGCATTTACCTGACGTAGATACACTCCTTGGAGAGAACAAGCATGAGGGAAAGAAGGGCTGCTCAGGCACAGGGAGACAGCTCAGAGGGTAAAAGTGCATGGAGGGATGGACACAGGGAAGAGGTATCTATCGGGGAGGAAGTGGGAGGGGAGATGTTGCATTGTGCTAAATTGTGGTCAATGTCATGAGACAAAGTGTATGTGAACTGCTGTATGGAAAGTGTATTTGCACTGTAAATTTTCACCCAAATCACAATAAAAAAAAAGAAAGAATAAAAACTAAATTATTGAAAGGAAGAAAAAGAGAGATCACACTGGAACAATTTGAACAATATAATAAAGTAATAGTGCATTATAACCCAAAATACAAAATAAATATCCATAAGACCATACTGATATAAATAAATGATTGAAAAATGGATGTGAGGAAACAAATTTCCTATGCAGAAGAGTTCAAAGTAATTTATGCAGCTGTTTCGTACAAAGGAAGTGGAACACAACCTGTTACTCTTTAAGTGAGTGCTGCTCATAGTGACCTCCTTCTAAAGAATACAGTTATGGGAGTGGGTGGGGAAAGAGTAA
The DNA here is from genome assembly GCF_000298275.1 of Orycteropus afer afer. Classification (NCBI taxonomy): domain Eukaryota; kingdom Metazoa; phylum Chordata; class Mammalia; order Tubulidentata; family Orycteropodidae; genus Orycteropus; species Orycteropus afer. The sequence goes on along the minus strand of NW_006921851.1, from coordinate 1,290,695 downwards.
GTTGACAATAGAGAAACATAACAAGCACTACTTTAGCCATTTACTCAAGGAAGCATCAACAGTTTTAAGACATGTTGATAATATGTACCTTTGGTGTGATGTGAGGAAAATGGCACTTTACTTCTGTGCTCTTCTTCCCAAAAATCTGTATTCCAAGTCTAATCATAACAAAAATATAAGATAAATCCTAATTGAGGGACAGGAGCTCCGGTAGCATAGTGTATAAGGCACTTGACTGCAAACCAGAAAGCTGGCGGTTCAAACCCACCAGCCACTCCTCAGAAGGAAGGTTGGGCAATCTACTTCCGTAGTGATATGGCCTCAGAAACCCAAGAAGGGGTCGCTATGAGTCGGGTCTGACTCAATGGCACATAACAACAACAACAACAATTGAGGAACATTCCACAAAATACCAACCAGTGCACCACAACACTGTCAAGATCATCAAAGACAAGATCTGAGAAACCTCTAAAGTCCAGAGGAGACTATGAAAAATGGGTAAATGCATTAATATAAATAATTAAATGTGTGGCTAGTAATTAAAGGGTTGAAGGTTCTAGTCTATCCAGAGGCACTTTGGAAGAAAAGTTTGGTGATCTACTTCTGAAAAATCAGCCGCTGAAAACCCTGTGTAGAACAGTTCTACTCTGACAAACATGAGAATCAACCCAATGGCAACTGGAACAAAAAAGGGACACGAGGATATCTGAATAAAGTATGAACTTTACTAATAATGTATCAATATTAGTTCATTAATGTGAAAAAGTTACCACGCTAATATATATTATTAACTATAATATCATATTATGAGACTAGATGCAGGGATACTTGGAAACGTTCTGTACTATCTTCACATTTTTTCTGTAAATCTGAAACGTTTTAAAAAAGTTTATTTTTAAAAATAATTTTAAGAAAGAGATTTAAGAGACATAGCAACCAATATAATATATAGACCTTATTTGGAGGAGCTCTGGTAGCATAGTGGCTAAGACACTTGCCTGCTAACCAGACGGCTGGCGGTTCAAACCCACCAGCCACTCCTCAGAAGGAAGGTTGGGCAATCCTACTTCCATAGTGATACTGCCTCGAAAACCCAAGGATTGGGTCGCTATGAGTCAGGTCGACTCGACGGCACATAACAACAACAACAACAACAATTTGAACAAGAAAACTGAAAAAATCATGAAACATTAGTAGAAATTTCAATTATCTGGATATTTGATAGTTTTAAGGATTCCTTAATTCGTTTGTTTCTCATTGTTTGTTGTTGGTGTGAAAATACCATGTTAAATTTTTTTTTAAGAGTCATCTTTCAAAGAAAATACTAAAATATTTTTGACTGAAATGATGTGTAGGATTTGTTTCAAAATAATTCAAGAATAAAAACTGAATGAGTTGGGGAAGTGGGGAGGAGTATAGATGTAACAAGATTGTTCGTGACTTCATACATATTGAAGTAGCTGATGGGCCTGAAGTTTCATTGCATTAATCAATCTACTTTTACACATTTTTAAAATTTTCTATAATAAAAAAGTTATAGAAAGATTTGTTAAGTCTGTCTTTGTGTTTTGGATGCTTAGTTTTCATAAAAATGGTATGGTGGTATCTGAACTCCTCTAACTTTATGAGAGAAGGGAGAAAATCAAGATCAGCATCAACCCAAGGCTAATTCCAAGAGATGGAGGTCAAATTAACAATTTGGACACCAGCCTACCTCCCATGGCTCTCTCTATTTCTCCCCTGAGTTTATTTGTTACAATGGTCACACAGAATTCACAGATAATACTCGTAATTGTGAAGTTTATTACAGAAGTAACAGGTTACAACTTAGGATCAGGATCAATAGGCTACAACTCCAGATCAGGAAGCATGTAGGCAAAGTTTCCCTTTTTCAGTTCAGGACAACTCTCTCATCTCCTCTTGGCCATGCAAGGCTCCTGAGGATAACCTCCTTGCTCAGCCCCCTTAGAACAGGCCTCCTCACTCAGCCTGGCCTCTGCCATGCTCAGGCAAGTGTTACAAAGCTCTTCTAGCTCTACTGATAAGTGTCTGGAGGCACTCCACTCTGCCAGCTCTTTTGCTTTATGGGCCAGCATGCCTAGTTCCATCAACAAGTGCCCAGAGGCACCCCACTCCACCCCTAAGCTTTGGGCCCGAAGGCGCTCAGCTCTCTCAATCCATAGGTCCATTGTACTCACTTTGCTCTGCTAGCTGGGAAGCTCACTGTGTCTCACTCTGATTTTCTGTTTCTGCTGTCACCTCTTCCTGCCATCTCACACTGTCTCCAGTATTACAGTTCTCTCCATCCCCTGGGTCTAGGAGGTTCTCAGTACAGGGACCCTCTTAGAACTTCCAGCTCTTCTGATGGTAGTGAGGTTCTGGTGTGGCTCATTTTAAACCTAGCAGGATGGTAAAACTGACTAATCTCCTTGTTAGGTTTCCATACAACTTATTTTCATGGCCCCACCTCCAAAAGGGTTCAATGAACCTTATTTTCATTTTTAGAAAGCTGTTCAATCCCCTTGATGGGCTACAAGCACCTTATTTGTGAAGTCCCACCCAATCATTTTCCAGGAGTCACTATGGCTAACAAGGTAGTTATAGAAGGTAATTATATCTTTCAGTGGCCTATGAACACCATGGCTAATTTCCACATCTAAGGTACAATTGAAGAACATAGCTAATCCAGATCATACCAGCATAAACCATCACCTATTTTATTGCAATGCATTCACCCACCCAATGTCTCCTCTCTTGTATCCCCCAGGAGCTGTTACACAAGCTTTTAAGAACAAGTTCATGTGTTCTGCTCTAGTCATTTTCCCTGGCAACTGCTATCAGTGCTGGTCTTGGGGACTGGAGGGAAGGCTAACTTCATCACTTAAACTCAACAGCCCAGAAACCAGATTCTAAGTTTGAATTAAACTTTATTGGTGATTCAAGTATAGTGAGAACAATTTACAACAACTGCATAGCCCAAGACTGGAGATCAGTTCTCAGAACTCCTTGCTAAACTGACTTCCTTCCTCACATGTATCCTATCTCCAGGGTCTTAGGGCTGTGCTAGGGGAGAAAAACTCCACATTCAAACATATTCTATTGAGACCCTTTTATTAAACCTTAAACAGGACAAAGACAAAACAAACATAATCAATCCCAGATAGGGAAACTGTCAGCATGTACCCAATTCAGAGGCCAATGGTTTTTGCTGAGGTATTTGACTGCTAACCAGAGGCTGGTGGTTCAAACCCACCAGCCACTCCTCGGATGGGAGGTTGGGCAATCTACTTCTGTAGAGATACTGCCACGGAAACCCAAGAAGGAGTCACTATGAGTTGGATCCGACTCAACAGAAGTTTGTATCCATGGTTTTCATATATAGGATAGAGAACAAAAGGAATAATTACAAGATCATGATTGATGGCAGGTCAATCCATCACTGTGATAGGTGAGACTACAAAAGTAGGGAAACAACCATGATTGGGAAAGTACAAAATTGCAGGTTAAGAAAAGGTTACAGATTGGTTCTGGGGTTTCTATGTGTTGGTTGGGGTATGACTAATGCTTATCAAGACCTGGGTCATTATCACCAGGACACCAACTTTTAACTTAAATTAGGTCATATGTAGCTATTTTCAGTAAATCATTAAGGACACACCCAGGCAAGTTCCCTAGTTCCTCCTATGAGCATCAGACTAGGTAACCTAGTCTCAACCACACTCTTCCTGAGAACAAACTGCTCCTTCCTGGGCTTGCCTCACCCTTATCTCAGTATAGCCACATTGCTGGTTTATTGGTAAGAAAGAACTCAAATGGCATCTGAACTTATGTCAAGACTCAAAATGGAGTTAGGGATCCTGCTATAGACTGCAACCTGCCACAAACCATAAGCTTCAGAATTTAAGCTCTAAGGCAGGACCCTCCTGCTCCACTTTTACTCTTCTGTGAGCATTCCACACATCTCCATGCCTCAGAGTGACAAATCTTAAATAGGCCTACTATATTACATTTAGGAGCTCTAGTTGCCTGTGGTTAATGCATCTGGCTGCTAAGCAAAAGGTCAGTGGTTTGAACCCACCAGCCGCTCTGCAGGAGAAAGGTGAGGCAGTCTGCTTCCATGAAGATTTATATCCTTAGAAATCCTATGGGGCAGTTCTACTGTGCCCTGTAGGGTCACTATGAGTTGAAATTAGAGCCAATGGCAGGGCATTTTAGAGGCTATTATAGGCCCAGGCTGTTTCATTCTGTTGTACATTGCGTTCCTGTGACCCAGAACTGGAACTGATTCCAGAGGACATAACACCAACCTTATAACACATATTAAACCAAAAAACCACACTCAGGAAACAATTAGTCCAATTGACTGGTACACCATGTGATCTGCAGCCTATACGACTATGAAACCAGAAGTAGATGGTGCCTGGTTACCACTGTCAATAATTCGGAGGTGGATCTATGTAGGAGATCCTGGATAGAGAGGGAGAACAATGTGGAACAAAACTCAAAACCATTAGGAAAAAAAAAGAAGGGGTGGGACCAGGTTTGCTGGTCTTATAGAGCCTGGTGGAACCACTGAGACTATGGCCCCTAGCTGCCCTTCAGGTCTGGAATTGAACCCACTCCTGTGGCTTCCAGCCAAACAAAAGGCAGGCATGTGAGTTGAACATTTACCTGACATAGATACACTCTTTGGAGGGAACAATCATGGGAGAAAGAAAGGCTGTTTATGCACAGGGAGGAAGCTCAGGGGGCAGGCATGCATGGAGGGATGGACACAGGGAAGAGGTAACTATCAGGAGGAAGTGGGAGGGGAGCTATTGCATTGGGGTAAATTGTAGTCAATGTCATGATACGAGTGTGTGTGAACTGCTGTATGGAAAATGAATTTGCTCTGTAAACGTTCATCGAAATCACGCACAATTTTTTTTTTTTTTTAAATCAAGATAGCACCACCAAAAACGGTAGGTTGGGGGAAAAAAAAAAAAAACAAACCCACATTCACTGCCATCCAGTAGACTCCAACTCATAGCGAACACAATTGGGCTTCCCAGACAGTCAATCTTTACAGAAGTAGATTGCCCCATCTTCCTATTCTGGACAGGCTGGTGGTGGGTTTGAAAGGCCAACCTATATTACACACATTATGTCTTTAAAATTAAAAGTTGTGTTTCCTTTTAAAACAGAGCTACTATTTCCGGGAAAATGTGACCAGTACGCATGTCAGCTTCATTAGGGCCACAATCGCACTTTCAATACGAAAAGTGCGCACTTTCAGTATGAAATTCGTAAAGCTTGAATTACCCAAGGAGGGCTCGCTATGAGTCGGGGCTGACTCCACGGAACATAACAACATCACTACTGAAATAGATTGCCCAACCTTCCTTAGGAGTCCGCGGTGGGTTTGAACCGTCAACCTTCTGGTTAGCAGTCAAATGCCTTAGGCACTGCGCCACCAGAGCTCCCAATGTAACCAAAAAAGTTAAGAAAACATAGCGAAGAGGACCACCTCCCAACCCGCGGAACCGGTACTAGTGGCCAGCACCTCCAGCCTCTCAAGACAGCTTCGCACGCGTTTGCCGGATGCTACCGTTCCTGCCGTGCGGCCCACCCTCCGCCCCGCCTCCGCGCGGCTTCCGGCCAATCACCGCGGAGCTGCTTTTCCAAGTTTCAAAGCCTTCCAACCTCCCTGGCGCCCAACTGCGCATTCTCAGCCCGCGTTTATTTTTAGCTCCAAGGCGGGAGGTTCCAGGCCAAGCCGCAGCCACGCCTCTCGCTCCTCCTTCCCATTTCTCCCAATGGGAGATGGAGTTTCTGTCGCGTCACCGTCCGGAGGGTGGAAGATGTCCAATTATCTCTCGAGGAGAGCTGGCGTAATTAGTAAGCGGCAGAAGACGGTGGGAGGATAATGACGCAGCGAGTTTAGTCGAGACTTTTCCGGGGCAAGTTCGGCGTCCCTTTTTTCCCTTTAAAGTAAAGCGCACTCCGCACGCAGCCTCCTGACTTTTTTTTCTGGGCGGGGCGCCGTGAGGGCAGCCGCGGGGACCGGAGCTGGTCACGTGCGCGCGCGGCGGGGCGGGGCGCTCGGTTGGTTACGGACGGTTGGAGTGAGGGCCCGGCGGGGGAGAGCGCGAGAGCCGGCGCCGCAGCGTCCTGTATGTGTCTCCCCGCCGCCGCCGCCGCCCACAGCAGCAGCAACAGCAACAGCACGAGCCGCCGCCGCGGGTGGTGAGGTTCGGGCCGGGCTGGGAGGCGGAGAAGATGCCGCAGTCCAAGTCCCGGAAGATCGCCATCCTGGGCTACCGGTCCGTGGGTGAGTGCCGCCAGGCGGGGCGCCTTCTCGGGCCTGTCGGGCCTGCCAAGTTTGGAGCCGGTGCCGCTGTGTGCGGGCAGGCAGGCAGGCGGCGCCGCGCGTTTCATAACCGGGCGGCTCGCGGCGCCCACCATTTTGAGCTGAGGTAGGGGCCGGTGTCGGAGTCGGAGCCCGGGCGGCTGTATCCGCGCGTGCTCTGGCGAAAGGAGACTGCGGGGCGGCGCCGCCGGGGCGCGGCGGACAGGTTGCTGCGTGAGGCGGAAGAAGGCTGTCTGCTTGGGCAGTGGGATGGTTGTGAAGAAAGATGTGGGCGTGCAAGACCCGGGGGTGGGGGTTTGGAAGAGGTGCTGGGCAGGAAGAGATCGAGGCTTTTCTGGTGCAAGTCTAAGGCGGAGGTAGGCATTTTTTATTTGTTACTCTGCCAGACTGTGTTGCAAGGCACTTCCTAAAGGAAGGAATCACACCTGTCTCTTTTTAACCTTCTAGTTGCAAGCTTTCGTGATCATCGCTATCAGTCTTTCACACACAGACATCCACACACAAAGTATTTGCGATTTTAACTAAGGAAATAGCACATTTGGTTCTGTGAAGATCATTGTTTTCAAAGAAAGCTAGGGACTTAAGGATATTGGACTACTAATGGCAAGTTTTCTATCGAAGAAACCTAAAAAGACAAACAGCTCTAAGAACTCATTGGAAGCAGCTGAAATAGGCAGATAGAGAAAAAGATACTGTTCATCTTTTGGTGTCCTACTTTTCTTGGGATAAAATAAGGTCAGGTACTTGTAAGCAGGTTGTTCAAGTGATTCAAAAGTGGCATACATTTCATATTGTTCCTGGCAGTTACCTTTTTGCTGAATAGTTGTATTCTGTGATTCAGTGGGAGTAGACAGGGTGTCAAAAAACGAATAGTTTTTTATTCTGTGAGAAACCAGCAGTTGAAATTAACCATGCTTCACATTGCAGCCTTATTGTCGTTGACAACCAGAAATCTGGAGAAATTACTTGTATCTTTCTATGTTGATTCTAAGAAGAAAAGGGAGCGTTTGGAATCTGTAGTGATTGCAGTAATAGGTAACAGTAATTGTGATAGGAAGGCTTGTAACTGCGTGCTCATTGGATGAACTCCCTAGCTCTGCTTTCTGTTCTACTTCCTCACCCCCATTTTCCACTGCCACTGCCAGTGCCTGCTCTTTGACCAAGATCAACTACAGCATGCAGTTACTCATCTTTTTATCATCTGTCTACATCAAAGTGCTTGGAAGGTATGATCATAAGAATAGGGGAAGAATCAAAAACTGAGAGAAGTTTTATGTAGAGATAAGGGATGACAAGATGGCCAAAATGCCAAATCATAAGTATATGTGGGGGAAAGATAGGTGACATCCTTCAGAGCTGCAGCCACGCCTTGCATCATCAAATTGACGCTTTTAAAGTCACCTGCCTACTTCCCAAATACCAATATATGAAACAGGGATCCAACTGGTATTGGAACCCTAAATACACATCTCTTGCTGCTTTGTTCTATTTCCTCCTCTGCATTTCGAAGGATGGGACTGTGTTGTTAGTGCTGTGGAATCGATTCCAGCTCATAGAGACCACACGTTTGCAGAATAGAATTACCTCATAGGATTTTAGACTGTGACCTTTTCAAAACAGATCACTACACCTGTCTTCTGAAGTGCCTCTGGGTGGGTTTGAACTGCCAACCTTTCTGCTAAGTAGTTGAGCACTAAGCCATTTTCACTACCCAAATCAAAAGCAAACCTTGATATTGCTGAGTTGATTCCAATTCATAGGGACACTGTAGGACAGAGTAGAACTTCCTAGTAGGGTTTCCAAGGGTATAAATCTTCTGAGAGCACACTGCCACATCTTTTTCCCACTGAGCAGGTGGTAGGTTATAACTGCTGACCTTTTGGTTAGCAGCTGAGTGTTTAACCACTGTATCACCAGGGACTCACATCCTATAAAAGTACCAACTAGTTTAAGATAGTTGTTAATAGTTGGCAAATCAACCCTAAACTCATGGTGACCTCATGCACAACAAAATGATGCGCAGCCCTGCACCATCCCCATGATCAGTTGCAGATCAGATTGTTGAAATTCATAGGGTTTTCATTGGTTGATTTTCAGAAGTACATTGCCAGACCTTTATTCCTAGTACGTTTTAGTATGGAAGCTCCACTGAAACCTGTTCAACATCATGGCAGGATAAAAAGCCTTCACTGACAGATGGGTTATTGCTGCACATAAGGTGCATTGACAGGGCATCAAACCCCAGTCTCCTGCATGGAACGTGAGAATTTTATTACTGAACCACTGCTGCCCCCAAGTTACGTCTACTTAAACTCAAACCAAACTCATACTGCCATTGAGTCGGTCCTGACTCATAGCAACCCCTCTTTGGGTTTCCCAGGTGGTAGCTCTACGGAAGTAGTTTGCCCAGCAGTGGCTGGTGGATTTGAACCACCAGATTTCTGGTTAGCAGTCAAATGCCTTAGGCACTACGCCACCAGAGCTCCCAACATCTGTCTAGATTACCTGATTTCAGGCGGCCTAAGAATGACCTAAGGATCCCCACTTGAGATTTTTGAGATGGTGATTCCAATTTAAAAAAAAAAAAAAAAAAAAAACCACTGCCATTGATTTGATTATGACTCATAGTAATCCTATAGGACAGAGTAGAACTGCCCCATGGGGTTTCCAGGGCTGTAAATCTTTACCAAAGCAGACCACCTCATCTTTCTCCTGTGGAGCACCTGGTGGGTTTGAACTACTGTGACCTTTTGATTAGCTGAATGCCTTAACCAGTGTGCCACCAGTCAGGTAAGTAAGTTTTATGTCCAATTGAAAATCCATTCTACTTTACCTTTCTCCTAATCAGCATTCTCCTAAAGACCCTGATACAACAGGTTACTGCTTAGCCTTCTTTTCACAAACATTTTAAGCTGCTTGTTATAATACTATGTTAAAATAGTTTCAGGGAATAAGTTTTAATCTCTTTTCTATGTCCTCGTTATGTCGGCTTTCCACATCCTACTCCATTTTCTCTGTTTTTACGTGTAGTGATGATTAAAGTAAACGATACTTTGGAGAGATTAAATTACTCCTGGTTTTTATATTGCTTTTTTTTTTTTTTTAATATTGCTTACCTTTAATATGAACCAGGATACTTTATAATTTGTGGACATTTTTATTTTTTGCTATTCCAAAAGAAGAGGTATCCTCTGGTTCCATGTACTAGCCACTCTTTAAAGATTTATAGTGCTCAAACATCTGTGAGCTTACTGACTTGCTCGTTAATAGAAATTTTGAGTACATGTGTTTCTAGGCTGTGATATTTTGTGATCCTAAGCGGTTGAGTCAGTCAGAAAGGGGCTCAGGTAGAAACCACACTTTTCTTTTAATTAAATACTGTATTATCAGTTTGGGAGCTCTGGTAGCATAGTGGCTAAAACACTTGACTGCTAACCAGAAGGCTGGCGGTTCAAACCCACCAGCCACTCCTGGGAAGGAAGGTTGGGCAATCCTACTTCCGTAGTGATACTGCCTCGGAAACCCAAGGAGGGGTCACTATGAGTCGGGGCTGACTCGACGGCACATAACAACAACAACAACATTATCAGTTTGAGTAGTAGAACTTGTCATGATTTTGTCATGCCAAATTTATTTCCAAACTTTACTTTCAGATAATTTATTACTTGACACTTGGCTTTCTAGTTTTGTCTTTTCAAAATGTTGATAGAATTACCAACAGGTGAAAATATAATTCTCAGATAATTTATACAACTCTCTCTTTCCAGAGTGCTTTTCATGGTGATTATAGTGTTAAAAGCTTTTAAGGACACGTCACCTATAACTCCATCTGGCTTTTCAAGGGAATGGTTTGTATTAATTATATTAGTGGTTGCCAAATGTACTCTCCTTACATTCCATTGTTTCTAGTACAACCAAGTAATCCCATGGTAGGAGGTAACTAAAGTAGTGTGAAGTAACTGTCTTCAAGTAAAAACGTGCACATCTTTTACTGAAATCTTATTCCAGAGAACTTTGATCTGGTTTATCATTAAGACCATAATCAAAAGCTTGTTTGCCATATGTAAGTCTCTGAGTCTAACAAAAGGGTAGGGATCTTAAGAATGTGAAATATGAGAGAAAAATGAAACAACTGTGCAGGTCTTTTGGTAAAAGCCAATTTGACAAAAATGACTCAGATCTTGTTATAGTTGGTAAGGAAGCTACATTAGAAAAGAGGCCATAAAATATTTGGTTGTTCCAATATAACACAATCAAATCATGCTCTGATTTATTGTCTATTTTTCAATTGCCCTTTTTTTCCCCTGACACATTCCATTGAAAAATTGAACGTTGACGACATTATTTGCATGTATAAAAATTCACCAGGACATGAAATTGTATATTCAAGTGCATATCCAGGTGTATATCCATGACATTTTGATGTTATGTATTTGTGATGGGGATATTCATGTAGAGGCTGCTTTGTATTGACGCATGCAATTACTTAGTGTTTTTCAGTCTCATTAATTGTTCAGTACAATGATCAGAACTTGCACTTGTAATTATGTGTCACAATGCTGAATATTATGTCCATGTGGATTATAGCAGTAAACTGCCTTAGGCACTATGCCACCAGAGGTCCATATCTATATACACTTCTTCACTCCAAAAAGAAATCAGTGCGCATTAGCAGTCAGTCACTCCCTGTCCTCTCCTTCCCCCAGACTCTGGTAACCACTAACCTACTTTGTGTTTCTATGAGTTTGCCTCTTTTGGACATTTCATATAAGTGAAATCAGATAATATATGGCTGTTGAGGACTGGCTTTTTTTACTTAATGATTTCCAGGTTCATCTGTGTTGTAGTATGTATCAGTATCCCCCCAATAATAGCCCATTTTGTAGATAGATTGATTTATTTATGCATGCATTAGTTGATAGGTATTCTCCCCCTCCCCCAGTTTTTTGGCTATTCTGAATAAGGCTGCTATGAACATTTGTCTGTAAGATTTTGTGTAAGCATATGTTTTCAATTCTCTTGGTCATATCCTTAGGAATGGAATTTCTGGATTATATGGTAGCTATGTTTAACATTTTTTTTTTTTTTTTTTTTGGTTTTCTTCTTTCTTCTATGCTCTTGATGAGGAGAGAGCCATTATTGCATCTAGATGGCAGCTTGCTAGCTTTTAAGATCCCAGTCGCTACTCACCAAAGTAGGAGGTGGAACAATGTTTTGTATAGTATGTTATGCCAATTGAGCTTGATGTCCCCTGCGACTATGGTCCCAAGCCTGCAGGATCAACTACTCGGTTGCTCTGGGTAGCTGGCTGTGACCAAGCAGTGACCACAACCTTGCCCCTTGTCAGCTCTACTACACACCTGGGGATTCTGATCATTCACCTAAACTTATAGGACCATTGTCTGCCAACCCTATATATGATCTTGGATACACTCCCTCTTTCATAGACATACCTAATCGTTTAGCCTGTCCACCTATCTATCCATCCATATACCCATGTTTGCCTTCACTGAGAACTCAGTACTGTATATGGAAAAGGGTTCATATTTGTTGTCTGTACTTCCCATGTACCTCTCTATGTCTTTCTCATCCTCAATGCTGCCATATTGGTCACTCACATTTGGTACGTTGCCTTTCTCTTCACCCAAATCAATATCTATCTCAATCTGTCTAACAGCATTCCCTCCCCTCCCCTCCCACCCCTGGTAACCAACAAAGAAAATTTCCTTCAATAGATATTTTCCTTAACTTTTACAATAACGGACTAATACAATATTTGTCCCTTTGTGATTGACTTATTTCACTGAGCATAATGTCCTCCAAGTTCATCCACATTATGCGGTGTTTTGCAGATTCTACATCATTATTTAGTGTTGCATAGTATTCCATTGTGTGTATGTACCATAGTTTGGTTATCCATTCCTCAGTTGATGGACATCTAGGTTGTTTCCATGTTTTAGCTATTGTAAATAGTGCTGCGATGAACATGGGTATGCATATATCTGTTCTTATCATGGCTCTCACTTCTTCAGGGTATATATACCTAGTAATGGGATGGCAGAAAATAACAAATGCTGGTGAGGTTGTGGAGAGATTGGGACTCTCATACACTGCTGGTGGGGCTGTAAAATGGTACAACCATTGTGTAAAGCAGTATGGCAATTCCTTCATAAGTTGGAATTAGAAATACCATTTGACCCAGCCATCCCATTGTTGTTGTTGTTGTTGTTGTTTGCCGTCGAGTCGGCCCCGACTCATAGCGACCCCTCCGTGGGTTTCCGAGGCAGTATCACTACGGAAGTAGGATTGCCCAACCTTCCTTCCGAGGAGTGGCTGATGGGTTTGAACCGCCAGCCATCTGGTGAGCAGTCAAGTGCCTTAGCCACTATGCTACCAGAGCTCCTACATGAACCTTAGGCTTTCTTAATTTGTTTTGATCTTTTTTCTGATTGATCACTTTGCAAAGAAATATTCAGGTATGTGCCTTCAATCTCTGTAATTCTGTCTTCCATTGATTTAATTCTGCTACTGTGCCCATTCAATGTCTTACCTATTTCTGAAAATTTAGTGTTAACCTTCTGGATTTCTGTGTGTAGATTTTGTATCATTTCTAATTTTTCATTTATTCTGTCATTTTGTTCTTGTATTGTCTTCTGAAATTGTTCTAGGGTTTTCTGTGTGTTTTCCTTGATCTTTCTCTCAATTGGTTGAAGATACCTAAATGTAATTCTTTTGAATTCCTTGTCAGGGGGTTCCAATGTTGCATCTTTCTCAGGGGTGTGTTTTAGGTCCATATCCTGGTCCTTTGTTTCTCCTGCTTTATCTTGCTTCTTTGTGTGGACTCTTGTCTCCGAGGCATTGTGACATTTTTGTGTTTATATTTAATTGGTGATTGTACGTTGGAGTGATTTGCCCAGGATTTTTGTTTGTATGTTATCTGTGCAAGCAGGGTATTTTGCTCCTCTGTTCGCTAGTTGACAGCACTTACACATTCACCACTTGTCTCTTTTCCTGTTGTCAACCTCTCGTATGTCCCTGCCAACCTTGGCATACAGCCTATTCTTAGGTCTGTGGAATCCAAATGAGAATGCTATCACTTTAAAATCCAAAATGTTGCCACTTGGAAACATTCAAAATGGCTGTGCCCTCGGTCACTTTAAATATCCAAAATGACCACTGCTTGTAAACATTCAAAATGGCTGCCACCTTGGTCACTTTAGATATCCTAGATATCCAAAATGGCTGTCGTGTGTGAACAACCAAAATGGCTGGGTCCTCCGGACAGCGGAAGGTCAACAGCTCAGGTTGTTTCCCTCCTTGCTGTTTCCCTTCCTAGTCATAGGCAACCAGTGCATTTGTCCCTGCAGTCCTTGGTGATCAGGGCTGATCTTTAAGTCAATTCTCAGGTCCCAACACCACTTGGAAATATTCAGGCTGTTGGTCCCATCAGAGTAGCTGACAGTCCGCAGCTCTGACCATCTCTGTACTCACTGGTTTTGTTCAGGTTTTTCCACTAGTTGGTGCCTAATCTACTTCTGGATAGTTCCTTTCAAAGCTCAGGACTCCTGGATTATCTTCTATATCTCTGTTCTATTCTTTGTTTAAGAGGGTCTTTGTCGCTTTTCTGCTTATCCCTCCATCTTACTGGAAGTCTGAATGTCAATCCTGTATATAAACCTTCCATTGACTATTTACGATCATGATCTAATACGATGTTTGTCCTGCTATGATTGACTCATTCCCCTCAGAATCATGTTCTCTAAGTTCATCCATGTTATGTGGTGTTACATAGATCCTACATTATTCCTGAGCGTTGCATAGTCTTCCATTATGTGTATGTACCATAGTTTGGTTATCCATTCTTCTGTTGATGGGCACATAGGTTGTATCCATCTTTGTTACATGGATAGTACTCTGATGAAAGAGTGTGCACGTATCAGTTCTTTATGCTGGCTCTAACTTCTTTACGATACATACCTAGTAATGGGATTGCTGGATCAAATGGTATTTCTAATTCCAACTTTTGAAGGAATCGCCATACTGCTTTCCACTGTGATTGTATCATTTTACAGACCCACCAGCAGTGTATGAGAGTCCCAATCCTTGCCAGCATTTGTTATTTTCTGTGTTAAATTTTTGGTATTAGTGCTGGGGTGAGATGGTATCTCATTGTTTTGATTTGCATTTCTGTAATGGCTAATGATCATTTCTTCATGTGTTTGTAAGCTGCCTTAATATCTTCTTTGGTGAAGTGTCTATTCATATCTTCTCATTTTTCAGTTGGATTGTGTGTCTTTTGATGTTGAGGTGTTGTTTTCTACAAATTTTAGAGAAAAGTTCCTTGTTAGGTATATTATTGCCAGATGTTTTTTCCCCAGTCTGTTGGCTTGTTTTTACCCTTTTGGAGAAGTCTTTTGAAACACATAAAAGTTTAATTTTTAAGGTCTCATTCATCTAGTTTATCTTCTGCTGTTTGTGTGTTTTGGGTGATGCTTGATAGTCTATTTATGCCATAAATTGTTGTTGTTATGTGCCGTCGAGTCGGCCCCGACTCATAGCGACCCCTCCTTGGGTTTCCGAGGCAGTATCACTACGGAAGTAGGATTGCCCAACCTTCCTTCCAAGGGTGGCTGATGGGTTTGAACCGCCAGCCGTCTGGTTAGCAGGCAAGTGTCTTAGCCACTATGCTACCAGAGCTCCCCTAAATTTGTCCTAATTTTTTCTTTGAGGAACTTTTATAGTTTTTAGGTTTCACATTTAAGTCTTAGATCATCTGGAGTTAGTTTTTGTGTATGGTGTGAGGTATGGATCTTGTTTCATTTTTCTGCAAATGGATATCCAGTTTTGCCAGCACCCTTTGCGAAAGAGACTGTCCTCCCCATTTTCCCCATTTACTGGATTTCAGCCCTTGTCAAAGATAAGCTGACCATAGGTCGATGGAGCTATTTCTGAGTTCTCAATTCTGTTCCTCTAGTCTATGTGTTGTCGTTGTACCGGTACTAGGCTGTTTTGACTACTGCGGATGTATAGTCAGTTTTGAGATCCAGGGGTGTGAGACCTCCTTCTGTGGGTTTTTTTTTTTTTTTTCCCCTCCCTAGCAGTGTTTTGTTCATGTGAGGTTTCTTTCCTTTCCATGTAAAATTAGTGATTGTTTTTTCTGTATCCTTAAAGAATGTTGATAGGATGGGGATTAGGATTGCATTTGAATGTATAGTTCGGTTTGGATAGTATTGACATTTTCATGATGTTCAATCTTCCTATCCATGAGCATGGTATGTTCTTCCATTTATGTAGATCTCCTATATGTTTCTTGAAGTAGTGTTTTGTAAGTTTCTTTGTAGAAGTCTTTTGTGTCTCTGGTAAGATTTATTCTCAAGTATTATATTTTTTTAGTATTATTGTAAATGGTATTGATTTCCTTATTTCCTTTTCAGCAATCTCTTTGCTAGTGTAGAGGAATCACTGATTTTTGTGTGTTGATCTTATATCCTGCCACTACGCAAAATCTCTCAATTAGTTCAGTAGTTGTCATGCTGAATCTCTTGGGTTTTCTGTTATATCATCAGCAAATAATGATAGTTTTAAGTTATTTCTTACCAATTTAGATACCTTTAATTTTCCTTTCTTGCCTTATTGCCCCAGCTAGGACTTCCAGTACAGTGTTGAATAGAACTGGTAATAGAGGGCATCCTTGTCTGGCTTCTGTTTACAAAGGGAATGTTTTCAGTTTCTCTCTATTCAGAATAATGTTGGCTGTTGGTTTTGTTTATGCCCTTTATTATGTTGAGGAATTACCTTTTTGTTCCTGTTTTTCTGAGAGATTTTATCAGGAATGGGTGTTAGAGTTTATCAGATGCCTTTTCTGCATCAAATGATATGGTCATGTGGTTCTTTTTCTTTGTTTTACTTATGTGATGGAGTACATTGATTGTTTTTCTAATGTTTAACCATCCTTGCATACTTAGTATGAACCCCAGTTGGTCATGGTTTATTGTTTTTTTGACATGTTGTTGGAGTCTGTTGGCTAGGAGTGTTGAAGATTTTGGCATCTGTATTCATGCGGGGTATTGGTCTGTAGTTTTCCTTTTGAGTGATGTCTTTGCCTGGTTTTGGTATCAAGGTACAGATTTTCTTTGTTACAGGTCTTTTGTGTCTCTGGTAAGATTTATTCCCATGTATTTTATTTTTTCAGTACTTTTGTAAAAGGTGTTGTTTTCCTTATTTCCTTTTCAGCAATCTTTTTGCTGGTGTAGAGGAATCCCACTGATTTATGCTTGCTTCATAAAGTGAATTTGGGAGGATTCTGTCCTTTTCTATGTTCTGGAATTTTGAGTAGGGTTGGTGTCAGATCTTCTTTGAATGTTGGTAGAAATCTCCAGTGAAACTGTCTGAGCTAGGACTTTTTTGTTGGTAATTTTTCTTATGACCTGTTCAATGCCTTTTGTTTTGCTAAGGTTTAAAATTTCCACCTTAGTCTGTGTTAGTTTAGGTAAGTAGTATGTTTCTAGGCATCTGTCCATTTCTGCTACATTTTCAAATTTGTTGGAGTACAGTTCTTCATAGTATCCTAATACTAACCTTTTTATTTCAGTTGGTTCTATCATGACATAGCACAATTTGTTTTTTACTCATGTTTGTATTCTCTTCCTCTTTTCCTTTGTTAAGTTTGCCAGTGGTTTGTCAATTTTATTAATCTTTTCAAAAAAACCAACTTCTAGTCTTGTTGATATTTTTCTGTTGTCTTTCTTTTTCATTTATTTCTGCTCAAATCTCTGATACTTCTTTCTTCTGGTGATTGTAGGCTTTTTTAAGGAGAGTGTTATTCACTTCCCATGGGTTTGCTCTTTTCTGTTGATCTTCCTATTGTTGGTTTCTAACTTTATAGAACTGTGATCTGAGAAGATGCTTTGCAGTATTTCAATGGTTTTAAAATTTATTGAGGCTTGCTTTGTGGCTAATAGATGGTCTGTTCTGGAGAATGTTTCATGTGCACTGGAAAAGAATATATATTGTGCTATTGTTGGGTGAAGTGCTCTGTAGATGTCTATAAGGTCAAGTTGGTGGATTGTATTGTTTAGTTCTTCTCTGTCTTTGTTGAGTTTCCAGTTTTGTCTGTGATTGAATGTGGTGTATTAAAGTCTACTATGATTGTGGAGTCATCTATTTGTCTTTTCAGTTCTGTTAGAGTCTGGTTTATATATTTTGGGGCTCTTTCATTGGGTAGGAACTCTGGTAGCCTAGTGTCTAAAGAATTTGACTACTAACCAGAAGGCTGGCAGTACAAACCCACCAGCCACTCCTCGGAAGGAGGACTGGGCAATCTGCTTCCACAGTGATACCGCCTCAGAAACCCAAAGAGAGTTGAATCTGACTCAACAGCAGTGAGTTTGGATCGGTTTGGTTTTTCATTGGGTGAGCAGATATTTATTATGGTTATGTTCTCTTGTTCAGTCAATCCTTTAATCATTATGTAATGCCCTTCCTTGTCTCTTTTGGTTGTTTTTGTCTTAATGTCAATTTTATCAGAATTAAATATTGCCACTCTTGGTCTTTTTTGATTCCCATTTCTTGATACATCTTTTTCCAACCTTTGCACAACGTAACTTCAAAGAAATATAATAAACCTTTGCATTAAAATTAAAGAGGACAAGCACAGATATTTAGCAAATACTAAAACAAAAGCAACAAAGGAAAGGATAACACAATTCATAACAAAATGAGCTCAGCACAAAAAATTATAATTGAACAAAAACCATAAAAAAGCACCACAAAAAAACACATGACACAATGACTGCAATCAATTTATACTTGTTGATAATTACTATGAATGTAAATGAATTAAATGCACTACTCAAGAGATGGAAATTTCAGACTGCATAAGAAAACATAGCCCATCAATATACTGTCTTCAGGAGACTCACCTTAGACACAAAGACAGACTAAAAAGCAGAGTTCCAATGCTGTGTCTTCTTCCTCAGAGATGGGTTTTGGGTCTGTATCCTGGTCCCTCATTTCTACTACCTTATGATGCTTCTTTGTGTGAACTGTGATGCTCTGTTGTGTCAGAGGCATTATGATGTTGTTATATTTATATTCACTTGGTGATTGTATGTTGGAGTAATTTTTCCCAAGATTTTTTTTTTTCTTTTATTTTCTTTTGATATATCTGAGTAAGATATAAACAGCTCGATGATTTGATACTTTTTGTCTGGCTCTGGGCTACAGTCTGCCCTGTGATTGGTCTGTTTTGTGCACTTGCAGGAATTGATTATGTACATACAGCTACATAGGTTTCAGAGAGTAAAAAGGAGAAAGATAAGATAAAGGCAAGAGAGGTGACAAGAGAAAAGATGTAGAAGCAAGGAACCTCCTTAAAAGAGCTGTAATACAGGTCAAGGACTGTGACACTTAAGACAAAAAGAGGGCTGGAATACCCTGTGGCAGTTAGTAATGACAGGAGAAACCTGTTGCTGGGAGTACAGCTGAGAGAGCTCAACAGAGCTGCTGCACTGGCTATGAGCTGAATCACTTACCAGCGGGGAGGCTGATGGCAGGAAGACTGAAGACAGGCCTGCATGGCTAAGAGGGACAGTGCATGTCCGAGGGAAGGCCTGTAATGAGGGGACTGAAAGGAGGCCTCCATGGCTGAGAGGGTATGCAGGTCCAAGAAGCATTTTCCTCAGGTGCCTGAGAGGAGTGAGAACTGGGATGCATGGCCAAGTGGGGGCAGAGCATAGTAGAGAAGGTCTTGCTTGCTTCCATGGTGGAGAAGAGCTGAGAGTGCTCTCCCGTACTGAAGAAGGGAGGGATGTGCTCTCCACTTTGGGGAAGTCTTTCAGACTTTGCCTACATACTACCTGATCCTGATCCAGAGTTGTACCTTTTTACCTACTGCCTTAATAAATCACTTAACTTTAAGTATAGTTTGTGAGTTCTGTGAGGCACTGCAGTGAATTGCCAAATCCAAAAGGAAGGGAGGAGTGCTGGGGGTAGGGAGAAAGTGGTTGATGTTGGAGATGGAGTGGTACATCATCTTAGAGAACTGGAAAATCTCACATATATTTTATCTCTGCCTCATGGGAATTGACTGTATGCTGATTCCTATATTTGAAATCATTTGTATACTGTCTTTTAAAATTAGAATGGTAACATAAGCTTTTGTCCCCCACCACCACTGACTGAGAACTCAAAAACTCAATGGCATCAAGTCGATTCAACTCATAGTGACCCCTCCTCGGGTTCCCAAGGTGGTATCTCTGTGGAAGTAGATTGCCCTCCTACCAATGACTGAAGCACTTTAATAAATAAATAAATACTGCATTTTAAGGTGAAAGTTTACACAGCAGATTAGATTCTCATTCAACAATTTGTGCAATTCTTTGTAACATTGGTTACAGTCACCATAATCACAGTGCTATGACAGCACTCTCACCATTTCTACCTCACCTACCTTGTTTCCATCCACCCAGTTTCCCTGCCCCTCTTTGCATTCTCATTCCTTGCTTTTGGGTAAATGCAGTTGATTGTTTAAAGGAGCATATTCCTCATGGGTGCTGTTTTATAGGCCAGTCTGTCACTTGGCTAAAAGGTGACCTTCTGGTGAACTACACATTTTTACTCAAGTGGGTTTGAAAGAGACCTTATGGAGAAGATACATGGAAGGAAGAAGGCTCAGATTTCCCAGATTAGGGTAGTCCCTAGCCAACCCACTAGCTAAAGGCAAACATAAGGAGTAACAAGTAAGACCAGCCAAGCTTAGCCCAACCTTGATTGTAGAATCATGAAGAAATAAAATGGTTGTTGATTTAAGCCACTGAGTTTTGTGGTGGTTTGTTACACAACAATGGATAATTGGTGTTAAAAATAATAAAAACTCAAAGAAGTCAAAACATACCATTTATTCTGAGCAGTTATTATGTGCATACATACATAATAAGAAAGTTCAAAGTAGGCTGGGTACAATTAGGCTTATAAAGAAGGTAATAGAAGATCAACCATTGGCTAATCTTAACATGGTTGATTGAACCCTGTTGTTAGGTGCCATAGAGTTGGCTCCAACTCATAGCGACCTTTTATATACAACAGAACAAAACACTGCCCAATCTTGTGCCAGTCTCACAATCCTTGCTATACCTGAGCCCATTGTTGAAGCCACTGTGTCAGTCTATCTCATTGAGGGTCTTCCTCTTTTTCACTGACCCTCCACTTTACCAAGCATGATATCCTACTCCAGGGAATGGTCCCTCCTGACACCATGACCAAAGTAGGTGAGATGAAGTCTGGCCATTCTCTCTTCCAACATTCTGGCTGCACTTCTTCCAGGACAGGTATGTTTGTTCATTTAGCAGTCCATGATATTTTCAGTATTCTTTGCCAGCACCACAACTCAAAACCACCAACTCTTCTTTGGTCTTCCTTATTGCCCAACGTTCATATGCACATAAGGCAATTGAAAATATCATGGCTTGAGTTAGGCACACGTTAGTCTTCAAAGAAACATCTTTGCTCTTCAGCAATTGAAAGAGGTCATTTGCAGCAGATTTGCCCTGTGCAATATGTCGTCTGATTTCTTGACTGTTGCTTCCTTTGGTGTTGATTATGGAACCAAGCAATATGAAATCTTTGACAACTTCAGACTTTTCTCCGTTTATCATGATACTGCTTATTGGTCCAGTTGTGAGGATTTTTGGCTTCTTTATGTTGAGGTGTAATCCATACTGCACACTGTAGTCTTTAATCTTCATCAGTAAGCACTTCAAGTCATCTTTGCTTTCAGCAAGCAAGGTTGTGTCATTGTATATCTCAGGTTAATGAGTCTTCCTTCATTCTTGTTGCAGTGCTTTTCTTCATATAGTGCAGCTTCTCGGATTTAATTGCTCAGTGTACAGATTGAAGAAGTATGGTGAAAGGATGCAACCCTGATACACTCCCTTCCTGATCTAAAATCACACAGTATCTACTTGGTCTATTTGAATGACAGTCTCCTGGAGTAGGTACAGCTTCCTCATGAGCACAATTAAGCGTTCTGGAATTCCCATTCTTTTCATTGTAATTCGTAATTTGTTATGTTCTACACAATCAAATGCTTTTCCATGTTCAGTAAAACACAAGTAAACATCTTCCTGGTATTCTTTGCTTTCAGCCAGGATCCATGTAACATTAGCATTGATTACCCTTGTCCCACCTCCTCTCAATCCAGCTTGCATTTCTGGAAGTTCCCTGTCGATACACCGCTGCAACCATTTTTAAATTATCTTCAGCAAGATTATACTTGGCTTATGATATTAATGATATTGTTAGATCATTTCTGTATTCTGTGCGATCACTTTTCTTTGGAATGGGTACAAATATGGATGTCTCCAAGGTGGTTGGTCAGGTAGCTGTTCTTCCACATTTCTAGGCATAGATGAATAACTTAACTTATCTCCAGCATTGTGTCTGTTTGTTTAAACTTCTCAGTGGGTATTCCATCAATTCCTGAAGATTTGTTTATTGCCACTTCCTTCAATGCAGCTTTGACTTCTCCCTTCAATACCATTAGTTTGGATCATATGCCACCTCCTGAAATGGATGAATGTTGACCAGCTCTTTGACTCTCTATATTCAGTTCAGTAAATCTGTGTATTCCTTCCATCTTCTTTTGATATTTCCTCCATCATTCAGTATTTTGCCCATGGAATCTTTCAGTATTGCAACTTGAGGCTTGAATATTTTCCTCAGTTTTTTCAGCTTGAGAAATGCTTAGTGCAGTCTTCCTTTTTGGTTTTCTAACTCTAGCTGTTTGTACATTTCATTATAGTAATTGGCTTTGTCTGCTGAAGCTGCTCAGCTTTTTCATCTTGTAATTTCTTCTGTTTGCGTTAGCTACTCTTCGCTCAAGGGCAAGTTTCAGAGTCTCTTCTGACATCCATTTTGGTCTTCCTTTTTTGTCTTTTTAATGACTTCTTGCTTTCTTCATGGATGATGTTCTTGATGTCATCCCACAATTCCTCTGTTTTTCAATCATTGGTGTTCAGTGCATCAAATCTATTCTTTAAAGGGTCTCTAAATTCAGGAGGGATATTATCAAGGTCTATTTTGGCTCTTGTGGACTTGTTTTAATTGTCTTTAACTTCATCTTGAATGTGCATATGAGCACAATCAGCTCCTGGCCTTTTGGTCAAAGATACTGAACTTCTCCATCGCCTCTTGCCACAGATGTTGTCAGTCTGATTCCTGAGTATTCCATCTGGTGAAGTCCATGTATATAGTTGTCACTTATGTTGAAAAAAGATATTTGCAATGAATAACTCATTTTGGTCTTGCAAAATTCTATCATGCGACCTCCAGCGTTATTTCTATCTCCAGGACCATATTTTCCAGCTACTGGTAACTTTTTTGTTTCCGACTTTTGGATTCCAGTTACCAGTGATAATCGGGACATCTTGATTGCATGTTCAGTCAATTTCAGACCGCAGAAGTTGTTTGAAATCTTCAGTTTCCTCATCTTCGGCTTTGGTGGATAGTGCATAAATTTGAATAATAGTCGTAATAACTGGTCTTCCTTGTAGGCATGTGAATATTATCCTATCACTGACAGCATTGTACTTCAGGACAGATCTTGAAATGCTCTTTGTGATGATGAATGCTACATCATTCCTCTTTGCCATTCCCAGCATAGTAGATCATATGGTTGTCTGATTCAAAATGGCCCAAAATGGGCCATTGCAGCTCACTAATGCCTTGGATATTGATGTTTATGCATTCATTTCAGTTTTGACAACTTTCAATTTTCCTAGATTCATACTTTCTACATTCCATGTTCCTATTATTAATGGGTGCTTTCATATGTTTCTCCTCATTTTGAGTCATGCCACATCAGCCAGTGGAGGTCCTGAAAGCTTTCCTCTATCCCTGTGGTCAAGGTTGTCTCAACTCTGAGGAGTCAACTCTTCCCTAGTCAAATTTTATGTGCCTTCCAACCTGATGAGCTCATTTTCCAGCACTATATTGGACGATGTTTCAGGGCTATTCATAAAGTTTTCCAGTAATATAACAGACAGTGTTTCACTGCTATTCATATGGTTTTCACTGGCTAGGACGACAAACTGATTCCCTTAGTTGTTCCAGCTCCTCTGCACCTGCCTACCTTGGGCAACAGCCTTAAAATAGAGTTGCCCACAAGCGAAAAGCAGCCTCCAAGCCTTGGGCCCGCCTACCTCAGGCCCCTGGCTTTAATATAGAGCCACTCCTAAGCAGAAAGCTGTATCCAGCCATAAGCCCGCCTACCTCAGGCCCCAGCCTTAATATAGAACCAACCCAAGGCAAAAGCAGCCCCATTCCTGGGCCCGCCTACCTCGGGTCCCAGCCTTAAAATAGAGCCACACACTAGCAAAAAGCAGGCCCCAGGCCCAAGCTCACCTTCCTCGAGCCCCACTCTGACTCCTTGTAACCGTGAAACCTCCTCCCCCTTTTTTTCTTTTTATAATAATGGTCTCATACAGTATTTGTCCTTTGGTGTTTGCAGCATAAAGTCCTTCAGGTTCATCCATGTTAGGTTTTGCAGATTCATCATTATTCTTCAACATTGTGTAATATTTCATTGTGCATATGTGCCATAATTTATCAGTTCATCCATTGAAGGACACTTAACTTGTCTCCTCCTTTTTGCTGTAATCAACAGTGCTGCCATGAACATGGGTGTGCATATATATGTTTGTGTAGGATATATATCTGCTTACTAGTGGGACTGCTGTATAATGTGACATTTCTGTTTCTAACTTTTTAAGGTGGTGCCAAACTATTTTCCACAGGGATTGTACCATTTTACAGTCCTACCATATAATGTGTGAAGGTTCCAGTTTCTCCACACCCTTGCCAGCATTTGTTATTTTCTATTTTTTTTTTTTTAATTTGGTATTATATCTGGGGTTAGATGATACCTCAATTTGATTTGCATCTAATGTGTTTGTTAGGAGCTCTCGTGGCATAATGCCTAAGGCATTTGACTGCTAACCAGAAGGCTGGTGATTGAGACTTCCGAGCCATTCCTTGGAAGGAAGACTGGGTGATCTACTTCCGTAGTGATACTGTCTTGGAAACCCAAGGGTGGGTCACTATGAGTCAGAACCAACCGATGGTAGTGAGTATTTTGATGTTAAGCAGAAAGTAAGCAGTCCAAACCCACCAGCTGCTCTGTGGGAGGAAGATGAGGTAGTCTACTTCCATAAAGATTAACCTTGGAAAACCCATAGGGGACACTGTGAGTCGAATTGGTGGCCATGGGTTTGGTTTGGTTATCTTGGAATGTTTGTTAGCCATCTGAATGTTTTCTTTGGTGAAATGTCTGTTTGTTTACTCTGCCCATTTTTAAATTGGATTGTTTGTCTTTTTGTTCTTGAGGTGTTGTTATTTTCTATAAATTTTTAGAGATTAGTCCTGTGTCTGATAACCATTTCCAAAATTTTATCCCTAGCCTGTGTGTTCTCTTTTTACTCTTTTGGTGAAGCCTTTTCATGCACATAAATGTCTAATTTTTAGGCAGTCCCATTCATCTAGTTTGTCTTTTGCTGTTTGTGTGTTTTTTAGTTATGTTTGATAGTGTATTTATTCCATGTATTAGGGTCACTAAGTTTGTTCCTATTTTTTCTTTGAGGGTGTTGATGATTTTAAGTTTTACATTTAGGTCTTTGATCCACCTACAGTTTAGTTTTGTATATGGAATGAGATAGGGGTCCTGCTTTATTTTTCTACCAGTGGATATCCAGTGTTGCTAGTACTATTTGTTAGAGAGAAAACTTCTTCCCCATTTAATGAGTTTTGGTCCTTTGTCAAAGAGCAGCTGTCTAAAAGTGGATTGATTTAATTCTGGGTTGTTAATTCTGCTCCATGGTTTTTGTGTCTTTTATTGTACAGTACCAGGGTATTTTGACTACCATGGCTATATAGTAGGTATTGATACTGGGAATTGTAAGGCCTCCTCCTTTGTTCTTCTTTAGTAGTGTTTAGCTTATGTGGCATCTCTCTCCTTTCCATATAAATCTGGTGGATGGTTTTCCATCTTTTAAAGAATGATAATGTATTCTGGTTCAGGATTGCATTTTATCTGTAGATTGACATTTTCACCATGTAAAGTCTTCTGATCCATGATCATGGTATATTCTTCCATGTATGTAAGTCTCTTTTGGTTTAAGTGTTTTGCAGTTTTCTTTGTATAGGTCTTTTATGTCTGTGGGTTGATTTTATTCCGAAGTACTTCACCTTTGGGTGGTTATTGTAAATTGTATTGTTTCCCTGATTTCCTTTTCAGAGTTCTCTTTGTTATTGTAAAGGAGTTAGACTGATTTTTGTATGTTGATCTCATACCTTACGAATTGGCTGAAATTTTCAGTTCTAGTAGTTTTTTTGCTGGGTCTTTAGGAGTTTCTATGTAGAGGATCATATTATCTGCAAATAGATAGAGTTTTACTAATACTTTGCCAATTCGGATGTCTTTTTTCCCTTTCTGCCTTGTTACTCTGAGTAGGACTTCCAATATAGTATTGAATAGGAGTGATGATAAAAGGCTTCCTTGTCTACCCATTCACAAAGGGAATGCTTTCAGGTCTTTCTATTGAGATTAATATTGGAGCTTTGGTAGCATAGTGCCTAAGGCATTTGACTGCTAACCAGAAGACTGGCGGTTCAAACCCACCAGCCACTCCTTGGAAGGAAGGTTGGGCAATCTACTTCTGTAGAGATACCACCTCGGAAACCCAAGTAGGGGTCACTGAGAGTCAGATCTGACTCCACGTTGGGGGGTTTGGTTTGGTTTTGATTTATAGGTTTGTATACATGCCAAAAAATGAAATGGAATGTTTACAAGTGGCAACCATTTTGGATTTTAAAGTGATAGCATTCTCATTTGGATTCCAGGGACCTAAGAACAGGCAGTGAGGTGGGAAGCAGGGAGAGGACAAAAAATGCAAAGGGGACCAGAACAGATCGAGGAGTGAGCCGCAGGGATCCAGGTGAAGAGAGGGAACCCAGGCCACACCCCACAATGAGCAAGGCAGGAAGGCAGGGAGAGGACAGAAAAGGCAAAGGGGATAGGAACAGATCGAGGATTCAACTGCAGAGAGCCAGGTGAGGAGAGGGAACCCAGGCCAAGCCCCACAAAGAGCAAGGTGGGAAGGCAGGGAGAGGACAGAAAAGGCAAAGGGGATAGGAACAGATCGAGGATTCAACTGCAGGGAGCCAGGTTAGGAGAGGGAACCCAGGCCACGCCCCACAAAGAGCAAGGCAGGAAGGCAGGGAGAGGACAGAAAAGGCAAAGGGGACTAAAACAGATCGAGGAGTTAGCCACAGGGATCCAGGTAAGGGTGGTTGGTTGGAGGGGTTTCCAACAGCTGAGGGAGACAGACTTGTCTGTTGATTTGTCCTACTGTGGTGACATGTTCTGTGAGTCTTGAGGCTGTGCCACTGGTGTTTCAAATCCAGTGGGGTGCACCTGTTGCACAGGTATCAGCCTGGCTTGCAGACTGAGACAAACTAGGAAGAAGGAGGAGGCCATCCACTTCTCATAGAATTGGCCAGGGAAAATTTTATGAATAGCAGAGAAACACTGTCTGATACCTTACTGCGCAACTTTATGAATAGTCCAGAAACATTGTCCAATACAGAGGAGAAAGATGAGTCACTTAGCTTAGGAAGCTCTCAAAAGTAGGACTGGGCAGGAGCTGCGTTATCAGAGTAAAATCAGCCTTACTCATATGGATAAAGTAAAGCTTTCGAGACCTCCATTTGCTGACGTTGCACCACTCAAATTGAGGAGAAACAGCTGCAAACATCCATTAATAATCGGGGAACATGGAATGTATGAAGGAAAATTGGAAGTTGTCAAAAATGAAATGGAACACATAAAGATGGATACCCTTGGCATTAGTAAGCTGAAATGGACTGGTTTTGACCATTTTGAATCAGACAACCATATGATCTACTATGCTGGGAACAACAGTTTAAAGAGGAATGGTGTGGCATTCATCATCACAAAGGATGTTTCAAGATCTGTCCTGAAGTACAGTTCTGTCAGTGATAGGATAATATCCATATGCCTACAAGGGAGACCCGTTAATATGACTGTTATTCAAATTTATGCACCAACCACCAAAGCCAAAGATGAAGAAATTGAAGATTTTTATCAACTTCTGCAGTCTGAAATTGACAGAACTTGCAATTAGGATGTGTTAATTATCGCTGATGACTGGAATGCAAAAGTTGGAAACAAAGAAGAATCACCGGTAGTTGGAAAATTTGGCCTTGGTGACAGAAATAATGCTGGAACTTGCATGGTAGAACTTTGCAAAACCAACGACTTGTTCATTGCAAACACCTTTTATCAACAACCCAAATGGTGGCTTTACACGTGGACTTCACCAGATGGAACACACAGGAATAAGATTGACTACATCTGTGGCAAGAGGCAATGCAAAAGCTCAATATCTTCAGTCAAAACCAGGTCAGAAGCTGATTGTGGAACAGACCATCAACTGCTCATATGCAAGTTCAACTTGAAGTTAAAGAAAATTAAAACAAGTCCATGAGAGCTAAAATATTATCTGGAATATATCCCTCCTGAATTTAGAGATCATCTAAAGAATAGATGTGATGCATTGAACACCAATGACCGGAAACCAGATTGAATTGTGGGATGACTTCAAGAGCATCATCCATGAAGAAAGCAAGAGATCACTAAAAAGACAGCAAAAGAAGAGAAGACCAAAATGGATGACAGAAGAGACTCTGAAACTTGCCCTTGAGTGGAGAGGAGCTAAAGCAAGTGGAAGAAATGACAAGATAAAAGAATTGAACCGAAGATTTCAAAGAGCAGCTCGAGAAGACAAAGCCAATTACTATAATGAAATGCGCAAAGACCTGGAGTCCAAAACCAAAAGGGAAGAACAGGCTTGGCTTTTTTTCAAGCTGAAAGAATTGAAGAAAAAAATTAAGCCTCAAGTTGCAATATTGAAAGAATCTAAGGGCAAAACTTGGAATGATGCAGGGAACATCAAAAGAAGATGGAAGGAATACACAGAATCATTGTACCAAAAAGAACTAGTTGATCTTCATCCATTTCAGGAGGTGGCATATGATCTAGAACCAATGGTACTGAAGGAGGAAGTCAAAGCTGAAATGAAGGAATTGGCGAAGAACAAGGCTCTGGGAATTGACGGAATACCCA
>NW_006921851.1:1258005-1261229 GCF_000298275.1 Orycteropus afer afer | reverse complement strand
TCTTTCAAGTGCTGAGGAGCAAGGATGTCTCCTTGAGGACTAAGGTGCACCTGACACAGGCCATGATATTTCCAGTCGCCTTGTATGCATGTGAGAGCTGGACAATGAATACGGAAGACTGAAGAAGAGTTGATGCTTTTGAGTTGTGGTGCTGGCGAAGAGTGCTGAAGGTACCATGGATTGCCAAAAGAACTTAACAGATCTGTCCTGGAAGAAGTGCAGCTCATACGCTCCTTGGAAGTGAGGATGGCCAGACTTTGTCTCACCTACTTTGGTCATGTTGTCAGTGGGACCATTCCCTGCAAAAGGATGTCATGCTTGGTAAGGTGGAGGGTCCACGAAAGATGGGGAGGCCTTCAACGAGATGGATTGACACAGTGGCTGCAACAGTGGGCTCAAGTATAACAAGGATCATGGAGTTGGCACGGGATCGGGCGGTGTTACTTCTGCTGTGCATGTGGTCGCTATGAGTCAGAAGCGACTTGATGGCACCTAACAACAACAACAATACATGCCCTTAATTATGTTGAAGAATTTCCCTTCTATTCCTGTTTGGTTGAGTGTTTTTAGCAGGAATGGATAATGGATTTTGTTAGATGCCTTTTCTGCATTGATTGATATGATTTGTGGTTCTTTTCCTTTTTTTCATTTATGCCATGGATTATGTTGATTGTTTTTCTAATGTTGAAACATCTTTGCATACCTGGTAGGAATCCCAGGGTTATGTTGTATTATTTTTTTGATATGTTGTTGGATTCTGTTGATTAGGACTTTGTTGAGAATTTTTGGATCTATGTGCATGAAGGGGATATTAGTTTCTTTCAGTGATGTCCTTGCCTGGTGTTAGTATAAGAGTTATACTTGCTTCATGAAAGGAATTCAGGAATATGCCCTCCTTTTCTATATTTCTGGAACAGTTTGAGTAGAGTTGGTGTATGCTCTTCTCTGAATGTTTGGTAGAATTCCTCAGTGAAACCATCTGGGCCAGAACTTTTGTTTTATTGGTAGGTGTTTTTTTTTTTTTTTTTAAATTGTTTTAGTGACCTGTTCACTCTCTTCTTTTGTGAGGTGTGTGTTCAAATTCTCTACCTCATTTTGTATTAGTTTAGGTAGGTAGTGTGTTTCTAAAAATTTGTCCATTTCTTCTAGGTCTTCAAATTTGTTGGAGCAGTTTTTCATAACATTATGTTATTATCCCTTTAACTTCAATTGTTTCTTTTGTGATGGCACCCATTTCACATCTTACTTTTATTATCTGTATCTTCTTCTTACTTTGTTAAATTTGCCAGTAGCTTGTCAATTTAACTAAAGCTTTCAAAGAACCAACTTCTAGTCTTGTTGATTTTTTTTGTTGTTTTTCTGTTTTAATTTATTTCTGCTTTAATTGATTTCTTTGGTTACTGTAGGATTATTTTACTGCTGCTGTTCTAATTGTTGGAGATGTTGGGTTACGATGTTGATTTTGACATGTGTGTTTATAGCTATAAATTGTCCTCTGAGCACTGCTTTTGCTGTGTCCCAGAGATTTTGATAAGTTGTGTTTTCATTCTCGTTTGATTAAAGGAATTCTTTAATTTCATTTTTCATTTCTTCTTTTACCCAGTTTTTAAGCAGGATGTTATTCAGTGTCCATGCATTTGATTTTTTTTCATTGCTCTTTCTGTCACAGATTTCTAATTTTATAGCATTGTGATGTCAGATGATGTTTTGCACTAAGTCAGTGTTTTTAAATTTATTGAGGTTTCTTTGTGGCTTAATACATGGTCTGTTCTGGTGATGTTCCGTGTGTGCTGGAAAAGAACGTATATTGTTCTATTGTTGGGTGGAGTGTTTGGTTTATGTCTGTGAGTCAAGTTGGTTGATTGTGTTGTTTTATTCTTTGTGTTTTTTGGGTTTCTTTCTAGTTGTTTTGTTCTACATTGAAAATGGTTTATTAAAGTCCCTTATTATTGTAGAGTTATCTGTTTCCTCCTTTCAGTTCTGTTTAAGTTTGATTGATGTATTTTGGGACTCTATTTGGGTACATAGATATTTATTATGGTTTTGTCCTCTTGTTCGATTGACCCTTTAATCTTTATGAATATCCTTCCTTGTCTCTTACACTAGTTTTTGCCTTAAATTAATTTTATCAGAAATTAATACAGTCACTCCTCCTCTTTTTTATTGCCACTTGCTTGATGTATCTTTTTCCAGCCTTTGATTTTTAGTCTGTTTTTGTCTCTAAGGTGAATCTCTTGTAGGCAGCATATTGATGAGTCATATTTTCTCATGCACTCTGCAACTCAGTTTTTTGAGTGGTGCGTTTAATCCATTTACATTCAGTATTATTATCAATAGGTATGAATTTATTGCTGTTATTTTGCTATGACTTTTTTATTGTTCTCTTCCATATAATTTTCTGTGGTGAGTTCATTATTTTAAAAAATGGGTTTTCATATTTCCTTCATTGCTGTTGTTTAAGTGTTTGCTAAATCTTTATGACTTTTTTCTTTTGATGAAAAGTTTTATTTTCTTTAAGGTTACTCTAATTTATTATTTTCTTTTCATATTTAAAACAGTCTATACTGTCTGGGAATTGTCTTGATTTCCTCTCAATTTGGAAGTTCTGTAGCTATACTATTTATTCCCTTTTTGCTTTGTAGTTTTCTTCATTTACAAATTGGTGTTCCTGGTTCCCTATTTTCAGTCTTTGGATATTTCTGTATATGGGTTGATTTCTGGGTGAAGTTGTCAAATGTTAATCTCAGTTTGCTTACTGTTGCCGATTCTCTGTTCAAAGGACTCCCTTGAGCATCTTTGTAAGATTGGTATGGTTTTTACATATTTCTTTCATTTCTATTTATCTCAAAATGTCTTAATTTCATCATATATTTAAGGGATAATTTTTCTGGATATATAATTCTTGGTTGGCAGTTTTTTTTTTTAAATTTTATTTTATTTAGATTTGGGTGAAGATTTACAGAGCAAAATCACTCTCGATACAGCAGTTCACATATACTTTGTCTCCTGTCATTGACCACAATTTACCACAATGCAACAGCTCCCCTCCAGTTTCCTCCCCAAGGTACCACTTCCCAGTGTCCATCCCTCCATACTTTCCTGCCCCCTAAGCTGTCTCCCTGTGCATAAGGTGCCCTTCCTTCTCCCATGATTGTTCTCTCAAGGGCATGTGTCCACTTGAGGTAAATATTCAACTCACATACCTGTACTTTGCTTGGCTGGAA
>NW_006921851.1:1245476-1253266 GCF_000298275.1 Orycteropus afer afer | reverse complement strand
TCTTCCTATCCATGAGCATGGGATGTTTGTCCATTTATGTAGATCTTTTATGGTTTCTTGAAGTAGTTTTTTATAGTTTTCTTTGTACAGGTCTTTTGTGTCCCTGGGTTGGCAGTTTTTTTCTTTCAAGATTTTATGTTATGTCATCCCATTGCCTTCTCACCTGTGTGGTTTCTGCCAAGAAATCAGAGTTTAGTCTTTTTTACTGGTTCTCCTTTGTAGGAAACATGGTTTTTCCCAAGCTACTTTCAGTATTTTTTCTTTGTGTTTGGTTTTGGAAAGTTTGATTAATGTAGATCTTGGTGCTTTGTTTTGGAGTCTATCCTGTTTGAAGTTTGTTGAACTTCTTGAATGTGTATCTTTTGCCTTTTGTGATATTAGGTAAATTTTTTACCAATAAATCTCAGACAGTTTTCACAATACCTTTTTTGTCTCTTGTTTTGGAATGCCAATCACATGTAAATTATTCTTCTTGATGGTATGCCACATGTATCTGAGGCTTCTTCATTTGTTTTTCTCCACTCTTTTTTCTGATGTTCCTCTAACAGAGTAGTATTGAGTGATTTATCTTCAATATTGCTAATTCTGATTTCCTTTGATTGATTTCTACTCCTTTGATTTTTCAATATGTTACCTATTTCTGAAATCTTTTTATTAACCATCTAGATTTCTAGTTGATATTTTTATATGGTTTCTACCTTTTCATTTATTTTGTTGGTTCTTATATTGTTTTTCTGAATTTTTCTAGTTTTGTCTGTTTTCCTTATTTTTGTCAGTGTTTGCCTTTAATTTTCTCTTTATTCATTTAAGGTACCTAAATATAATTCTTTTGACTTCTTAACAGTACCATTTCTTTCTCAGGGAGGTTTATTGACTCTATATTTTGGTTGCTTGTTTGTGCTACTCTTCCTTGCTTCTTTGAAATGAACTGAGTTTTTTTGTTGTTTCTGAGACATTGTGATGGAGTTATATTTATGTTTAGTTGGTGATTTTTTTTCCTTTGTTTTTATATATCTGAGCAAGCAAGGCGAATATGCTACTCCATTTGTTAATTTGGCAGCACTTAAGTACTCACCACCTGTCTCCTGGTCACAATGATACAGGATGGGAGTATGTGCGCAGTCCTGTTTTCCCCTCCAGTCCCCCGTTACTCATCTAGTACAGTTGAGGGTTGGTTGGGCTGGTATTGCCTGCCATCTATTATTGATCAAGTGGTGGAAGAGTTGGTGGTGGCCCTTACTCAGTATGTAGACCTGAGAAGGTGTAGATGTGGTTGGGTAGTGTGGTTGCACAGCTGCTGTCTCCCACTGGCTGGGATTGAAAAAAAAAAAAATACAAACTCTAAAAAAATGAATTAAAGAAAATAAAAATAAAAAAGAGCATATCGAGTTGATTCTAACTTACAGCAAACCCTGTAGTGCAAAGTAGAACTGCTTCATAGAGTGTCCAAGGCTATAAATCTTTTTAAACACAGATTACATCATTTTTCTCCTGTGGAGTAGCTAGTGGGTTTGAACTGCTAACCTTTGCCAGTCCAGTGCTTTAACCATGGTGCTATCAGAGGTCATGAACAAAAACAAGGAATGGACAAAAAAGAAAAAATGAAAGAACCAAAACTAGAGAGGGGAAGCAAAAAAAGAGAAGAATAAAGAAAAGTAAGGGAATGATAACAAAAGAAGCTTCAGAAAAGAAAGAAAAACTAAAGGAGGGAACAAGAAAGAAAAGAGAGAGAGAGAAAGGAAAGAACTGGGCAGACAGGGCACCTTAGAGTGCTCCTGCTGGCTGAGGAGGCAACAGAGGTCAGTTCGCCTAGTTTTTTGCAGACAGTTTCTGCCGGCCTGGAAGACTGCTGGAAGTGAGATGTCCTGTCCTGGAAGATGTTCCTGCTGACCTAGAAGGTTGCTAGTAACAGGGTGCCTGGTCATGAAAGGAGTTCCCACTGGCCCAGAAAGTGACTGGGGGCAAGTTGCCCAGGATGGAGTTCCTGCCAGTCTAGAAGGTGGATGGCTCCACCTCTCGTCATTGGGAGGCTGTGGGGAATAAGTGGAAGATTCCGTCTTTCTGGTTACCAACCACTAATGTGGGCATTGGTGCAGTTCTGAGTTAGCAGAGTTGATGATAACATTCCTGCTTTGATTGTTCCTATCAAATTCAAAATGGCTGTGCTGTGTCAGGCCATTTCACCATTCACAGCTCCATTTGTCTCTTCATTTGCTGTTGTAGTCACTTTGTTGTTCTTGTCAGTATTTGATTTACTTCTTTATCCTTTCCTTTGAAGCTGAGGGTATCAGGATTATCATCTGTATCCGTTTCGTTTGGTTTCTCTTACCTTTTTTGTAGAGGGTCTAAGGTAGCTTGTCTCTGCCTAGTTAGTGCATCATCTTGCTCGAAGTCTCTCGAACAGACTTCATTTCAAAAGATGTGTTGTAGGTTTTTAAAAGTATTGTATTACAACACTCTTCAAAAAGTTTTTTCATTATCACTTGATCTGGATTTTTTTCACCCCCAGATATATTTTGAAAAATGGAAATGATGCCTTCAATAAACTCTTTGGAGATCCTTCACATATTTTATTAAAGTGTTTGTCAGGCCTTTATAAAATCATTTCACATATTTCAATTAAAGAAGCTGTGATGGCTCAGTGATTATGGCATTCAAAAGATCAACGGTTCAAACCCACCAGCCACTCCACAGGAGTGAGATGAGGCGATCTGCTTCCATGAAGATTTATAGCCTTTCAGACCCTGTGGGACAGTTCTCTGTCCTATAGGGTCACTAAGATTGGGGATCGACTCGGTTTGATTTTGGTTATTTCAGTTATCTTCATGGCTGTTTTTTTCCTTAGTAACAGACTTCTTCATGTGTTTAGAAATTTCATGTTGCAGGTTCTTGTTTGAATTGTTGCACGAAGAACATGGGAATTGTGTCTTCTGATCTCCTCTAACTTAACATGGGAAAGAGAAGGATCAACAGCATTGGCCCAAAGCGGATTCCTATGGGGCAGAAGTCAGACATGCCAATACCCTCCAAACTTTTTACCAATTAAGACACCAGCCATCCCTCCCACAGCACTCTCTACTTCCCTGTGGGGTTTGATAATTTGTTGCATGGCCACACAGAACTCATGATATTCAAGATTATGAGATTTCTTAGGTAAATAAGAGGTTGTAGTTTAGGTTCAGGAACACTTAGGAGTTCATCGATCAGGGCAGCCTCCCCTTGGCCATGCTATCAGGCACACCTCTCTTTGGTCCTTGGCCTCTCGGCCTAGCCTCTTCCCTTCCCAGGCAAATGCTACAAAGCTCTTTTAACTCTGCTAGTAGGTGAACCTAGGTGCACTCCACTCTGCTAGCAAGCCTCCTGCCCAGAGGCATTTAGCTTTCTTGCTCTGTGGGCTGGTTAGCCCGCTGCTCTATCTCGTTTCTGGTCTCTTGGTTCTATTGCTGCTGTCTCTTCACTGGTCTCTTCTCTTGGCTGTGAGTGCAGGGATCTCAGGTCCAAGGATGCAGTCCACTCCTGACTCTTCTGTCTTTTGATAGCAATGAGATCCCCCTTTTCTAAGCCTCTGAGATGGCTCATTTTAAACGCAGCAAGATGGCTAAACTGACCAGTCCTCACATTAGGATTCCATACCCCTTATTTCCATGGTCCCACTCCTGCAAGACCTTATTTACATTACTAGCAAGCTCTCCAGTCCCCTTGGTGGCCCACAAGCACCTTACATTTCCATACGTCCACCCAGTAATCTGTTGGGAGTCACAAAGACCATGGCTGGAAGACCCATACCAAATATTTGAGTGTACCAGTTATTTTCCTCTTACTTCCTCTGTTGTGTGTTTTTTGTTGTTGTTGTTTGCCATTGGCTGTCATCTGGTCCCATTCCAGGATCCCCTGTTGGAGAACTTGCTTCTTAGTGGGATAGCCTATGACTTGTGTCTTGTCCCATTTACTACTCCTTCCCACAGCATCTCAGAAAGCTATGGGGCCATTGCTTTGTTAACAGAGTGCACTTTAAGTTTCTGGCTCTGGCATTTGTCTTATGCAGAACAACTCTTGATCCCTTTTATTCCACACACGTCTCACTTGAAGTCCAGGAAGTCTAGGGCATTAGTCACACTCTACCACCACCATTTCCTTTTTTGTTCTGTTTGTGGGCTATAGAAATATGTGCACTTATATGTGTCTTTTTTTTTTTAAACTTTCTGTATATTTATCTAGGAGCTCTGGTAGCATAGTGCCTAAGGCACTTGGGTGCTGACCAGAAGGCTGGCAGTTCAAACCCACCAGCCACTCCTCGGAAGAAAGATGGGACAATCTACTTCCGTAGTGATACTGCCCCAGAAACCCAAGGAGGGGTCGCTGTGAGTCAGGTCCGACTCGACGGCACATAACAACAACATATATTTATCTGCCATTGCTGTGTTTGAGCCAAAGAGCATTTTTTCAGAGAGTGAGTTTCTAGTATAAAATATAAAATTGGGTTTTAAAAGTGGCCAAGTTGACATGCTTAACTTTAATATTGTGAAATGATAATGGGAACCATTGGGCTGGTTGGATGCCTTAAAATTTCTCTTCTTTCACCTTTTTCTTCTGTTTTAATTGAACTTTTTTTTTTTTTTTTTACTGTGGCATTGTTACTTCAGATGCACTGGGTTTGAATTCTGGTACTGCCATGTAAGAGTAGTAATTGTGTGACCATGTAGGTAAGTTTTATCCTCATCCAACAAATGATCAAAATGGTAATTCCTACCCAGTGAGGCTGTAGTAAAGGATAATCCAGGAAAAATACTTAAGCCAAAGCCCAGTTTTCTGATAGAGTCAATTTACTTCCACTTCAGAATTTTTGCAATTGTCTGGAAAAATTATCCCCAGTTTTCCTCTTGTTCCTCCCTTGTTTTGCTCCCTGTTATCAATTAAATTTTGGACTAATTATATCCTCAGAGAGAAGATTCCCCCATTCTAAAGTGGGCCTCAGCCACTCCATCTTATCACCTTATTTATTTTCTTCATAGTTGTCATCACTGCTGTAATTCACTGCACTCATGTAGGTCAGTCTTAAGCAGCCATAAAAGGAAGCCATCCAGAAAGAAAAGTGTGAGAATGTTGAACCATTTGTTTAAAAAACTGAATAATTATTATTATTCTCTTTTATTTGATAAATTTGGATTTCACAGTGATAGGAGCCTTCAGCTAATCCCTTGCTGTAAGAAACTTTACATATCACTTTGACTCTGCATCAAATCTTGATTGCCATGAGCCAAAAAATATAATTCCTCAGTGAACTTGTTGTTATTGTTGGTAGTTGTCCTTGAGTCCATACCAGCTCATGGTGACCTGATATATAACAGAATGAAATGTTGCCTGGTCCTTCACCATCTTCTTGATCATTGGTATGCTTAAGTCTGTGGTTTTGGCTATGTGTCAGTCCACCTCATTGAAGATTTCCTTCATTCTCCTTTGTTCTCTCTCTCCTTTACCAAACATGATTTTGTTTTCTATTGATTGGTCTATCCTGATGAAGTGCCCAAAGTAAGCAAGTCGATGTCTCCCTTTCCTTGCTTCTAAGGAACATTCTTGATGTATTTTTCCTAAGACTGATTTGCTTGTCCTTTTGGCTGTTCATGATATATTAAACATTCTTCACTGACACCAGTTTGAATGCATCAATTCTTTAATTTTTTAACTTTTGCATACATTTGAGGCAATTGAAAAGACCATGGCTTGGGACAGCTGTATCTGTCATCAAAGTATAACAACCTGGCAGTAGATTTACTTAATGCAGTATGTTGTTTGATTCCTTGACTGCTGCTTCCATGGCTATTGGTTCTTGATCCACGTAGAACAGAATCACTGACAACTTCAATTTCTTCTCCATTTATCATGCTGTTCATTGATCTACTTGGAATGAGTTTTCTTTTGTTCACTTTTAGGTATAATTCATCTTTGACCCTCATCAGTAATATTTCAAGTTGTCTTCATTTTCAGCAAGATTGTGTCATTCGCAAGTCACAAATTGTTAATGAGTCTTCCTCCAGTTCTGATGCTGCATTCTTCATATAGTCTAGCTTCTCAAATTACTTATTCAGCATACTGATAGAATAAGAAAGAATACAGCTCTGCTGCTGCCTTTTCCAATTTGGAACCATGCCATACCCCTTGTTATGTTTGAACAACTGCCGCTTCAACTGTGTATAGATTCCACGTGAACACAAGTAAGTGTTCTTAAATTCCCATTCTTGGCAACATTATTCATAATTTGTGGTGGCCCACACAGTTGAATAATTTTTCATAGTCAATAAAACACAAGTAAACATCTTTCTAGATTCTCTTACAGTCAGTATTATCTGACAGCTGTGTGATAACCCTCATTCTACATCCTCTCTGAATCCAGCTTGAACTTCACAGTTCCCTGTTGATAATATGGCTGTACTTGTTTTCAAACTACCTTCAAAGTTTTGCTAGCATGTGATAGTAATGAAACTGACAATTTCTACATTCTTTTCAGTTGTATTTCTTTGGAATGGTCACAAATACAGATCTCTTACAGTTGGTTGGGATCAATAAAAATAGATCTTTATAAAAGGAATAGGCATCAGTGATGTCTTCTAGGAACTGATGTGAGTGCTTCTCACAAGGAAGTAATGAATTTTAGTGTTCTGTTGTAATAATCTATCACCCATCTGGCACTTTGTCATACTGTGATGGCTTGCTGGTATTTCAAATACCAGCAGGGACACCCATGGTGCACAGGTTTCAGGGGCTCTTCCAGACTAAGGGTAGGTAGAAAGGCCTGGCAATTAGCTGATGAAAACCTTATGGATTTCATAACAACAGAACATTATCTGACTTATTTGCTTTGGACTTATCATCCAAAGGGATCAATTCCTGAAGGAAGACATCATGTTTGGTGAGATAGAGGGCCTGTGAGGAAAGGGAGACCATTAGTTGAGATGGGTTGTCACAGTAGCTGCAATGAAGGACTAAAATATGCTAGTGATCATAAGGATGTCACAGGAACAGGCAGCATTATGTTCAGTTGTACGTAAGGTTGCCATGAGTTGGAGTCAACTTGTTGGCAGCTATATCTATCTGTACCTCTGTAGCTATCTATTTTAATAATACAATTAATAATAATATAATCATTGAGGATGCTTTTGACTGCAAATGGAAAACTGGAGATCAAGTGCTTGGCCTGCTGGAGGCCTATATATACTCCATATTCTGCTATCCTTGATGTTGGCTTAAGGCAGTGCTTCTCAAACTTTGGGTACATTAAAATCACGTGGGGGAACTTTAAAAAAATCCCAGTGCTCATGGAGTGAAATAATCACAAAAGGACAAATACTGTATGATCTGATCATTAAAAGAAGACAAGAATTATTATCAGGTGCTCTTGAGTCAGTTCCACCGATACAACAGAACGAAACAGTGCACCATCTCTCATAATCATTGCTGCGTTTGAGCTCATTGTTGCAGCCACTGTGTCAGTCTTCCTCATTTGGCTTTACCAAGCATGATATCCTTCTCTAAAGACTAGTGTCTACTGATAACAGTATGTGAGACAAAGTCTCACCATCCTTGCTTCTAAGAAGCTTTCTGACTGTACTTCTTCCAAAACAGATTTATTCTTCCAGCAGTCTGTAGTATATTATTTATTTTTCACCAACACCATAATTCACAGGCAATAATTTTTCAGTCTTCCTTATCCATTGCCCAGCTTTTGTATGCATATGGAACAATTGAAAATACTGTGACTTGGGTCAGGCATACCTTAGTCCTAAAAGCGACAT
>NW_006921851.1:1238732-1244001 GCF_000298275.1 Orycteropus afer afer | reverse complement strand
ATAGCATCAGAACTCTAAGCACCTGAGAGAGAGTGGGCACCTCCCAGAACATTGTTTTGTGCCACTCCCAACAGAAATACTCCAGGTGGACAACTTCAGCAATCAGGAGCTCCTCAGTTGCTCATAGAAAATCCCACCTTGGAGTTTACAAATACTTATGGGTAGAAAAGCCACACTAAGTAATTTACTACGCCGCAATCTTCATGGGGTACAGCTTTTCAAATTATTTGCTCAGCGTAGAGATTGAATGGGTATAGTGAAAGGCTATGACTCTGCTGTACACTTTTCCTGATTTTAAACCATATTGTATTCCTTTCTTCTGTTTGAATGGATTGCCTCTTAGTCTGTGAGCAGGTTTCCCATGAGCATAGTTATGTGTTCTGGAATTTCCCATTCTTCACAATGTTATCCATAATCTGTCATGAATCACATAGTCGAATGCCTTTGCATAGTCAGTCAGTAAAACACAGGTAAACATATATCTGGTATTCTTCTTTTCAGCCAAGAATATCTGACATTAGCAGTGATATCCCCCTTCCACATACTTATCTGAATCTGACTTGAATTTCTGGCAGTTCTGTCAATGTACTGCTGCAACTATTTTTCTTCGACAAAATTTTACTTGTGTGTGGTATTAACAATATTTAGGAATTTCCACATTCTCTTGGATACCTTCCTTAGGAATGGGTACAAATATGGATCTCTTCCAGTCAGTTGCCCAGGTAGCTGTCTTCCTAATTTCTTGGCATAACCGAGTGAGGACCTCCATTTGCATCTGTTTGTTGAGACATCTCAAATGGTATTCATTCAGTTCCTGGAGCCTTGTTTTTTGCCAATTGCTTCAGTGCAGCTTGAACTTCTTCCTTCAGTACTATCAGTTCTTGATCATATGCTACCTCCTGAAATGCTTGAATGTTGATTAATGCTTTTGGTACAGTAACTCTGTGTATTCTGTTTCTTCCATCTTCCTTTGATGCTTCCTGTGTTATTCAACATTTTGCACTTAAATCCTTCATTCTTTCAACTTGAGGTTTGAATTTTTTCTTTAGTTCTCTAAATTCAGGTAGGATATAATCAGGGTTGAATATGACTCTCAGGACTTGTTTTAATTTTCTTTAGTTTCAACTTGAACTTGTATAGGAGCAGTTGATGGTATATTCCACAGTTGGTCTTGGCCTTGGCCTTGTTCTGACTGGTGATATTGAGCCTCTCTATCATCTCTTTCCACAGATGCAGTCAATTCATTCCTATGTATTCCATCTGGCACTGCCCACCTGTGTAGTCACAAAATGGTTTTTAAAAAAAAAACAAACCCTATTTATAATGAATAGGCTGTTGGTCTTACAGAGTTCTATCATGTGTACCTGGTATCATTTTATCACCCAAATGATGTTTTCCAACTGCATACCATTCTTTGTTTCCAACTTTGGCGCTCTAATCACCAGTAATTATCAGTGCATCTTAATTGTATGTTTGATCCTTTTTAGACTATCCCACTGCCATCAAGTCGATGCAACTCTAGTGACCCCTCCTTGGGTTTCTGAGGCAGTATTACTACAAAAGTAGATTGCCCAACCTTCTTTCCAAGAAGTGGCTGGTGGGTTTGAACTGCCAGCCTTCTGGTTAGCAGTCAGATGCCTTAGGCATTATGCCACCAGAGCGCCTTTTCAGACTATAGAAGTTGGTAAAAATACTCAGTTTCTTTATCTTTGGCATGAGTGGCTGGTGTGTAAATTTGATTAATAGTTGTATTAACTGGTCTTCGTTTTAGGTTCATGGCTATTACCCCATCACTGACAGCATTGTACTTCAGGATAGATCTTGAAATGGTGTTAGTAGCAGTGCAACACTATTCCTCTTCAATTTGTCATTCCCAGCATAGTAGATGGTGTGATTGTCCAATTCACAATGTCCATCATCAGTCCATTTTAGATAAGTAATGCCTAGGATATAGATCTGCAAGCATTCCGTTTCATTTTTGACAACTTCCAACTTTTCTGGATTCATACTTCATGCACATTCTGATTATTCGTGGATGTTTGCAGCCGTTTCTTCTCATTTTAAGTTGTATCACATTAGCAAATGAAGGTACTGAAGCTTTATTCCATCAGTAACATTAAGGGCAACTCTACTTTGAGGAAGCATGTCTTCCCCAGTCATGTTTTGAGTGCCTTTCGACCTGAGGGGCTCACCTTGCAGCACTATGTGAGAGACTGCTATTCATAAGGTTTTCACTGGCCAAGGTTTTTAGAAGTAGATAGCCAGGTCCTTCTTCCTGGTCTGTGTAGAGTGCCACTGAAATCTGTCCACCATGAGTAACCCTGTCAGTATTTGAAATACCAGTGACAGAGTTTCCAGTATCACAACAACACACTAGCCACTACAGTGTGACAAACTGACATACATGAAGACAAGAGTAGGTATATGTACTGAAACCAGGAATCACTGGTGGTTACTAAGGATAGGTGGGAGAGGGGGGAAATTGCTCTCAGGATAATAAAAAACCAAACTCGTTGCTGTTGAGTCAGATCAAACTCATAGTGACCCCTCTTTGGATTTCCAAGGCAGTGTCATTATGGAAGTGGATTGTCCAATCTTCCTTCTGAGGAGTGGCTGGTGGCTTTGAACCACCAGTGTTCTGGTTAGCAGTCAAGTGCCTTAGGCACTACAGCACCAGAGCCCCCCTCAGGATAGTAGAAACTTGTTATTTCTAGTGATGGGAAATACAACAGCAAATGTGAGTGAAATTTGCACAGCTTGACCAAGGTAAATGATGTCACTAAGAAGTATGCAAGGAAAAAGTCTGCTTTTGGTAAATGCTCTGACATACAAGTCTTCAACAATTAAACAGTAGTGTTGTTACTTGTGTGTGTGTATTATGCATACAAGCAAGTGAGTAGTTATGTATATAGGTGAGCATATGCATCGTATGTTTTTATGTATATAATAAAGCTTCTGGCAACACAAACACAGATACTTTTTAGACTTAACCAAATACCTCATGGGTTGGTTTATGGAATCTGAAGGCTTAGAGCCATGGTCTTGTGGGATAGCTTAGTCAATTGGCATAATACATTATATACAGTTTATGTTCTACCTCCTAGCTTGGTGTGAGTAGCCTCTGGGGTCTTGAAAGCTTGTAGAGGCTATCTAAGATAGAGCTATTGGTCTCTATGCATTTGGTAAAAGAGAAAGAGGGAAAACAAAGATTCAGAGTAGAAATCAGTCCACATGTCTAATAGTGTACACGAACCACAACTTCCTGCACCCTGAGAGCAGAACTAGATTGTACTCAGCCGCCAGTACTGACTGTGATAGTTGGAGCTGTTTGTCAACTTGGCTGGACCACAATTCTGTGTGGTTTAAGCAATTGTGATGTGGTTTGTTCCAATGATGGGATCAGATGTATATGTTCTGAGAAGCCAGTCCATTGAAAAGGAGTTTCCCTAGGGGTATGGTCTACTTCCAGTATATTTATGGACATCCTGGAAAAAGAGACATTCTTCTGTGGATTGGGATTCTGTTGAGCTCCCTACAACTTGGATTCATCATTCGTTGGAGTCAACAGCCAGTATACTGCCTGCCAACCTTGAGCTCATCAGCCCCTGCAGCTGTGAGAGTCGGGAAAAGCCTCGAGCTTGACGTTTGATCCAAGAACTTGGGAATTTCTGACTTCTATAAGTGTATGAGCCATTTTCCTAAGATAAATTTCTTTATCTCTCTCTCTCTATATATATATGCTTTACTGGTTTTGCTTCTCTAGAGAACCCAGTCTAACGCATTTGGTACCGGGAGTGGTTCTAGAGAGACAAAATTGTAAGGATGGACTTCCTAAATTGGTTCTCCAATTTGATTAATCATAAAGGCACTGGTGACCCTTCCTCCGTTAGTAAAGAGGGCCCTCCTAATCCTTGGTGTGAAGTGGCAACATTAATATGCAAAATAGCACCACTAATAGATCAAGTACTTGTGAGAAGTGAGGCTCTGGGTGATTGCATATTGATACTATTCTGCAGTTTTGTGAGCATGAGGAGTATAATGAAGGTGGTTGGTTGGTCCTACTTAAACTAGACAAAGTGGTGAAAGAGCAAAATGACCTCAGGGCTGCTGAGTCACTGCTTCAGTGCCCCATGAAAGACCTCGATGTTTCCGGTTGTGCTCTGAAAGAAAGCCTTATTTCTAGTAACAGAGCTGATACTGCCAAAAACCCAACTCAAGAGTCTTATTGTAAGGGTGGCTGAATTACAACACTAGTTAAATTCCCAACCAGAATGGTGCCTGAAGTTAAAGTGAAGGCATTGATTTGGAAAAAATGGGATCCTGAAACCTGGAATGGGGACATACACGAGCAGATAGTCGGGAAGATAAGGATATGGACCTGTAAATTCTGTTGAATCCCTCCCATCTGAAGGGATTACTGTAAAACCATTATCCCCTCCACCTCAGTTTGATGGGATTAGCCCAACTGTTCCTGCTGGGTCATTGCTTGAGGCAGAGGCCATGGAAGACATTCCTGAATATTCTCAGGAACTGCTCCAACCACCCATTGTTGCTGCTAGACCTATTACTAAAGCCCAAGCGAACCCCAAAAGGTGAAATATAAAGTGTGACTGTGGAGGTGGTATGCTACACCCAAAAGACTGTATGATTTTGCTGACATGTACAGAGAGAAATCTGGACAATATGTATGGTCATGGCTGCTGAGGGTGTTGGGATAATGGTGGAAGGAATATAACATTGTATCAATCTGAGTTTATTGATTTAGGCCCACTAAGTAGGGATTCTTCAGTGTTTCAGCTCGAAAAGTTAGGAAAGGATCTAATAGTTTATTTGGTTGGCTTACTGAAGCATGCGTTATGTGGTAGCCTACCTTAAGTCCAGTTAAAGTACCAGACCTACCTTGGTATGATGTAGAAGGTATGCAGAGGCTTAGGGAAATTGGCCTATTAGAATGGATTTATCAGATTAGACCCCTAGAGCCAGAAATG
This sequence comes from Orycteropus afer afer, assembly GCF_000298275.1. Classification (NCBI taxonomy): domain Eukaryota; kingdom Metazoa; phylum Chordata; class Mammalia; order Tubulidentata; family Orycteropodidae; genus Orycteropus; species Orycteropus afer. The sequence continues at coordinate 1,239,013 of NW_006921851.1, read as the reverse complement.
GAGTCCAGAAGACACGCCTTTCACCAGTATGGTGAGAAATAAATTTGTGAAGGGAGCTTCAGCATCCTTGAAGTCTGCTGTGATTGCTATTTTATGTAAGCCGGATTTGACAGTGGGAACTGCCCTAATTGAACTAAGACACTTAACTACGATGGGGCTGATTGGACCCCATGGTGGTGGTGGTGGTGTTATGTGCCGTCGAGTCGGCCCCGACTCATAGCGACCCCTCTTTGGGTTTCCGAGGCAGTATCACTACGGAAGTAGGATTGCCCAACCTTCCT
>NW_006921851.1:1236649-1238632 GCF_000298275.1 Orycteropus afer afer | reverse complement strand
TGGTTAGCAGGCAAGTGTCTTAGCCACTATGCTACCAGAGCTCCCATGGTTGTTGTTGTTGTTGTTGTTATGTGCCGTCGAGTCAAACCCGACTCATAGCAACCCCTCCTTGGGCTTCCGAGGCAGTATCACTACGGAAGTAGGATTGCCCAACCTTCCTTCCGAGGAGTGGCTCCCATGGTAGTAGGGGCCAAGTGACAGCCGTTATTGGAAAGGTAAGGTGGGCGTGGTTACCATAATGGACAGCAGAATCAGAGCAGTAATCAGAATATTCTGACTTGTGTGGAGTTACGGCACTGGCTACTTGCGCATGGCGTTCCTAGTAGTGAAATACATTGTAAACCTACTAAATGTTTACTTGATCTGTATAGACAGAAGAATTCTAGGTCATGTGCACAGCAGCCTAGATTGAATCGCCAGAATCCAAGAGTCACATCCTCTCAATCAATTCCCAGACTTAAGTCAGTTTATAGACCCACAAGCCCTTGAATGCGGGTGAGGCTAGGTCCCCTTGAGTAAGGACCCCACTACAGTGCCAAAAATTTATAATATCATTCTTTCTCCCAGCCTTCCCCAAAGGGATCTGAAGCCTTTTGTGAGAGCGACTGTTCATTGGGGAAAAGGAAATAATCAGACTTTTTGGGAATTATTGAACACTGGCTTTGAACTGACACTAATTCCAGGAGACACAAAGCATCACTTTGGCCCACCAGTCAGAGTGGGGGTATATGGAGGTCAAGTTATTGATGGAATCTTAGTTAAGGTGCGCCTCACAGTGGGTCCAGTGGGTCCACAAACCCATCCTTGTAGTGATTTCCCTAGTTCCAGAATGCATAATTGGAATAGATATACTTAGCAATTGGCAGAATTCCCACATTGGCTCTCTGACATATGGAGTAAGGGCTATTATGGTAGGAAAAGCCAAGTGGACGCCATTAGAACGGCCTTTGCCTACAAAAACAGTAAATCAAAAGCAGTACCGCATCCCTGGAGAGGTTGCAGAGATTATAGCCACTATCAAGAACTTGAAGGATGCAGGGGTGGTGATTCCCACCACATCCCCATTTAATTCACCTATTTGGCCTGTGCAAAAAACAGATGGATCTTGGAGAATGACAGTAGATTATCGTAAACTTAATCAGGTGGTGACTTCAGTTGTAGCTCCTGTTCCTGATGTGGTTTCATTGCTTGAGCAAATTAGTACATCTTCTGGTACTTGGTATGCAGCTATTGATCTGGCCAATGCATTTTCCTCAATACCAATTTCAAAGGACCATCAGATGCAGTTTGCCTTCAGCTGGCAAAGCCAACAGTATACTTTCACAGTGCTTCTTCCTCAGGGGTATATCGTCTCCCCAGCACTATGTCATAATTTAGTCCATAGGGACCTTGATCGCCTTTCCCTTCCACAAGGCATTACACTGGACCATTATATTGATGACATTATGCTGATTGGACCTAGTAAGGAAGAAGTATCGATCAGTCTAGACTTAATGGTGAGACATATGCATGCTAGAGGTTGGGAAACTAACCCAACAAAAATTCAGGCACCTTCTTTCTACCTCCGTGAAATTTCTAGGGGTCCAATGGTGTGGGGCATGTTGAGATATTCCGACTAGAGTGAAGGATAAGTTATTGTATGTGGCTTCCCCCACAACGAGAAAGGAGGCACGATATCTGGTGTGACTCTTTGGAATTTGGAAGCAACATATCCCTCATCTGGGTGTGTTGTTGTGGCCTGTTTATCAAGTGACTCGGAAAGCTGCTAGTTTTGAGTCGGGCCCAGAACAACACAAGGCTTTATGACAGGTTCAGGCTGCCGTGCAGGCTGCTCTGCCACTTGGGCCATAAGATCTGGCTGATCCAATGGTGCTTGAAGTCTCTAGGAGATAGAGATGCTGTTTGGAGTCTTTGGCAGGTCCCTATTGGTGAATCACAACACAGACCCTTGGGATTTTGGAGCAAAGCCCTGCCATCCTCTGC
>NW_006921851.1:1189992-1202190 GCF_000298275.1 Orycteropus afer afer | reverse complement strand
GCTGGTCGCTGTTCCCAACAAAGAATGAATCCGAAAACCTCCAGGGCGAGCAGCGAGCTGCTCGCTCCAGGAAGTATATAGTCCGGAATGCCGTTCTTCCAGTTTGTCCCTGGGATAGCATTACAGGTAGGCCACATCCCTGGGGAAACTCACCCTAGGCCGACCGGCCGCTTAGAATGCAGTCATGTGATTCATCATGGGAACCATCACTCACAACTGGAGTCCAGCCAAGTTGACACATCTTCAACTATCACAAGGATCATATCTATCATCATTAAACAGAGATAATTTTTACTTCTTCCTTAGCAATTTGGATCTCTTTGATTTCTCTTTCATGTCTTAATTGCCCTGGCTAGGAATTCCAATACAGTGTTGAATAGAAGTGGTGATAGAGGGCATATTTGTCTGATTCCTGTTTGCAAGGGTAATGGTTTCAGTCTCTCTCCATTGAGAATAATGTTAGCTTTTGGATTCACATATATGTCCTTTATTATGTTGAGGAATTTCCCTTCTATTCCTATAGTGCTGAGAGTTTTTATAAAGAATGGGTGGTAGATTTGAGCAAATGCCTTTCTGCATTGATTGATATGATCATGTAGTTATTTTCCTTTGTTTTATTTATGTGATGGATGATGATGATTGTTTTTCTAATGCTGAATCATCCTTGCATACCTGGTATGAACCCCTCTAGGTCATAATGTATTATTTTCTTGATATGTTGTTGGAGTCTGTTGGCTAGTGTTTTGTTGAAGATTTTTGCATCTATATTCATGAGGGATATTGGTCTGTAGTTTTCCTTTTTTCATGATGTCTTTGCCTGGTTTTGGTATCAAGGTTATGTTTGCTTCATAAAATGAATTAGGGAGGATTCAATCCTTTTGTATGTTTTGGAATAGTTTGAGTAGGATTGGTGTCAGTTCTTCTCTGAACATTTGGTTGAATTTTCTAGTGAAACTGTCTGGGCCAGGACTTTTTTTGTTGGTAATTTTTTGATCACCTGTTCAATTTCTTCTTTTGTTCTGGGTCTGTTCAACTTTTCCACCTCAGTCTGTGTTAGTTTAGGTAAGTGGTGTGTTTTCTAGGAATCTGTCCATTTCTTCTAGATTTTCAAATTTGTTGGAGTACAATTCTTCATAGTATCCTGATACTATCCTTTTTATTTTATATGGTTCTGTTGTGATATTGCTCAGTTCTTACTCATATTATTTGTATTCTCTCATTTCTTTTGTTAAATTGCCAGTGGTTTATCCATTTTATGAATCTTTTCAGAAAACCAACTTCTATTCTTACTGATTTTTTTCTGTTTCATTGATTTCTGCTTGAATCTTTGTTTCTTCTGGTGATTGGGCTTTTCTTGCTGTTCTTTTTCTAATTTTTGGAGATATTGGTTTAAGGTGTTGATTTTGGCCCATTCTTGTTTGATGTTTGCATGTATTACTATAAATTGGCCTCTGATCACTCCTTTTGCTGTGTCCCAAAGATTTTATATGTTGTGTTTTCCTTCTTCTTTGAGTCATGGAATTTTTTAATTTCCTTTTTTAATTTCTTCTAGTACCCAGTCATTTTCCAGGAGAATGTTATTCCATTTCCATGTGTTTGCTCTTTTTCTGTTGATCTTCCTATTGTTGATTTCTAATTTGATAGCATTGCGATCTGAGAAGATGCTTTGCTGTGTATCATTGCTTTTAAATTTATTAAGGCTTGCTATGGCCTAACATACGGTCTGTCATGGAGAGTGTTCCATGTGCAGTGGAAGAGAATGTATATTGTGCTGTTGTTGGATGAGGTGCTCTGTAGATGTCTGTGCGGTCAAGTTGGTGGAATGTATTGTTTAGTTCTTCTGTGTCTTTGTTGAGTTTCTTTTGAGTTGTTTTATCTTTCATGGAAAGTGGTGTATTACAGTCTCCTGCTATGACTGTGGAGTCATCTATTTGTCTTTTCAATTCTGTTAAAGTCTGATTTATGTATTCTGGGGCTCTTTCATTAGGTTCATAGATATGTATTATGTTTATATCTTCTTGTTTGATCTTTTAATCATTATATAATGTCTTTCCTTGTCTCATGTGGTGGTTTGTCGTAAAGTCAGTTTTATCAGAAATTAATATTGCCACTCCTGCTCATTTTTGGTTGCCATTTGCTTCTTCTATCTTTTTCCAGCCTTTGATTTTTAATCAATTTTTGTCTTTGTTTCTGAGATGAGTCTCCTGCAGACAGCATGTTCATGGGTTGAGTTTTCTTATCCAATCTGCAACTCTCTGTCTCTTGAGTGGTACATATAATCCATTGACATTCACTGTAATTATGGAGAAGTATGAATTTGTTGCTATCATTTTTTATATGTTTTTTCATGGTGTTCCTAGTTTCTTTGTTTCATATAATTTTCTGTACTGAGCTCATTTTGATACAATTTTCTATGCTGAGCTCATTTTGTTTATGAATCGTGTTTTCATGTCCTTTATTCCTCTTGTTTTAGTATTTGCTAAATATTTGTGCTTGTCCTCTTTTTTATCATTTATCATTTTTCTTTGAGGTTATGCTGTGATTTATAATTTTCTCCCCACGTTTAGAACAGTCCATTGTATCTTGCAACTCACTTTACTTTTCTGGCCATTTAGAAGTTCTGTAACTACACTATTTTTACCTGCTTTTTGGTTTGTAGTTGTCTTCATTTGCCAACTGATATCTCTGGTTCCTGGTTTACAATCTTGTAAGCTTATTTTACTTTGGATACTCCCTTAGGTCTATTGGTTTCTGGGTTATGTCATCATGTGTATTAATGATGGTCAGTTGATGTTTGCTGTTATTGGTTCTCTGGTCAAAGGATTCCCTTTAGTATGTCTTGTGAAGTTGGTCTGTTTTTAACAAATTCCCTGAACTTCTCCTGACCCGAAAATGTCCTAATTCTGCCATCATATTTGAAGAACAGTTTTTCCTGGGTGTATAATTCTTGGTTGGAAATTTTTCATTTTCAGGGTTTTATATATACTGTCCCATTGCCTTCTCACCTGCATGGTTTCTGCTGAGAAATCAGAGCTTAATCTTGCCCTTTGTAGGTAACTTTTTGTTTTTCCTTTGCTGCTTTCAGAATCCTTTCTTTGTCATTGGTTTTGGTGAGTTTGATGATGATATGTCTTGGTGATTTTCTTTTTGGATCTAGCCTGTTTGGGGTTCATAGCACTTCTTGAATGGGTATATTCTTATCTTTCATCGTATCAGGGGAAGTTCTCTTCCAACCTGTCTCGGACAGTTTTCTCAGTGGTCTTATTTTTCTTTTCCTGTTCTAGAATACTGATTCCAAAACCAAAAACCAAACTCAACTGGCGTGGAGTCTAATCTAAGTCATAGTGACCCCTTCTTAGGATTCCGAGGCAGTGTCTCTGTGAAAGTAGTTTGCCCAACCTTCCTTCTGAGCAGTGGCTGGTGGCTTTGAACCACCAGCCTTCTGGTTAGCAGTCACATACCTTAGGTACTACACCATCAGAGCTCTGGAATACTGATTACACATAGGTTATTCCTTTTGATGGTATCCCACGTAAATCTTAGGCTTTCTTAATTATGGTTTGATCTTTTTTGTGGTTGATCCCTTTCCAAAGATGTATTCAGGTATTTGTCTTCAAGCTCATTAATTCTGTATTCCATTGATTAGAGTCTACTCCTTTGCCCTTTCAAAGTGTTATCTATTTCTCAAAATTTAGTATAAATCTACTGGATTTCTGTCTGTAGATTTTATATCATTTCTAATTTTTCATTTATTTTGTTGTTCTCGTATTTTCTTTCATAACTTTTCTAGGGTTTTCCTTAATTTTGTCTGTGTTTCCTTTGATCTACCTCTCAATCCGTTGAAAGTACCTAAATATAATTCTTTTGAATTCCTTATCAGGGAGTTCCAGTGCTTTTGCTTCCTCAGGGATGTGTTCTGTGTCTGTATTTAGTCCCTTGTTTCTACGGCTTTATCTTGCTTGTTTGTGATGGTCTGTTGTGTCCAAGACATTCTGACAGTGTATTTATATTTAATTGGTGATTGTATGTTGAGTGTTGGAGTGACTCACCCATAATTTTCGGGTTTTTTTTTCCCCCCGATGTGTCTGGGTAAGCGGGGTACTGTGTTTCTCTATTCGCTAGTTGGCAGCACTTTTGCATTCACCACCTGTCTCCTGGGGGATGTGGTGAAAAATGAGAGTGGCTGTATAGATCTCTGTTAACTGTTTGTGAAGAGTGGTTAAGGTGAGGCAGGCTCTTTTTGTTGGTTGTGTATCTTTCACCAGTTGTTGCAGAGGGAAGTGGTGGGTGTCACTCAATAACTGGAGCTGTAGGAGGGTGGTGTGGTTGTGGTTGAGTCGTATAGACACGGTTGCTGTCTCACTCAGACAAAAACAGCAATCGAAAAACCATCAAAAAAAAGTAAAAGCAAAAGGACAAAAAACACAGCGCATAAACACACAGGAACTATCACGAAAAAGAGTAAAAAGAAAGGGAAAAAAGGGGGGGAAGGCAAAATCAATAAGAGAAGGTAGTTAAAGAGGTGCTTTAAAAAGTAGAAGAAATGTGAATAGAAAAAGGAGGGGGCAAACCTGCAGTTTCTGGGGTGGGGAAATAAGAGAAAAGAGGCAGAGTAGGAGAATAATGAAAAAAGAAAGTGCAAATAGAAAAACAAGGAATGGTGAGAAGCACAAGAAAAGATAAAATGGGAACCAGGAAAAGGGAAGAGAGAAAAAGCTGAAAACTATAACCTGGAAAGGGAGGAAGAAAGAAAAGTAATAAAAAGGACGAAAAAAGAGAAAAATGTAAATAATTATAATTTAAAAACAGGCAAAAACAAACTAAAAAAAAAAAGAGGAAAGGAAGAAAAAAATCTGGACAGGGTAAGGCAGGGCTTCTAGGCTTTGTCAGAGCACACACATGAGGATGGAATTCCTGCAGGCCCAAAATGGTGGGTGGAAGTGAGGGATGGATACACCTCCATCCACTATCAGGGTTTGATGTATAAGAGTAACAAGGGGAATGTTGCACTTTTCCAAACCTCAGTGTCTGGAATGTTCCTGTGCCATCCCTGGCAAGTGGAGCCTATTCTTTCATCCCTGGAATCTGAGAGAATGCTGTCCCTTTCAGTATCCAAAATGGTCGAACCGCTTGTAAACATTCAAAATGGCTGTGCCTTCCAGACAGCCAAAAGTCCATGGCTCAGCCCATCTCCCTCTTCACTGCTTCCCCTTTTATTCGTTAGCCACCAGTGCAGTCCTCCTTGAAGCCCCTGGCTAGCAGGGCCAATTTTTAGGTTAATTCTTAGGTTCTCACACCACTTGTCAATATCCAAGTTGTCCATACCGTCAGGATTGCTAACAGTCCGCAGCTCCATACATCTCCTTTTTTGGTGTTTTCAGGCAGGTTCTTCTACTAGTTGGAGTTTAGTCCACTTCTGTGTCCTTCTTTTCAAAGCTCAGGGCTCCAGGATTATCTTCTGTATCTGTATTAATTGGTTCCTCTTTTCTTTGTTGAAGAGAGTGTGTGTAGTTTGTATGCCTAGTCTACCACCTTACCGGAACCCCAAGAAATATTTCTTGACTGAATTAGTTTTTTATTATAATAATATTTTCATAAGTACGTTTCATAATCACAGTTACTCATCTCTTGAAGCTTACTGGCTTTATTGCTCACTACTGTTTTCTTTTCATCAAATCCAGAATACACTTTTTGCTCTGCATAAGAGCAAAATTTATGCATCTTTATGTATTTAGTTTATGCATCTTTAGTTGCATAAATTAAAGATGTCAATTACTGATATCTGGCTGACAGTGATTGAAAGTGCCATTGATTGCAAGATGCAAGCATCTTAATTAGATGCAAGCGTCTTAATTGATGAAATAAATTACATTGGATATTCCCCATCTTGCAGTACTTACTCTGATTTTGTTTTCATATGATTTCTGGTTTCCTATTAAATTATTTAAACTATTTCCTTAAAGTGGTAATTTTAGAAAGGGAACTAAAATGATTTTTTAAAAAAAGTAAGTGTGTCAGTATATACAGTTTTAGGGTCATACTCTTTTAGCTTAGTCTGGTCTGTAATCTTCACTCACCTGACTTTAGTACCTTACTTGGATCAAAAAAGTATGGTGTTAATATGATTCTCTTTGATTATTGCATCTTTTTTCAGCTATTTTTTCTCTCCTGTGGAACTCATAGAATTCAGATGAGATCTGTCTGTCGTCTTTGTCTTTTGGCATTTCCATCTCTCTGTTGTTGCTTGGCCTTTTGACTATGGGACAAACTGAGCAGAAGTAGGTTCTCTTTCACTGTGCAAGGATAGATTTTGCTGCTGGACTGTCATCAAATAGAATAGGTTTGAGGATTCTTCCCTGAGGGGTGATAGCTGGGCAGGGTAGTGTATTCTGTTTAGCTGTCAGGGCTCCAATGGTTACTTTTTAATACTCTGTTGCTGTTAATAGTTCTCTACTCTTTTGTCTGTACTTCTTTGAAGTCTGTCTCCTTAGAATTCTAAATTGACTTTTCCAGAAATTATTTGGGTCTGTAGTTTCCCCCCTTGAGAGAGAAAAAAAATTGTGACAAATTGTTATGATCTGTAAGCTGAGTGGGCATGATGGCTTTAAAAACAGAACATCTGTTCTATTGCCATTTTATCTTTCAATAATTTTTTTTTTTTTTTAAATGTACTGAAAGTTCTTAATGCTTCAATTAACATTAGCTCTTTCTGCTCTGACACCAGACCTTCTGTAAATGAAACAGAAAGTTTTGTGCTTTTGATTCATTCAAGACCTCAAACCTTGTAATATATTTTTCACTTTCGGCACAAGAAGTACTGTCCACAGATAACACATTCAGATCATTTTGCCAGGATATTTCCTAGTTTCAGTTTCTTTTAAAAAAAGATTCAAGATTTACACAAACTTGTTTTTAGTTAATTGGGCAGTGTTTTTTGTTACATAATGGAAGTAGGGTAATAATGTGTACAACTCAAAGATAACTTCTTTTTTGTTTGTGGACCTTTTTATGATACTATTAGGGTTCCTACCTAATTTGTTATCTTTATTCAGGCTTAAAGGGGTTTAGACTTCTTTGTTTTTGTTTTAACTAATATTTAATTTCCTGTTTCTTTGTAGCTTTTACAAAATTGATCACAGTAAATGGGCAAGAATACCATCTTCAACTTGTAGACACAGCGGGGCAGGTAAGTGATCTATAGTATCTCAAAATCTTGTACATTGAATCTGATAGTGCTGTTACCAGCTTAGCACTGATTGTTAAACAGAACAGCTATGCCAGAAACCCGTATGTTATGATTCATTAAACATTAAGATGCTGTCTGCTTTCTCTTTTCTAAGATAAGTGGCAATTTTTTAAATACTAGTTTTTCTACTTTTTTGCAATTGTTTTAAATATACTAACAACAGCAAAGAAGAATGAAGAATACCAAAGATGCATGGAAACAATTTGTCCAAGGGAGTGGTAAACTCATCTGATCCTTAGCCTATATGACTGTGAGACTAGAATTACATGGTGCCCGACTACCACTGTCAACTATTTGTCTGTGTAGGAGATCCTGGATAGAGTAGAAGAATAATGTGGAGCAAAACTCAAAATTATATTTAAAAAAAAAAAAATTTTTTTTTTGCTGGTCTGATAGAGCCTGGTGAAAGCCCTGAGACTATGGCCTCTAGCTGCCTTTCAGGTCTGGAATTGAACTCACTCCTGTGGCTTCCAGCCAAATAAAAGACTGGCATGTAGGCTGAATATTTACATCAGGTAGATACACTCCTTGGAGAGATCAACTGTGGGAGAACAGAAGGGCAGTGTATGCATAGGGAGATAGCTCGGGGCCAGGAGTGCATGAGAGAGAAGGATGAGGGAAGAGATAACTATGGGAAGGAAGTGGGAAGAGAGCTGTTACGTTATGGGAAATAGCAGTCATGTCATGAGATAAAATGTGTATGAACTGTTGTATGGAAAATGAATTTGCTCTGTAAACTTTCACCCAAATCACTATAAAAATTCAAATATATATATATATATATATATATACTTGCAACATTATGAGAGTTTATTTTTATTACAGAATAGTAATTTTCTATTTTCTAAACTTCAGATTCATGTTAGATAATCATACTAGAGTGCTTTCCTCCTGTTGCAACACATGTTCTTACACATTAAGAGCAAAAGTAAGACTTTCTTAAGGAAATAGCAGGAGCAAAGTTACAGGACAAAAATGAGCTGGTTTTGCCTTATAAGACTTGGTAAAAAGTCTGGTCTCATTGGAATAGAAAATCCAGTTTGGGTATTGCCTTTAGTGTATATAGTTGAATTACACGATAGAGAAAATTGATAAGTAATCAGAGAGTATCTCTTTGATTTGTTAGACATTAAATAGTTGCTTCAAGCACTTGACTGCTAGCCTTAGAAGAAATCTTCAAAAAATCAGCCATTGAAAACCCTGTGGAGCAGGATTCTACTCTGACACACTTGGGGTTGCCATGAATAGGAGTAACTTTGATGGCAGCTAAGGAGCTCTGGTGGTGCAGTGCCTAAGGCATTTCACTGTTAACCAGAAGGTTGACAGTTCAAACCCACCAGATCCTCCATGGAAGGAGAATGGGGTAGTCAGCTTCTATAAAGATTTACAGCCTTGGAAACCCAGTGGGGGTTTCAGTGAGTTTGGATCAATTCAGTGGCAGTAGGTTTCAAGTTTTTGTTTTTGTTTTTAATAGTAGCTGGTTTATAAGTGACTCAAAAAAAAAAAAAAAAAAAAAAAGATTGTAAGTTACTATAATAATTATATATGGAATGGATTATCAGAAGAATTAATTGGAAATATAGATGAAAGAAATCAAGAGTACTTGAAGGGAACAAGGAAACCTTTTTAACAGTTTACGATGATACCTAATTGTAAATTTTACTGGAAGCCATTCTTTTGGACTAGATTTATTATTGCTCACTGCATAGCAAGGGCAGGAGGGATATAAAGAAGCTGAGAATTCAGTTTCCAACTTCTCACCTAAGGTCCTTCTGCTTTTGTATCTTAAAATTACAAAAGGTGAGATTGAGTGTAGTATGATCTAGTCTGGTATATTAAATGGAGGGTTTTTTTCATGGAACTTGAGGGGTTTGGATAGACCTAGAATGATGTAACTTGTCATATAGGTTTGGAGTGAGTTTCTTCCGCCTTGTTTTGAGGTGAATGTAGAAGGGAAATGTCACCACTAATGAAGCAAGAAAATGGCAGTATTGACTGGCTTAAGAACTGTAGAAAACAATTTAGAGCCCTTTAGTCACAATTCTGGAAGCTTCAAGGAAATAAAGCTCTTTGAACTTACATACAGAGATATAACACGTAAGTTGCTCATTAATCTTACATACTCCTGCCTGGCATGGATATGATATCATTAATAATCAGACATCTTATCTTTTTATTAGAGCAGAGCCATTCTAGACTTTTACTCTAAAGATTACCTTTGTCTTTAGGAATGTGAATTTGGGGCTTAGGAAAACAAAGGGAGCAATAAAAGTCTTCCTTTAGGTAATGAGACTCAGGAAGCACTGTAGAAGAAAACTGCTAATCATTCTTAGAAAGAATACATTTTATTAGGTTCAAGTTACATTTATGTATTAATTTAGGATTATTTCATGAATAATCTTATGATTCTGCATATTTTTACTAACAGAACACCATTCCATTTATTTATATCTTCGTTAATCTCTTGGGAATAGTTTAAGATTTTCTTCATATAGATTGTATGCATTTATTTTCTTGAGTTTATTCGTAGAAATTTTATTTTTCAGTTGCTATTGGACCTCGAGGTCTTCTTTCTCACCTCACCCCCATTATACCTACTAGCTCCTTTTTTGATTTTTTTTTTTGTAATTTTATTGTGATTTGGATGAAAGTTTATAGACAAAATTCATTTTCTGGACAGCAGTTCATACACATTTTGTTTCATGACATTGACTGTAGTTCCCCACCATGTAACAGCTTTCTACCCACTTCCTTCCCATAGTTACATCTTGCCTGTGTCCTTTCCTCCCATGCACTTCTGCCCCCTAAGCTGTCTTCCTGCGCAAACACTGTCTTTTTGTTCTCCCGTGATTGATTGCTCCAAGGAATGTATCTAACTCATGTAAATGTTCACCCCATATGCCTGTATATTATTTGACTGGAAGCCACAGGAGTGAGTTCAGTTCCAGACTTGAAGGGTGGCTAGTGGCCATAGTCTTGGGGTTTTATGATTTAGAGTTTCGTTCCACATTGTACTCCCACTTTATCCAGGATCACTGGCACTAATACCCCTCCAAGTGGTTGGACAGTGGTAGCTGGGCACAATCTGCTTCTTGTGGTCTCATGGTCATATATATAGGCTGAGGATCACATGGTCTGCCAGTCCCTTGGACTAATTGTTTCCATGCATCTTTTGTGTTCTTCATTCTTCTTTGATCTGGACAAGGAGAGACCCATTGTTGCATCTAGATGGCTACTTGCAAGCTTTTAAGACTCCAGTTGCTACTTATCAAAGTAGGATGTAGAACAGTGTTTTTTGTGTAGTATTTTATGTCAGTTGAGCTTGATGTCTGCCCCCTGCCACCATGGTCCTGAGCCCACAGGGCCAACAGTTGCTCTTTCCAGGTAGCTGGCTATGGCCAAAAAGCCACCACAACCTTGTCCCTTGTCAGCTCTACGATAAACTGGACATTCTTTTTTTTTCTTTCTTTCTTTTTATTGTGATTTGGGTGAAAATTCACAGAGTAAATACACTTTCCATACAGCATTTAACATACACTTTGTCTCATGACATTGACCACAATTTACCACAGTGCAACGTCTCCCCTCCCCCTTCCTTCCGATAGTTATCTCTTCCCTGTGTCCTTCCCTCCACGCACTCCTACCCCCTGAGCTGTCTCCTTGTGCATAAGCAGCCCTTCTTTCTCTTATGCTTGTTCTCTCCAAGGAGTGTATCTCCTTCAGGTAAATGTTCAACTGATATGCCTGTCTGTTGTTTGGCTAGAAGCCACAGGTGGGCATTTAATTCCGGACCTAAAGGGCAGCTAGGGGCCATAGTCCCAGTGGTTCCACCGGGCTCTATCGGGCCAGCAAACCTGTTCCCCACTTTTTTTTTCCCCCAAAATGATTTTGAGTTTTGTTCCACATTGTTCTCCCTGTCTATCCAGGATCTCCTACAAAGATCCTTTCCAAGTGGTTGACGGTAGTAGCCGGGTACTATCTAGTTCTCCTGGTCTCATAGTCGTACAGGGTGCAGATTGGATGGTGTACCAGTCGCTAGGACCAATTTTTTCCATGAATTTTTGGTTTTCTTCATTCTTCTTGGCTCTGGACAAGGAGAGACCCATCGTTGCATCTAGATGGCAGCTTGCAAGCTTTTACTATCTCAGTCACTACTCACCACAGTAGGATGTGGAACAATGTTTTGTGTAGTATATTATGCCAATTGAGTTTGATGTCCTCTCCGACTACGGTCCTGAGTCCACAGGTTCAACTACTCGGTGCCTCTGGGTAGCTGGCAGTGACCAAGCAGTGACTACAGCCTTGCGCCTTGTCAACCCAATTGTACACCTGGGAATTCATATCATACACATAAAGTTATTGGATTACTGTCTGCCAACCCTATACGTGTTCTTGGGTGCACTCTCCACTTCATATATATACCTAGTATTTCAGCCTGTCCACCCATCTACCCACCCATATACCCGTGTTTGCCTTCACTGACCATGCCGTACTATATGCGCAAAAGGGTTCATCTTTGTTGTCTGTACTTTCCATGTACCTCTATTTCTTTCTCTTCCTTAATGCCACTCACATTTGATACATTGCCATTCTCTTCACCCAAATCATTACTTTCCTCTATCAGTGTTTCCTACCCTCCTCTCCCACCCCTAATAACCAACAAAGAAAATGACCTTTCATAGATAAATGTTTCCTTGACTATAACAATAACGGACTAATAAAATATTTGTCTTTTTGTGATTGACTTATTTCACTCAGCATAATTTCTTCCAAGTTCATCCACGTTATGCTGTGTTTTACAGATTCTACATTATTCTTTAGGATTGCATAGTATTCCATTGTGTGTATGTACCATAGTTTGGATATCCTTTCCTCAGTTGATGGACACCTAGGTTGTTTCCATCTTTTGGCTATTGTAAATAGTGCCTCCATGATTATGGGTGTGCATATGT
>NW_006921851.1:1188962-1189634 GCF_000298275.1 Orycteropus afer afer | reverse complement strand
TTGGAGTTTTCTATAAATTCTAGAGATAAGTCCCTTGTCAGATACGTCATTACTAAATATTTTTTCCCTATCTGTAGTTTCTCTTTTGACTGTTTTGGAGAAGTCTTTGGAAGCACACAAAAATTTAATCTTTAGAAGGTCCGTATCATCTGGTTTCTCTTCTGCTGTTTGTGGCTTTTGAGTTCGGCTTGATAGTCTATTTATGCCATATATTAGGGCCCCTAAATTTGCCCCTAGGTTTTCCTTGAGGAATTCTGTACTTTTGGGTTTTACATTTAAGTCTTTGATCCATCTGAAGTTAATTTTTTTGCATGGTGTGAGGTACAAATCTTGTTTCATTTTTCTGCAGATGAATCTCCAGTTTTGCCAGCACCATTTATTAAACAAACATTCTCTTCCCCATTTAATGGTTTTTGGCCCTTTGTCAAAGGTGAGATGACCATAGGTCGATGGATCTATTTCTAAGTTTTCAATTCTATTCCATTGGTCTATGTATCTGTCATTAAACCAATACCAGGCAGTTTTGACTACTGTGGCTGTAGTTTTGAGATCTGGCAGTGTGAAACCTCCTCCTTTGTTCTTCTTCAATACTGCTTTGCTTATCCGAGGTCTCTTTCCTTTCCATATAAAGTTAGTGATTGGTTTTTCCATATCCCTAAAGAATGTTGATGG
>NW_006921851.1:1173065-1187712 GCF_000298275.1 Orycteropus afer afer | reverse complement strand
ATTTCTTCCAGATTTTCAAATTTGTTGGAGTACAGTTCTTCATAGTATCCTGATATTATCCTTTTTATTTCAGTTGGTTCTGTTGTGATGTCACCCATTTGTTTCTTATTTGTATTCTCTCTTTTCCTTTGTTAAATTTGCCAGTGATTTGTCAGTTTTATTGATCTTTTCAAAAAACCACCTTCTGGTCCTGTTGATTTTTTTCTATTGCCCTTCTATTTTCTGTTTCATTGATTTCTGCTTGAATCTTGACTTTTTTCATTTCTTCTGATGACTGTGGGCTTTTCTTGCTGTTCTTTCTCTAATTGTTGGAGATGTTGGTTTAAAGTGTTGATTTTGGCTCGTTCTTCTTTTTTGATGTGTGCTTGTATTGGTATAAATTGGCCTGTGATCACTGCTTTTGCTGTGTCCCAAAGTTTTTGGTATGTTGTGTTTCCATTCTTGTTTGGTTCAAGGAATTTTTGAATTTCAATCTTGATTTCTTCTCTTACCCAGTCTTTCTCTAGGAGAGTACTGTTTAGTTTCCATGTGTTTATTACTCTTTTGGTGCTGATCCTCCTATTATTGATTTCTAATTTGATAGCATTATGATCTGAGAAGGTGCATTGCAGTATTTCAATGTTTTTAAATTTATTAATGCTTGTTTTATGGCCTAACATATGGTCTATCATGGAAAAAGTTCTGTGTCCACTGAAGAAGAATGTATATTGTGCTCCTGTTGGGTGAAGTGCTCTGTAGATGTCTATAAGGCCAAGTTGGTGGAGTGTATTATTTAGATCTGCATCTTTATTGAGTTTCTTTCCAGTTGTTCTGTCTTTCAAAGCAAGTGCTGTATTAAAATATCCCACTATGACTGTGGAGTCATCGATTTGGCTTTCAACTCTTTTAAAGTCTGATTTATGTATTTTGGGGCCCTTTCGTTGGGTCTCTAGATACTTATTATGGTTATATCTTCATGTTCAATTGATCTTTAATCATTATATAATGTGCTTCCTTGTCTCATATGGTGGTTTTTGTCTTAAAGTCAATTAGATGAGAAATTAATATTGCCATTCCTGCTCTTACAGTTGCCATTTGCTTGATACATCTTTTTCCAATCTCAGATTTTAGTCTACTTTTTGTCTTTATCTCTAAGGTGTGTTTCTTGTAGGCAGCATATTGATGGGTTTTGTTTCTTTTCCAATCTGCAACTCTCCGTCTCTTGAGTGGTGCATTTAATCCTTTAACATTCATGGTAATTATTGACAAGTATTATTTGGTTGATGTCATTTTGTTATGTGTTTTTTCATGGTGTCCCTGGTTTCTTTGTTCCATATTACTTTCTGTTCTGCGCTCATTATGTTTATCAATCCTGTTATCATTTCCTTTGTTGCTGTTGTTTGAGTATTTGCTGAGTATTTTTGCTTGTCCTCTTTTTCATTGTGATATGAAGGTTTATCATTTTTCTTTGAGGTTACTCCATGATTTATAATTTTCTCCCCGAGTTTAGAACAGTCCATTCTATCTTGCAACTCTCTTAACTTGCTCACCATTTAGAAGTTCTATAACTACACAGTTGTTTCCCTCTGTTTGTTTGTAGTTGTCCTCACTTGCCAGTTGATGTCTCTAGTTCCCTGTTTACAATCTTGTAAGCTCATTTTACTTTGGATATGTCCATAGCTGTGGTTTCTGGGTTATGTCATCTTGTGTATTAATGGTTGTTATTTGTTATTTTTGGTTCTCTGTTCAAAGGACTCCCTTTAGCATCTCTTGTAAGGTTGGTCTGGTTTTAACAAATTCCCTTAATTTCTGCTTATCTGGAAATCTCCTAATTTCACATCATATGTGAGGGACAGTTTTGCCAGGTATATAATTCTTGGTTGAAAATTTTTCTCTTTCAAGGTGTCATATATACCATCCCATTGTCTTCTCGCTTGCATCGTCTCTGGTGAGAAATCAGCTTATTCTTACTGGTTGACCTTTGTAAGTAAGTTTTTGTTTTTCCTGTGCTGCTCTCAGGATTCTGTCTTTGTCCTTGCTTTTGGTGAGTTTGATGATGCTATGTCTCGGTGATTTCCTTTTTGGTTCTGTCCTGTTTGCGGTTCGTTGGACTTCCTGAATGGATATGTTCTCCTCTTTCATCATATCAGGGAAGTTCTCCTCCAGCAGATCTTGGATGATTTTCTTAGTGGTTTTATTTTTCTCTTCCTGTTCTGGAATTCCAAAGACACGTAGTTTATTTCTTTTGATGGTGTCCCACATGAACTTTAGGCTTTCTTCATTTTGTTTTGATTTTTTTGTGTGTGATTGATCCCTTTCCAAAGAAGTATTCAGGTATTTGTCTTCAATCTCATTAATTCTGTCTTCCATTGCATCAATTCTACCTCTTTGCCCTTCCATTGTGTTATCTATTTCTAACACTTTAGTATTAATCTTCTGGACTTCTTGTCTGTAGATTTAGAATCATTTCTAATGTTTCATTTATTTTGTCACCTTGTTCTTGTGTTTTCTTCCAAAATTCTTCTAAGGTTTTTTGTGTTTTCTTTGGTTTGTCTTTCAGTCCTTTGAAGATACCTAAATATGATTCTTTTGAATTCCTTATCAGGGAGTTCCAGTGCTGCTTCTTCCTCAGGGATGTGTTCTGGGTCTGTATCCTGTTCCCTTGTTTCTACCACTTTATATTGCTGTTTTGTGTGGACTTTAATGGTCTGTTGTGTCCAAGGTATCATGGTATTGTATTAAGATCTCTGTTAATTGTTTGTGAAGAGCAGCCAAGGGTGATTCAGGCTCTTCTTGGTGTTTTTTTTTTATCATTGGCCCGTTGTTGGAGAAGGAGGTGCTAGGTCTTGCTCAGTAAGTAAAGTTGCAGGGAGGTATGGGTGTACTTGTGTCTTATGGGGACTGTTGCTGTCTCCCACTCGGTTAGGCAAAAATTACAATTCAGTAACCATTGAAAATGCTAAAATAATATGGACAAAAAATATATCATGAAATCACTCATGAACAGTAACTCAAAAAAAAGGGGGGTGGGGAGGAAGAAAACAGATAAACCTGCAATTTCTGGGGATAGGGCACTAAGAGAAAAAAGGTAGAGAAGGAGAATAATGAAGAAAGAAAATAAACAAAAAATAAAAACCAACAAGGAATGCAGTTAACGACAAGAGTAAAAAATAGAAGGTGTATACTAGGACCTTTTCAGTCATGCATTGCAGGTCCGGGGAGTTCATGGGGTTACTGGAAAGCAGAACCTCTTTTTAAGCCCCTGGAATCTGGTAGAGCGCTGTTTCTTTAAGTTGTCTTGGTTTTATGGTCTAATATTTTGAAAAGGTGAAGCTGGTGTATTTTATTTTATTATTGATTCTGGTGTGTTGGGTTGCTCTGCTGTTTGTGATTGTGTAATCACTGTGTGGAGTGTGGAAATGTGTTTCTGTTTGTCATAGAGAGGGCTTAGAAACCTGGACATTCTTATATTAGATACAGATGCACTTAATCGAGCCATTGTCTGCGAACCCTATACATGGTCATTGGCACACTTACCCCAGTCTGGACATACCTGATTATTCAGCTTGCCCCTATCTATCCACCCATAGATCAGTGCTTACCATCCGTGACAACACAGTACTGTACATTCAAAAGGATTCGTCTTTGCTGTCTGTTCCTCCCATGTACCTCTGTTTCCTCTTCCTCAGTGCCACTATGTTGATCATTCACTTTTAGTACATTGCCCCTCCCTTCATACAAATCAGTAGTTGTCTCTATCTGTCTAGCAATGTTGCCTCCCCTCCTCTCCCTTCCCATCCCTGCGAACCAAAAAAAAAAAGTTTCCTTCCATATATAAACCTTTCCTTGACTTGATACACTAATGAACTAATATATGTCCTGTGATTGAGTTATTCCACTCAGCATAATGTCCTCCAAGTTCATCTACAGTGTGTGGTGTTTTGCAGATTCTACATTATTCTTTTGTGTTGAATAATATTCCATTGTGCCATATGTTGCTAATCCATTCTTCAGTTAGTGGGCACCACCTAGGTTGTTTACATTTCTTTGCTGTTGTAAATAGTGCTACGTTGAATGTAGATGTGCATATATCTGTTCTTGTCTTGTCTCTCACTTCTTCAGGATATATACCTAGTAATGGGATTGTTGGATCAAATGGTATTTCTCATTGCAGCTTTTGAAGGAATCTCCATACTGCTTTCCACAATGGTTGTATCATTTGACAGTCTCACCACTAGTGTCAGAGAGTCCCAATCTCTCCACACCCTTGCCATCATTTGTTATTTAATTGTGATTTGGCTGAAAGTATAGGGAACAAATTAGATTTCCATTCAACAATTTGTAAATGTTTTTGTGACATTCATTGCAGTCTAGCACTCTTCCCACTTCCTCCCTGTGCTTAACGTTTCCTTTTGTCCTTCTTTCTTATCTCTTTCTGTCTCCTTAAGTTTGTCCCTGGGCAAAACTTCCCTTTGATCCAATATGGTTGATTATTATGATGGGTGCATCACTATTCACCTTACAGGTTTGTCTGTCATTTGAATGGAAGTTGAGCCACAGAGGTGAGGTTTGAAGGGTGTCTGAGGACTCTTCCCTTGAGTGTTCCAAGCTTGGTTTTTTTATTACTCTTTTTGAGTTTTTTTCCACATTTTTTCTCCCACTCTATTCAGAATGTGCTACTGTGGTATCTTTCAGAGTGGTCAGTGGTGATAGCCAGGTACCATATTGATCTTCTAGTGCCTGGGTCATGGAGGCTGAAGTTCAAGTGGTCTATTAGGCCTGTAAATTAATTTTTCCCTTAAGTGTTAGATTTTCTCCAGTCTTCTTTGTTCTGGAAGGGGAGAGACCAATCATTGCCCTTTAGACCACTTACAATCTTTTAAGACACCAGTTGCTCCTTAATAAAGTAATAACAACCACTGTTGTTCTGGACTATTTTATGGCAATTGACTTTAGTGTCCCCAGAGACTCTTGTCCTGAGTCCCCCGGCCCAGTGACTCATTCTCTCAAGATGTTTGGTCATGGCTAAGAAGTTTTCATATCTTTGCCCTCTGTATGCTCTGCTATCATGGATATATTTATAGCATATGTAAATACATAGTAGAAATACTCTGTGTCAAACCTATATATATATATTCATAGGTGTAGTCCCATTTGCTTTCCCACCCCTATTCAGCTGGAGTATATGACTGTGTATCCATTCATTGGTTATCATTTTTATTGTTGCAGGATTATAGATATAATAGTATTTACCTTAGTTGTCTTTAACCCTTGCAATCTTCCAGGGTCTTTCTCTGACTTGATCATTTTATATCAACTCCTCCTTATTGTCTTTCCCTTCACTCATTATGTGTCTCCTCTCTAGTTAGGAGCTCTGGTAGCGCAGTGCCTAAGGCATCTGACTACTAACCAGAAGGTTGGTGGTTCAAACCCATCAGCTGCACCATGGAATCAAGAATGGGAAATCTACCTCCGTAAAGATTTACCACCTTGGAAACCCATGGGGGTCTCTAAGTTGGAATTGATTAAATGGCAGTGGGTTTGTTTTCCTTTCTTTTTACTCTCTAGTTACTTAACCCTGGTAAACTTCAAAGAATGATTCTTTCTGTGTGTAAACTTTTTCTTGACTTTTTACACTAGTGGTCTCATATATTTGTCCTTTTGTGATCACTACTATCACTCAGCACAACATCCTCAAAGTTCATCCATATTATGTTTTTGCATATTCATTGTTATACCTTTTTTTATTATTATCTATCTATCTATTTATTTATTTTGCAGTGTTCCCTCCTTTTCCTTCCCCTCCACTCCTATCCGTGGTAACCAGCAAAGAAAATTTCCTTCCATATATAAATCTTTTCTTGATTTTTTTTAAAAATTAGTTCTTGTGATTTGGGTGGAAGTTTACAGAGCAAATTCATTTTCCATACAGCAGTTCACATACGCTTTGTCTCATGTCATTGACAGCAGTTTCCTACAGTACAACAGCTCTCTTCCTACTTCCTCCTCATCTCTTCCCTATATTTTTCCCTCCCATGCACTCCTGCCTCCTGAGCTGTCTCCTTGTGCATACACAGCCCTTCTATTCTCCCATGATTGATCTCACCAAGAGTGTATCTGCCTAATGTAAATGTTCAGCTCCTATGCTTGTTTTTCATTTAGCTGGAGGCCCCAGGAGTGGGTTCAATTCCAGACCTGAAGGGCAGCTGGGGCTGTAGTCTCAGGGGTTCTACCAGGCTCTGTCAGACCAGCAAAACTGCTTTTTTTTTTTTTTTTTTTAAATATTTTCAGTTCTGTTCCACCTTCGTCTCCAACTCTATCCAGGATGTCCTACAAAGATCCCCCTCTGAGTGGTTGATAGTGGTAGCCAAGCAGCATCTAGTTCTTCTGTTCTCATAGTCATATGAGCTGAGGATTGCATGGTGTACCAGTCCCTTGGACTAGTTACCTCCTTACATCCTTGCTCTGGATGAGGAGAGACCCATTGCTGCATCCAGGTGGCCGCTTGCAAGCTTTTAAGATCCTATCAGTACTTGCCAAAGTAGGACGTGGAACAATATTTTTTTGTAGTATTTTATGCCATTTGAGCTTGATGTCCCCTGTCACCATGGTCCTGATCCCAGGGGTCCAACTAATTACACCCTCAGTGTAGCTGGCTGTGACCAAGAAGTGACTGCAACTTTGTGCCTTCTCAGCTCTACTGTATACCTGGAAATTCTTACAGAATGTACAAGTACACTTGTGGAAACTTTGTCTGCCAACCCTGTACATGGTCATGGGCACACTCCGCCCTGCATAGACATACCTGATCATTCAGCGTGTCCAGCCATCTATTCATCTTGGTTGTCGGTACCTCCCACGTACCTCTCTATGTCATCCTCTTCCTCAGTGCTGCTGCACCGATCACTCATATTTGGTACATTGCCCTTCTTTTCACCTAAATCAGTCCTTGTGTCTACCTATCTAGCAGTGTTTCCTTCCCTCCCCTCCTATCCCTGGTAACCAGCAAAGAAAGTTTTCCTTCATATATAAACCTTTCCTTGACTTTTTACAATAACAGAATAATACAATATTTGTCCTTCTGTGATTGACTTTATTCCACTCAGCATAATATCCAAGTTTATCCACGTTACGCGGTGTTTTGCAGATTCTGTGTTACTCTTTAGTTGTTGTTAGGTGCCATCAAGTCTCCAACTCAAGGCAGCCCTATGCACAGCAGAACAAAACACTGTCTGGTCCTGCTCCAGCTCCATGATCCTTGCTATATCTGAGCCCATCGCCACTGCCACCATGTCAATCCATCTCATTGAGGGCCTTCCCCTCTTTTGTTGACCCACCACCTTACCAAGCATGATATCCTTCTCCAGCGAATGATCCTTTCTCACAACATGACCAAAGTAGATGAGACAAAGTCTGGCCATTCTTGCCTCCAAGGAGCATTCTGGCTGTATTTCCTCCAGGACATACCTATTAGTTCATTTAGCAATCCTCGGTACTTTAGCATTCTTCACCAACACCACAGCTCAAAAGCATTAATTCTTCTTTGGTCTTCCTTATTCATTGCCCAGCTGTACATGCACATGAGGTGATTGAAAATACTATAGCTTGTGTCAGGTGCACCTTAGTCGTCAAGGAGACGTCCTTGCTCTTCAGCACTTGAAAGAGGTCCTTTGCTGCCAATTTGCCCAGTGTTATACATTGTCTGATATCCTGACTGCTGCTTCCACTAGCGTCGATTATAGAACCAAGCAATGTAAAGTCTTTGACAATTTCAATCTTTTCCCCATTTATTGTAATGCTGCTTAGAGGTCCAATTGTAAGGACTTTTGTTTTCTTTATATTGAGATGTAATCCATACTGCAAACTGTATTCTTCAGTCTTCATCAGTAAGTACTTCAAGTCATCCTCACTTTCAGCAAGCAAAGTTGTGTTGTCAGCGTAACGCAGATTGTTAAATGATTTTTCCTCCAATCGTGATGGCCACATTCTTCTTCATATAGTCCAGCTTCTCAGATTATTTGCTCAGCATACACATTGAATAAGTATGGTGAAAGGACACGCCCCTGATGTACTCCCTTGTTGATTTTAAACCGTGCGGTGTTCCCTTTTTCTGTTTGAACGACAGCCTCCTGGTCAATGTACAGGTTCCTCATGAGTACAGTTAAGTGCTCTGGAATTCCCATTCTTCTCAATGTTATCCACAATTTGATATGATCCACATAGTCAAATGATTTTGCATAGTCAATAAAACACAAGTAAACATCTTTCTGGTATTCTTTGCTTTTAGCCAAGATCTGTCTGACATCAGCAATGGTATCCCTTGTTCCGCGTCCTCTTCTGAATCCAGCTCGCAGTTCTAGAAGTTCTCTGTGAATATACTGTTGGGACCATTTTTTAATTATCTTCAGTAAGATTTTACTTACTTGCATGAGATATTAATGATATTGTTTGATAATTTCCACATTCTGTGGGATCACCTTTCTTTGGAATGAGTACATATATATGGATCTCTTCTAGGCAGTTGGCCAGGTGGCTGTCTTCCAAATCTCTTGGCATAACCAAGTGAGTGCCTCCACTGGAGCATCCATTTGTTGAAACATCTCAGTGGGTATTCCGTCAATTCCTGGAGCCTTGTTCTTTGCCAGTTCCTTCAGTGCAGCTTTAACTTCTTCCTTCAGTACCATTGGTTCTTGAACATAATGCCACCTTCTGAAATGGATGAAAATCAACCAATTCTTTTTGGTATAATGACTCTGTGTATTCCTTCCATCTTCTTTTGATACTTCCTGCATCGTTCAGTATTTTGCCCTTAGAATCTTTCAATATTGTAATTTGAGGCTTAATTTTTTTCCTCAGTTCTTTCAGCTTGTGAAGTGTGAGCATGTTCTTTCCTTTTGGTTTTCTAACTCCCAAGTGTTTGCACAGTTCATTATAGTAATTGGCTTTGTCTACTGGAGCTTCTCTTTGAAATCTTTTGTTCAGCTCTTTTATCTTATCATTTCTTCCATTTGCTGTAGCTACTCTTCGCTAATGGGTAGGTTTCAGAGTCTCTTCTGACATCCAGTTTGGTGTTTTCATTCGTTCTTGTATTTTTACTGACTTGTTGCTTTCTTCATAGATGACGGTTTTGATGTCATCCCACAATTCTTCTGGTTTTCGGTCATTGGTGTTCAGTACATAAAATCTGTTTTTTAGGTGGTCTCGAAATTCAGGAGGGATATATTCAAGGTCATATTTTGGCTTCCATGGACTAGTTTTAATTGTCCTCAACTTCAAGTAAAACTTGCATATGAGCAGTTGATGGTGTGTCCCACAATCAGCTCCTGACCTTGTTCTGGCTGAAGATATGGAGCTTCTCCATCACCTCTTGCCACAGATGTAGTCATTCTGCTTCCTTTGTATTCCATCTGGTGAAGTCCACGTGTATAGCTGCCATTTGTGTTGTTGAAAAAAGGTATTTGCAACGAATAAGTTGTTGGTCTTGCAAAATTCTGTCATGTGATCTCCAGTATTATTTGTGTCACCAAGGCCAAATTTTCCAACTACTGGGTTATTCTTTTTTCCAGCTTTTGCATTCCAATCACCGATGATAATCAACACAACTTGATTGCACGGTTGGTCAATTTCAGACTGCAGAAGTTGATAAAAATCTTCAATTTCCTCATCTTTGGCTTCGGTGGTTGGTGCCTAAATTTGAATAATAATCATACTAATGGGTCTTCCTTGCAGGTGGATGGATATTATCTTATCACTGACAGCATTATACTTCGGGACAGATCTTAAAACATCCTTTGTGAGGATGAATGCCACACCATTCTTCTTCAAATTCTCATTCCCAGCATAGTAGATCATATGGATGTCTGATTCAAAATGGCCAAAACCAGTCCATTTCAGGTCACTAAGGCCTAGGATATCAATCTTTATGCGATCGATTTCATTTTTGACAACTTCTAATTTTCGTAGATTCATACTTCATACATTCCATGTTCTGATTATTAATGGATGTTTGTAGCTGTTTCTCTTCAATTTGAGTCATACCTCATCAGCACATGGAAGTCCTGAAGGATTTACTTTATCCATATCATTAAGGTTGGTTCTACTCTGATGAGGCAGCTCTTTCCCAGTCCTATTTGGAGGACTATGCAATTCTAAAGAAAAACGCCCTAACATCAAATTAGGATGTATGTATTACATAGTGTGTATGTACCATTCTTCTGTTGATGGGCACCTAGGTGATTTCCATCTGTTCTGGTTAGCTAGTGCTGCTCTGACAAGACTATATCACAGATGGAATGACCTTAACAAATAGGAGTTTATTCTCTCATAATTTAGAGGCTAGAAGTCCAAGTTCAAAGTGCCAGGCTCTAGGGACTGTGTGAAAGCCACTCAACCTTGGGTTTCAGCTCTGCCTCTTTTCCCCGGCACACTGAAGCTAGAGGCATCTCTTCACTCAGGTAGCTACTGGCTGCTCAGGCTAACAAGCCCTAGGTCGACAAATAAAATGGCATAGTCCCAATGTTACCAAACCACACAGGAGGCCATTAATTCAAGTCTGTTGTAAATCCCAGGGTCAGCAGAGCATGGCAGGCTGCTGAACAATGACACTGCTACATGCACAGTCCAAGCGTGCCATAAGCTAGAGGCTATCCCCAAGGCTTCTCTTTATATACAGGAAGCAGACTGCATCCCAAAACCAGCTACTCAGCTTCTTGTGGTAGATCCCACCATGGAGTTGATTGCCACTCTCATCATGGGGAATAACTACCACCATTTGCCTAGCCACTCAACCAGGCCCAGCCAAGTTGACATAAAAATTTAACTACCACACCATCTTTTTGCCTCTATTTATTTTTGTAAATAGTGCTGTGATGAACATGCAAGTGCATACACCTGTTCTTGTCCTGGCTTTCACTTATTTAGGATAAATACCTAGTAATAGAATTGCTGGGTCAAATGGTGTTTCTATTTCTGACTTTTGAAGGAATCTCCATACTGCTTCCCACAGTGGTTATATCACTTTACAGTCCCCTGAGCAGTGTATGAGAGTCCCAATCTCTCCACATCCTCATCAGGATTTATTATTTTCTGTCTCGTTGAACTTTGCTATTAGTTTTGGAGCAAGATGGTATCTCATTGTTGTTTTGATTTGCATCTTTCTAATGGATAATGATCATGAACATTTCTTCATGTGTTTGTTTGCCACCTTCATTTCCTCTTGGGTAAAATGTCTATTCATGTCTTCTGCCCAGTTTGTATTTGGAGTTTTTGTCTTTTTGTTGTTGAGGTGTTGGAATTTTTCTATAAATTTTAGAGGTAAGTTGCTTGTCAGATGCGTCATTACCAAATATTTTTTCCCAATCTGTAGCTTCTCTATTTACTCTTTGGAAGAAGTCTTTGGAGGCACATAAAATTTTACCTTTTAGAAGGTCCCATTCATCTAGTTTATCTTCTGCTGTTTATGCATTTTGGGTTATGCTTCAGACTATTTATGCCATAAATGAGGGCCCCTGAATTTGCCCCTATTATTCCTTGAGGAACTTTATATACTTCAGGTTTCACATTTAAGTCTGTGGTCCATCTGGAGTTAGATTTTGTGTATGGTGTAATGTACGGATCTTGTCTCATTTTTCTGCAAATGGTTATCCAGTTTTGCCAGTACCATTTGTTAAAGAGACCATCTTTTCCCCATTTAATGGATTTCAGCCCTTTGTCAAAGGTCAGTTGACCATAGGTTGATGGATCTGTTTCTGGGTTCTCAGTTCTGTTCCACTGGTCTGTGTGTCTGTCGTTATACCCATATCAGGCTGTTACAATTACTGTGGCTGTGTAGTAGGTTTTGAGAACCAGAAGTGTGAGACCTACTTTGTTGTTGTTCTTCAATAGTGCTTGCTTATCCAAGGTCTCTTTCCTTTCCATATAAAATTAGTGGTTATTTTTTCCTATATCTTTAAAGAATATTGATGGGGATCTGGATTGGGATTGCATTGAATGTATAAATTGCTTTGGGTATTGACATTTTCATAGTTCAGCCTTCCTATCTACTAACATAGTATGTTCTTCCATTTATGTAGATATCTTATGGTTTCTTCTTTTTTTATTGAAATGTAAATTATGTACAGTGAAATACACAAAACTAAAGTGATATGGGTCAGTGCTTTTTTTTTTTTTTTTTTTTTTCCTTTTTTGACAGTGTACCCTCCCAAACCCCTCCCACCCAATAAATAAAGTTTCCCTCCACATATAAACAAACCTTTCCCTGACCCTCCACAGCAACAAACTAATACTATATTTGTCCTTCTGTGATTGACTTGTTTCACTCAGCATAATGTCCTCCAAGGAGCCTTGGTAGCATAGTGCCTAAGGCACTTGACTGCTAACCAGAAGGCTGGCAGTTCAAACCCACCAGCTACTCCTTGGAAGGAAGATGGGGCAATCTACTTCCATAGTCATACTGCCTTGGAAACCCAAGGAGGGGTCACTATGAGTCGGGTCCGACTCAACAGCACATACCAACGAACCCAATGTCCTCCAAGTTCATCCATGTTATATGGTGTTTTGCAGACTCTACATTATTCTTTAGGGCTGCATAGCATTCCATTGTGTGTATGTACCATAGTTTGGTCATCTACTCTTCTCTTATGGTTTCTTGAGGTAGTGTTTTGTACTTTACTTTGCACAGGTCTTTTGTGTACCTGGTAATATTTATTCCCGAGTATATTATTTTTTCTGGTAGCTATTGTAAATGGTATTGATTTCCATATTTCCTTTTGATCGAGGTCTTTGCTGGTGTAGAGGAATCCCACTTATTTTTGTAAGTTGATCTTGTATCCTGCTATTATGCTAAATCTGTCAATTAGTTCAAGTAGTTTTTGGGGTTTGGTTTTGTTTTCTGCTAAGTCTTTCTTTTTTTCTCTACTGGCTAATGATCGTGAGCATTTCTTCATATATTTGTTGGGTTTTGGCCCCATTTATTTATTTTTTCTAATGCATCTTTTTGAAATATTGAAATATAATTTCTGTACAGTGAAATACACAAAACTAAAGTGACTCGGGTCGATGCTTTTTTTTTTTTCCCCCCAGTGTTCTCTCCCTTCTCCTCCCACCCCTGGCAACCAACAAAGAAAGTTTCTCTCTATATATAAAACCTTTCCTTGACCCTTCACAACAACTGACTAATACTATATTTGTCCTTCTGTGATTGACTTATTTCACTCAGCATAATGTCTTCCAAGTTCATCCATATTGTGCTGTGTTTTGCAGACTCTACATTATTCTTTAGTGCTGCATAGCATTCCATTGTATGTATATACCATAGTTTGGTCATCCACTCTTTCGCTGATAGGCACATAGGTTGTTTCCATCTTTTTGCTATTGAAATAGTGCTGTGATGAACATAAGCGTGCATGGATCTGTTCCTACCCTGGCTCTCACCTCTCTAAATATATACCAAGTAATGGGATTTCTGAGTCAAATGGTATCTCCAATTCCAACTTTGTAAGGAATCGCCATATTGCTTTCCACAATGGTTGTGTCACTTCATAGTCCCACCAGCAGTGTATGTGAGTGCCAATCTCTCCACATCCCCACCAGCATTTGTTGTTTTTTGTCTCATTGAACCTTGCCATCAGTGCTGGGGTGAGACACGGTATATCTCATTGTTGTTTTGATGTACATCTCTCTGATGGCCAGTGATTGTGAGGATCTTTTCATGTGTTTATTAGCTCACCACCTGAATATCCTCCTTGGTGAGGTGTCTATTCATGTCTTCTGCCCATTTTCCAATTGGATTGTTAATTCCTTTGGTGTTGAGGTGTTGGAGTTTTCCATCAATCTTAGAGATAAATCCCTTGCCAGATATGTAATTATCAGCAAATATGAATTTGTTCCTATCGTTTTTGTTACTTGCTTTTTCGTGGTTTCTATTTCTTTGTTCCGTATAATTTTCTATGCTGAGCTCGTTTTGTTTGAATCGTGTTATCACTTTCTTCATTGCTATTATTTTAGTATTTACTGAATATTTATACTGGTCCTCTTTTTTATTTTGATGTGAAGGTTTATCATTTTTCTTTGTGGTCACCCTGTGATTTATAGTTTTCTTCCCAAGTTTAGAAGAATCTGTTCTATCTTGTAGTTGTCTTGACTTCCCTATCATCTAGAAATTCTGTAACAACACAGATTTTTCCCCCCTTTTTGGTTCATAGTTGTCCTCATTTGTCAGTCAGTGTCCCTGGTTCCCTGTTTACAGTCTTGTAGGCTTATTTACTTTGGATACTTCCATAGCTGGGTTGGTTTCTGGGTTATATCATCATGTGTGTTAATGGTCAGTTGTTGTTGGCTGTTGTTGCTTCTCTGTCCAAAGGACTCCCTTTAGCATCTCTTGTAAGGTTGGTGTTTTAACAAATTCCCTTAATTTCTGCTTATCTAGACATGTCCTAATTTCACCATCATATTTGAGGGACAGTTTTGCTGGGTATATAATTTTGGTTGGAAAATTTTCTCTTTTCAGTGTTTTATATATACAATCCAAACTTAGTCTTATTGGTTGCCCCTTGTAGGTAACTTTTCGTTTTTCCCATGTTGCTCTCATGATTCTTTATCTTTGGTTTTGGTGAGTTTGATGATGATATGTCTTGGCGTTTTTCTTTTGGGGTCTGTCCTGTTTGGGGTT
>NW_006921851.1:1165146-1172800 GCF_000298275.1 Orycteropus afer afer | reverse complement strand
TAGTTTTAATCTTCTGGATTTCTATCTGTAGATTTAGAATCATTTCTAATTTTTCATTTATTTTGTCATTTTGTTTTTGTATTTTCTTCCAAAATTCTATGGTTTTGTCTGTGTTTTCCTTGATCTGTCTCTCAATCCTTCAAAGATAACCTAAATATATTTCTTTTGAATCCCTTATCAGGGAGTTCCAATGCTGTGTCTTCCTCAGGGATGTGTTTTGGGTCTGTATCCTGGTCCCTTGTTTCTCATGCTTTATCTTGCTTCTTTGTGTGGACTGTGATGGTCTGTGGTCTCCAAGGCATTGTGACTTTTTTGTGTCCATATTTAATTGGTGGTTATATGTTGGAGTGACTTGTCCACAATTTTTGTTTTCTTTGTATGTTATCTATACAGGCAGGGTACTGTGCTGTGCTCCTCTATTCACTAGTTGACAGTTGACTCAACACACTCACCACATGTCTCCTTTCCTTTGTCAGCCTCTCGTATGTCCTTGCTGACCCTGGCAAACAGAGCCTGTTCTTAGGTCCCTGGAATCCGAATGAGAATGCTATCACTTTAAAATCCAAAATGGCCACAGCTTGTAAACATTCAAAATGTCTGCGCCCTCAGTCACTTTAAATATCCAAAATGACCGGCACTGGTAAACATTCAAAATGGCTGTTACTTGTAAACATTCAAAATGTCTGTGCCCTTGGTCACTTTAAATATCAAAAATGGCTACCACGTGTAAACAATAAAAATGGCTACACCCTCCGGACAGCAGAAAGTCCACAGCTCAGGTTGTCCCTCCTTGCTGTTTCCCTTCCTATTCATAGGCCACCAGCTCAAATAATCCCTGCAACCCTTGGTCACCGGGACTGATCTTTATGTCAATTCTCAGGTCCCAACACCACTTGGAAATATTCAGGCTGTTGGTCTCATCAGAGTAGCTGACAGTCTGCAGCTCCGACCATCTCTGTACTCAATGTTCTCATTCAGTTTTTCCCCTAGTTGGTTGGTGCCTCATCCACTTCTGTATAGTTCCTTTCAAAGCTTAGGGTTCCCAGGTTATCTTCTGTATCTCTGTCAATTGGTTTTTATTTTCTTTGTTGAAGAGGGTCTGTGTTTCTTGTCTGCCTATTCCTCCATCTTACCGGAACTCTACTAAGTCTCTTGTGTTTTCTATGTATAAGATCATATCATCAGCAAATAGGGTAGTTCAGTTTCTTCCTTACCATTTGGATGCCTTTGTTTTCCCTTTCTTGCCTTACTGCCCTGGCTAGGACTTCCAGTACAATGTTGAATAGAAGTGGTGATGGAGATAGAGGACATCCCTTGTCTGGTTCCTGTTCACAAGGGGAATGGTTCAGCCTTTCTCCATTGAGAATAATGTTGGCTGTTGGTTTTGCATATATGTCCTCTTTTATGTTGGGGAATGTTGCTTCTGCCTTTTTTGCTGAGAGTTTTGATCAGAAATGGGTGCTGGATTTTTCATTTGCCTTCTCTGCATCAGTTGATATGATCATGTGGTTCTTTTCCTTTGTTTTATTTATGTGATGGATGACATTGATTGTTTTTCTAATGTTGAACTGTCTTTGCATACCTGACATTAACCTCCCTTGATCAGAAAATATATATATATATATATTTTGTATGTTGTTGGAGTCTATTGGGTAGGATTTTGTTGAAGGTTTTTGCATCTATATTCATGGGGGATATTGATTTCTAGTTTTCCTTTTTAGTGTTGTCTTTCCCTGGTTTTTGTATCAAGGTTATGCTTGTTTCATTAAATGATTTTGGGAGGATTCCATCCTTTCCTATGTTGTGGAATATTGTGAGTAGGATTAGTGTCACTTCTTTGAATGTTGGGTAGAATTCTCCAGAGAAACTATGTGGGCCAGGGCTTTTCTTTTTGTTGGTAATTTTTTTTATGACCTGTTCAAGTTCTTTTGTTATTCGTCTGTACAGATTTTCTACCTCCAGCCCGTGTTCGTTTAGGTAAGTAGTATGTTTCTAGAAATCTGTCCATTTCTGCTACATTTTCAGATTTCTTGGAGTATAATTCTTCATAGTATCCTGATACTATCTTTTTAATTTGTTGGTTCTGTTGTGACATCACCCAATTTGTCTCTTGTTATTTGTATTCTCTCCTTCTTTTTCCTTTGTTTAATCTGCTAGTGATTTGTCAATTTTATTAATCTTTTCAGAAAACCAACTTCTAGTCTTCCTAATTTTTTTCTGTTGTCTATTATCTGTTGCATTTATTTCTGCACAAATCTTTATTCTTTCTTTCCTGGTGGTGACTGTAGGCTTTTTTTTTTTTTTTGGCTGCTTTCTCTAATTGTTCAAGGGTTTAAAGTATTCATTTTGGCTTTTTCTTCTTTTTTTGATTGTGCATTCATTGCTATAAATTGGCCTCTGATCACTGATTTTGCTGTGTCCCAAAGATTTTGGTATTCTTTGTTTTCATTCTCATTTGATTCAAGCGATTTTTTAATTTAATTTTCTATTCTATTCTATTATTCAGTAGTTCTTAAGGAAAGTTACTCAGTTTCCATGTGTTTGCTCTTTTTCCATTGATCTTTCTATTCTTGATTTCTAATTTGATAGCATTGTGATCTGAGAAGATGCTTTGCAGTATTTCAATGCTTTTAAGTTTATGAAGGCTTGCTTTGTGGCCTTACGTATGGTCTGTCCTGGAGAATGTTTCATGTGCATTGGAAATTGTATATCATGCTATATTTGGGTGAAGTGCTCTGTAGATGTTGGTGGCTTGTATTGTTTAGGTCTTGTCTTCTCTGTCTTTGTTGATTTTTCTTTCCATTTGTTCTATCTTTGATTGAAAGTGGTGTATTAAAGTCTCCTACTATGAGTGTGGAATGTCATCTGTGTCTTTGCAGTTTTGTTGAAGTCTCATGTACGTATTTTGGGCTTCCTTCACTGGTTACATAGAGATTATCGTTACGTTGTCTTGTTTAGTTGATCCTTTAATCATTATATAATCTCTTTCCTTGTCTCTTATGGTGGTTTTTGACTTAAAGTAAATTTTGTCAGAAATTAATGCTGCCACTCCTGCTCTTTTTTGATTGCCATTTGCTTGATATCTCTTTTTCCAACCTTTGATTTTTAGTCTGTTTTTATCTTTGTCTCTATAAGGTGAGTCTCTTGTAGACAGCATATTGATGAGCTATGTTTTCTTATGCAGTCTGCAACTCTCCATCTCTTGATTGATGCATTTAAGCCATTGACGTTCAGTATAATTATTAGCAAGTATGAATTTGTTGCTGTCATTTTGTTACTTGTTTTTTTGTGGTGTTGCTAATTTGCTAGTTACATATAATTCTCTGTGTTGAGCTCATTTGCTTTCTGAATCATGTTATTATCACCTTTATTCCTCTTGTTTTAGTATTTGCTAAATATTTGTGCTTGTCCTCTTTTGTTTTGATATGGTTTGTTATTATTTGTTTGTTTTTGAGGTTACCCTGTGATTTATAATTCTGTTCCTAAGTTTAGAACAGTCCATTCTATCTTGCAGTTGTCTTGACTTCATCACCATTTAGATGTTCTGTAAGTACACTATCTTTTTCCCCTTTTAATTTGTAGTTAGCCTTATTTGACAGTTGATGTCTCTGGTTCCCTGTTTACAGTGTTGTAAGGTTTATTTTACTTAGGATACTTGTATAATTTTGTTGGTGTCTGGGTTATTAACATGTGTGTTAATGGTTGGTTGGTTAGTTGGTTGTTCTTGTTGGTTCCCTGTCCAAAGGACTCCCTTTAGCATCTCTTGTAAAGTTGGTCTGATTTTAACATAATCCCTTAATATTTTCTTCCCTGGAAAACTCCTAATTTCACCATCATGTTCAAGGGACAATTTTTCTGGGTCTAAAATATGTTGGTTGGAAATTTTTTTCTTTTAGGTTTCATATATACCATCCCATTGCCTTCTCGCCTGTATGGTTTCTGCCGAGGAATCAGAGCTTAGTCTTACTGGTTGCCTTTTGTAGGTAACTTTCATTTTTTCCATGCTGCTTTTAGGATTGTTTCTTTTTCTTTGGTTTTGGTGGGTTTGACAATAATTTGACTTGATGATTTTCTTTTGGGTTCTATCTTGTTTGGGGTTCGTTGGACTCCTTGAATGGATATATTCTTGTCTTTCATTGTACCAAGGAAATTCTTTGATAATTTCCTTTGTGTTTTTGTCTCTTCCTATTCTGGAATTCTGATTACACGTAGGTTATTCCTCTTCATGGTATCCCACATGAATCTTAGGCTTTCTTCATTTTGTTTTGATCTTTTTTTTTTTTTTTCTGATTAATCCCTTTCCAAAGAAGCATTGAGGTATTTGTCTTCAGTCTCACTAATTCTATCTTCATTTGATTCAGTTCTACTCCTTTGCCCATTCAGTGCGTTATCTGTATCTGAAAATATCATTTCTAATTTTTTGTTCCTTTTGTTTTTGTATTGTATTTTGAAATTGTTCTAGGGTTTTCTCTGTATTTTCCTCAATTTCATCAGTGTTATCCTTGATTTGTCTCTCAGTCTGTTGAAGCTACCTAAATGTAATTCTTTTGAATTTCTTATCAGGGAGTTCCAGTGCTGCTGCTTCCTCAGGGATGTGTTCTAGGTCTGTATCCTGGTCCGTTGTTTCTCCTGATTTATCTTGCTTCTTTGTGTGTACTGTGATGGTCTGTTGTCTCTGAAGACATTGTGATACTGTTGTATTTAAATTAAATTTGTGATTTTATGCTGGAGTGATATGCCAAAGATTTTTGTTTTCTTTGGATGTATCTGAGTAAGTAGGGTACTTTTCCTGCATTGCTCGTTGCACCACTTATGCCCTCACCACCTGTCTCATATTGGGTGTGATAGCGATTGTGAATGGGTACACAGATCTCCGTTAGCTGTTTATGAAGAGCCATTAAGAGTGAGTCAGGCCCCTACTGGCTGCTGTTCATCATTGGCCAGTTGTTGCAGAAGCAAGTGGTGGCCCTCATTCAATATTTGGGACTGCAGGGTGTGTTTGTCTGTTTGATTGTATGGCCTCAGTTGCAGTGTTCCACTCAAACAAAAACAACAATTAAAAAAACTACCAAAAAAGTAAAAATGAGGGCAAAAAACACACACCACATAAATGCACAGGAACAGTCATCAAAAAGAGAAGGAAGGTGGGGGGAAGGCAATAAATGAGATGAAATATTTAAAGAAATACTTTTAAAAGACAAAAGAAATTTTAAGTAGAGAAAGGCGGAGAACCCACAGTATATGGAGAGGATGCAGTAAGAGAAAAGATACTAAGAAAATGATTAAGAAAAGGGGAAAATGCAAAAAAGTAAAACAAGGGCTGGGAAGAACTAGAAAAAAGATGGGCTCCAGGAAAAGGGAAGAGGAAAACAAAGCCCCAAACTAGAACCTTTCCAGTTGTGAAGCCTCTGGTATGTCCATCCTGTCCTGGAAGCGCAACCTATTCCTATGCCCCTGGAATCTGAATCCGAACACTTTTGTTTTAAGTATCTAAAATGGCCACCACTTGTAAATACTAAAAATGGCTGTGCCCTTCAGACAACTAATTGAAAGTCCACAGCTTAGGTTTTCTCATTTTTCCGTTTCTCTTTTTAGTGATCAGACACCAGTGCAGTCAGGGTCAATTGTTAGGTTAATTCTCAGGTCCTAATACCACTTGGAAATATTCAAACTGTCTGTACCTCAGGATAGCTGGCAGTCTGCAGCTCTGTTTGTCTACTTATTCACTGGTTTCATTCAGGTTCTTCTGCTAGTTGGTGCTTAACCCACTTTTGTGTCCTTCCTGTCAGCGCTCATGGGTTAATGATTATCATCTATATCTATGTCAGTTGGTTTCTCCTTCCTTTGTTGAAGAGGGTCTGTGTAGCTTGTCTACCTTTTCTGCCATCTTTGTGCAAATTATCATCATTACTTTTTTTTTGGACATGGGTCAATGCATTTTTTTGTGTGTGTATGCAGTGTTCCCTTCCACCCCTGACAACCAAGAAAGTAAGTTTCCATCCATATATAAACCTTTCCTTGAGTTACCATGACAATGAACTAATACTGTATTTCTTTTGTGATTGACTTACTTCACTCAGCATAATGTCCTCCATGTTCATCCATATTATGCAGTGTTTTGCAGGCTCTACATTATTTAGTGTGGCATAGCATTCCATTTATTTGTATGCACCACAGTTTGGACATCCACTCTTCTGCTAACAGGCACATGGGTTGTTTAATCTTTTTGCTACTGTAAGTAGTGCTGCAATGAACATGAGTGTGCATGTATTTGTTGCTATCCTGGCTCTCACCTCTCTAGGATATATACCTAGTAATGGGATTGCTGGGTCAAATGGTATCTCCAATACCAGCTTTCTAAGGAATCACCTTATAGCTTTCCACAGTGATTGTATCACTTCACAGTCCCACCAGCAGTGTATGAGAGTTCCCCACCAGCATTTGTTATTTTCTGTTTTGTTGAACCTTGCCATCAGTGCTTGGGTGAGACACGGTATATCTCATTGTTGTTTTGATGGCCAGTGATTGTGAGCATCTTTTCATGTATTAGCTGACCACCTGAATATCCTTCTTGGTTAAGTGTCTATTCATGTCTTCTGCCCATTTTTAATTTGATTGTTAATTCCTTTGGTGTTGAGGTGTTGGAGTTTTCCATCAATCTTGGAGATAAATCCCTTGCCAGATACGTAATTATCATCAGCAAATACGAATTTGTTGCTGTCATTTCTGTTACTTGCTTTTTCGTGGTGTCTATTTTTTTGTTCCGTATAACTATCTATGCTGAGATCGTTTTGTTTGAATCGTGTTATCACTTCCTTCATTGCTATCGTTTTAGTATTTACTGAATATTTATACTGGTCCTCCTTTTTATTTTGATGTGAAGGTTTATCATTTTTCTTTGTCACCCTGTGATTTATAGTTTTCTTCCCAAGTTTAGAAGAATTTGTTCTATCTTGTAGTTGTCTTGACTTCCCTACCATCTAGAAATTCTGTAACGACACAGTTTTTACCCCCTTTTTGGTTTGTAGTTGTCTTCATTTCTCATGTCTCTGGTCCCCTGTTTACAGTCTTGTAGGCTTATTTGCTTTGTATAATTCCATAGCTGAGTTGGTTTCCGAGTTATGTCATCATGTGTGTTAATGGTCAGTTGTTGTTGGCTGTTGTTGCTTCTCTGTCCAAAGGGCTCCCTTTAGCATCTCTTGTAAGGTTAGTCTGTTTTTAACTAATTCCCTTAATTTCTGGTTATCTGGAAATGTCCACAGCTCAGGTTGTCTCCCTCCTTGCTGTTTCCCTTCCTAGTTATAGGCCACCAGTGCAGTTGTCTCTACAGCCCTTGGTCACCGGGACTGATCTTTAGGTCAATTCTCAGGTCCCAACACCACTTGAAAATATTCAGGCTGTTGGTCTCATCACAGTAGCTGACAGTCCACAGCTCCGATCATCTCTGTATTCACTGTTTTTGTTTGGGTTTGTCCCGTAGTTGGTGCCTAATCCACTTCTGTATGTTGTTGTTGTTGTTGTTAAGTGCTGTCGAGTCGTTACCGACTAATAGCGACCCCATGCACAGCAGCACGAAACACTACCTGATCCCGCGCCAGCCCCACAATCCCTGCTATACTTGAGCCCATCATCGCAGCCACCATGTCAATCCATC
>NW_006921851.1:1144630-1163266 GCF_000298275.1 Orycteropus afer afer | reverse complement strand
TTTCTTGTCTTTTTAGTGATCTCTTGCTTTCTTCATGGATAATGTTCTTGATATCTTCCCATAATTCATCTGGCTTTCGGTCGTTGGTGTTCATTGCATCAAATCTATTCTTTAGATGATCTCTAAATTCAGGAGGGATATATTCAAGATCATACTTTGGCTCCTTTCAAAGCTCAGGGCTCCAGGATTATTTTCTGTATCTCTTGTCAATTGGTTTTTCTTTTCTTTGTTGAAGAGGGTCTGTGTCGCTTGTCTGCCTATTCCTCCACCTTACCAGAAACCCACCATCATTATTCTTTAAGGTTACATAGTATTGTTTTGTGTATATATCATATTTTGTTTATCCATTCTTCTGTTAATGGGCATTTACGTTGTTTCCATGTTCTTGCGACTGAGTAATCCTGCAATGAACATAGGTGTGCATATATCTGTTCCATGTCATAGCTGTTACTTCTCTAGGATATA
This sequence comes from Orycteropus afer afer, assembly GCF_000298275.1. NCBI lineage: Eukaryota > Metazoa > Chordata > Mammalia > Tubulidentata > Orycteropodidae > Orycteropus > Orycteropus afer. Next base: position 1,162,801 of record NW_006921851.1, on the reverse strand, counting down.
TACCTAGTAGCAGGATTGCTGGATCTCATAATGTTTCCATTTCCAACTTTTTTTTCCAACATCTGCAGGTAATTTTATTGAAATTTAAAAGTAACAGATCAGCCTTCCTAGGCTGGGGATCACCCTCCCCTAGTTATTTTCCCACACTCTGGAAGCACACTGCTTGCAGAGAAAGGAATTGAAAAAGCCGCTATAGTGGCACAGTGTCTAAGGCATTTCACTGGTAACCAGAAGGTTGGCAGCTCAAACCCACTAGTCACTCCGTAGAAAGAAGACTGGGTAATCAACTTCTGTAAAGATGTACTTCCTCAGAAACCCAAAGCGGGTTGCTGTGAGTCAAATTTGACTCAATGGCAGTGAGTTTTTTTATTTTTTGTTTTGGTGTATATAGATGTCAGACTCTGCCATTACATCATTGTCTAGCCTATATATAAACCTTCACATTGTAAGTCTTCCTTTATTGTTTTCCCTTATTTCTGTCCCTGTTTAGGGCACAAAAAGAGGGGGCTCCAGTACTTTCCCTTGACTGATGCTGAAAGGGTAAGCATACTGTAGGAGAAGCATTGATGGGCTCAGAACTATTGTTACCTGTCCTGGGGTGTTGTACCTTATCAGAAGGAGGTGGATAGTCCCCAGGGGGTGTTTGTGCAAAGACAAGGGGCATTAGAGAGAGTAGGTGGATTAAGGCAGGTCCCCATAGGCACAGATGTCCATACTATTTCCTGACCCTGGCCTGCACTCTCTCAACTAGGTGGCCAATGCAACAACTAACTGTAGTGGGGAGAGGTCAGCCCACCCATATGTGGAAGGAGAAACCTCCCACACCATTCCCCTCCACTATTAATTGCCAACAAAGTATTCATCCATCTGAGAGTGGGAACAGATGCGTAGGTAGGTAGAAAACATCAGGCTGGTTCTTCCCCAGTCTCTGTCCAACACAGGATGACTTGAGGATCAAATGGCTGAAATGCTTCAACAAGGGGATAAAGGAAATGAAGGAAAGGATGTTCCCACTTGTGTACTGCCCCCACAGCCCAGAGACTGAAAGAAGGCAGACCTTCTTTGTGAAGTGCTATAGCCTCTATCAGGGCCGGGCCACAGGCAAGCTTGGAAGAGAACAGGGCAGGCATGGGGACAAACCAAAACCAAACCAAACCAAACTCATTGCCATGGAGTTTGGCCTGACTCATAGCAGCCTCTCCTTGGGTTTCTGAGACAGTATCACTATGGATGTGATTGCCCAACCTTCCTTCTGAGGAGTGGCTGGTGGATTTGAACTGCCAGCCTTCTGGTTAGCAGTCAAATGCCTTAGGGACAAGAACCAAGAATTCTTGACCAGGGTTGTCCTGTTTTGCTTCTTGTTCATAAAGAAACCATCACTGAACTAACACTGCAGGATTGCCCCACTCACAGCTGAAGGTTCCAGGCCACTGTAGTTTATTCATGGTTGTGCCCCATCCTGAGATCCCTAAAGGAAGCTATACTCCCATCCTGAGAGTTTCTTGTTGGGCAGGGGCACTTGTGCCTGCCACTCCCTAGGCTCACACTTCATAGAAGATCACAGGGAAATCCATGTGCAGGGTGGAAGGAAGGGTATCCAGCTTCCTGATGCCCTGAGGCCTCAGCTTGACCCACTTTTGTCCATTCTTGGTGACTCTTGTCTTCTTACAGAACTTTTGAGCCAGATCCCCATCTTTGTCCTAGAACGTGGAGCCGCAGTGCATGAAGACAAAGGGGCATGGGTCAGGCATGGCAACTGTGCCAAAACTTACTTGGTGCCTGCCTGTTGCATAAGGCGCTTCCTGGCCACTGCCCCCTGCCATTAAGGTAAAGGGCCACAGGCCCCAAGCTTTGGACCCATTGGTGCCCGTGTCAGGGCCTGCAGCACCTTGTGGGACCTGGCAGCCACTCCACCCTCACAAAACCAACAGTACTACCATGTCTGACGTCAGCCTCCACTCCTGGGTGCTGCTGTGGCTATCTGCTGGTTTAGTATTTCCAACGTTTTAAGGAAGTGCCATACCATTTTCCACAGTGGTTAAACCATTTTAAGCTCCACCAGCAGTGTATGAGAGTTTGCAGTCTCTCCAAATCCTTGTGAGCATTTGCTGTTTTCTTTCCTTTTTTTTTTTTTTTTGCACTTTGCTATTAATGCTGCAGTGAGATGATATCTCATCATTGTTTTGATTTGCATCTAACAGCTGGTGATCTTCATGTGTTTGTTAACTGCTTGAATGTCTTCTTTGGTAAAGTATCTGTTCATGTCCTCTGCCCCTTTTTTAATATCTGGATTGTTGTTGAGGTGTTTTGAAGTTTTCTGTAAATTAATCCTTTGTGCGATATGTCATTGCTAAAAAAATTTTTCCAGACTCTAGGTTCTCTTTTTCTTCTTTCGGTGAAGTCTTTTGATGCACATAAATGTTTAATATTTAGGAGGCCCCTAGTAGCTTAGTGCCTAAGTCATTTGACTGCTAACCAGAAGGCTGGTGGTTCAAACCCACCAGCCACTCCTCAGAAGGAAGATTGGGCGATGTACTTCGTAGTGATACCGCCTCGGAAACCCAAGGGAGGGGGATCTCTGAGTCTGATCCAACTCGATATCAGGAAGTTTGGGGGTTTGGTGGGTTTTTTTTTTTTTCCCCCTCATCTAGTTTGTGTATTGCTGTTTTTGTATGTTTAGTTATGTTTGATAGTATATTTATGCCATGTATTAGGGCCCCTAAGTTGGGCTCTATTTTCTCTTTGATGATCTCTATGGTTTTATATTTAGGTCTGTGACCCATTTTGAGTTAGATTTTTGCATTTGTTGAGAGGTACAGATGCTGTTTCATTTTCCTGCAAATATATATTCAGATTTGCCAGAACCATTTGTTGAAGAAATTGTCTCCTCCCATTTAATGAATTTTGGCCCTTTGTCAAAGATCACTTGTCCATAACTCAAAAAAAACAAGCTCACTGCCATCAAGTCAATTCTGACGCATACCAACCCCCTTTGCGTTTCCAAGACAGTAAATCTTCAAGCTCCACCATACCTTGCTGGTGTTATTGTTAACCTCAAAGGCCTATTTGACTGAAAGTTGAGCTAATGGGAGTGAATTCGTTTCCAGGCCTGAAGGGTGACTAAAGGCTGTAGTCTCGGGGGTTCCACCAGTTAAAATAGTAAGCCTGGTCTTTTTTATTATTTTGAGATTTGTGCCACATTTTTCTTCCATTCTACCCAGGATCTCCTATTGTGACCCTTTCAGAATGGCTGACAGTGATAGCCAGATGCCATCTAGTTAGTTCTTCTGATCCTCATGGAGGCTGAGGTTGATGTGGTTCACTAGTCCGTTGGACTAATTCTTTCAATGTGTCTTTGATTTTCTTCACTACTCTTTGCTCTGGCAATGAGAGACCAATACTTGCACCTTACATGTCTGTTTTCAAGCTTTGAAGACCCCAGTTGCTACTCACCAAGTAGGATGTAAATATCTTCATGGACTGTGTTATTCCAGTTGACCTTAATGTCCCCCATGACTATATGATTCTGAGCTAGTAGGTCTGGTCACCCACTCCCTCGATGTGTTTGATTATGGCTAAGAAGTTTTCATATTTTTGCCCCCAGTTAGCTTTACTGTATACATGGACTTTTTTTTAATAGCTCATACATACACTTTATGTAGAAATACTGTCTGCCAACAGTATGTGCCATAGTGCCTAAGGCATTTTCCTGCTAACCAAAGGCTGGCGGTTCAAACTCACCAGCCACTCCTTGGAAGGAAGATTGGGTGATCTACTTCCATAGTGATAACTGCCTCGGAAACCCAAGGAGGGGTCACTATGAGTTGTATCTGACTTGATGTCAGGGAGTTTGGGTTTTTTATCCCCTGACTCTGGTGGCCACCAAATAATATTTCTTCTGTGTGTAAACCTTTGCTTGGCTTTTTATAATAATGGACTCCTGCAGTATTTCCTTTTGTAATTGACATATTTCACTGAGCTGTATTGTCCTCCAAGTTCTTCCACATTATAAGATGTTTTCGTATTCCATTGTGTACCATAGTACCATATGTACCATAGTTTATCCATTCATCCATTAATGGGCATAGATTGTTTCCATGCCTTTGCTGTTATAAACAGTGCTACATGGGTGTGTAGACAGCCATTTATGTCCTAGCTCTTAGTTCTTTAGGATATATACCTAGTATTGGAATTAACTGGAGGAATGTTATTTCTGTTTGCAACTTTTTCTCTTTATTTTCTTAAGTTTTTATTGTGATTTGCATTAAACTTTACAGGCTAAATTTGTTTTCCATTGAATAGTTCATATACATTTTGTTTCGTGACATTGTTTGCAATACCCACAACGTAACACCTGCCTTCCCACATCTTCCCTGTCATTCTTTCCTGTGCATTCCTGCCATCTGCGTTTTCTCCCTGTGTCAATGCTGCCCTTCTTATCTCCCATAGTTGATTATCCTAAGGCATACACCTCCTTAGTGTAAATGTTTACCTAGGCCTGTCTGTTGTTTGGCTGAAGGTTAAGCCATAGGAATGAGTTCAATTCCAGTCTCCCAAAAGGTGACTAGGGATCATTGTCTCAGGAGTTTCACCAGTCTCTATAAAACCAGTCTCACCACCACTGCCATCAAGTAGAATCTGACTTGTAGTGACCATGTAAGACAGAGTAGTGTTTCCATGGTTGTTAATCTTAACAGAAGCAGACTGCCCTTCTTTTTTCCTGCAGAGTGGCTGATGGGTTTGAACCACCAACGTTAACAGCCCAGTGCTTTAACCACAGCACCATCAGAACTTCTTATCAAACTAGTAAGCCTGGTCTTTTGTATAATTTTGAATATTGTTCCACGTTTTTCTGCAGCTCTATCAAGGATCTCTGATTTTGATCCCTTTCAGAGTAGTTGGCAATGGTAATTGGACACCATTTCATTTTTCCACTCTCAGGGTCGGGTAGCCTGAGGTTCACATGGTCCACTAGTCCCTTGGATTAATTATTTCCATGCATATTTGATTTTTGCAGATGAGGAGAGACCTGTAGTTGCATCTGAGATGGCTGCTTACAAGCTTTTAAAGACCTTAGTTTTTAACTCACCAAAGTAGGGTGTAGGATATTGTTCCTTACGTACCATGTTATGCCCTTGGAGCTTGATGTTCCCCACGACCATGGTCCTGAGCTTGCAAACCCGAAGTTTCACTTTTTCAAGGTATTTGATTGTGACTGAGAAGTTATCATAACTTTGCCCCCTGGTCACCCTAATATATGGACATTTTTATAGTACATATAAATACATATACACATATCTACTGCCAAACTTAAACATATGCTCATGAATATATTCCAGTTTGCCTACCCATACCTGATCATCTTGCCTGTATACCTATTTATCCACCCATAGGTTGGTGCTTATTATTACTGATAACACAGTCTGTAGCAGTAGTATTTGTTGTCTGTCCCTCTTATGCACCTCTCCGTGTCTTCCATTTCCTTACTGATACTGTGCTTTTGGTATATTGCCTTCTATTTCATCCAATAAGTACATGATTCTTACCTAGACAGTAATTTTCCCTCCCATTCCCTCCTACCCCTGGTAACCAACAAAGTTACCTTCCATATGTAAATCTTCCCTTTCCTTTTTTTCCCTCCCTAAAAAAATCATTTTTTACTTACTTAATTTTCTAAAAAAGTATATATAGCCTTTCCCTCCACCCAAATCAATACTTGTCTGTACCTTTATTTTTTTACAATAGTGGGCTAATACAGTATCTGCCCTTCTGTGATGACTTAATTCATTCAGCATAATGTCCTCCAAGTTCATCCACGTGATGCGGTATTTCATAGATTCTACATTATTCTTTAGTGTTGGCATAGTATTCCATTGTGTGTATAATACCACAGTTTGGTTATCCATTCTTCTGTTGATGGGCACTTAGGTTGTTTCCATCTACTTGCTATTGTAAATAGTCCTGCGATGAACATGATGGTTGTGCATATATCTGTTCTTGCTGGCTCTCACTTCTTTAGGATCTATACCTAGTAATGGAATTGCTGAGTCAAATGATACTTCTAATTCCAAATTTTGAAGGGATTGCCGTACTGCTTTCCACGGTGGATGTATCATTTTACAGTGCCACCATCAGAGTCCCAGTCTCTCTACACCCTTGCCAGCATCTGTTACTTTCTGTCTTGCTGACCTTTGCCATTAGTGCTTGGGTGAGATAGTATCTTATCATTGTTTTGACTTGTGTCTCTCTGGTGGCTTATGATCATGAACATTTCTTCATGTGTTTGTTGGCTGCCTGAATATCCTCTTTGGTGAAGTGTCTATTCATATAGTCTTCTGCCCATTTTGTAATTGGATTGTTAATCTTTTTAGTGTTGAGGTGTTGGAGTTTTCTGTATATTTTAGAGATAAGTTCCTTGTCAGATAATGGCATTGCTAAATATTTTTTCCCAATCTGTAGGGTTCTCTTTTTATTCTTTTAGAGAAGTTTTTTGAAGCACATAAAAATTTAATTTTTAGAAAGTGCCAGTCATCTGATTTTTTTCTGTTTGTGCATTTTGAGTGATTCTTGATAGTCTGTTTGTGCCATAAATGAGGACCCCTAAATTTGCCCCTAGTTTTTCCTTGAAGAACTTTATAGTTTTAGGTTTCACATTTAAGTCTTTGATCCATCTGGAGTTAGTTTTTGTTTATGGTGTGAGGTATGGATCTTACTTCATTTTTCTGCAAATGAATAACCAATTTTGCCAGCACGATTTGTTAAAGAGACTATCTCTTCTGCATTTAATCAGTTTCAACCATTTGTCAAAAATCAGCTGACCATAGGCCTATGGATCTATTTCTGGGTTCTCAATTCTATACCACTGGTCTGTGTGACTCTGTGGTAGGTTTCGAGATCCAGGAGTGCGAGACCTCCTCCTTTGTTGTTGTTCAGTAGTGCTTTGCTTATCTGAGGTCTCTTTCCTTTCCATATAAAATCAGTGATTGGTTTTTCCATATCCTTAAAGAATGTTGAAGGAGCTCTGGTAGCATAGTGCCTAAGGACTTGACTGCTAACCAGAAGGCTGGCGGTTCAAACCCACCAGTCACTCCTCGGAAGGAAGATGGGGCAATCTACTTCCGTAGTGATACTGCCTCAGAAACCCACGGAAGGGTCGCTATGAGTCGGGTCCAACTCAACAGCACATAACAACAACAACAAAGAATGTTGATGAGAACTGGATTGGGATTGCATTAAATGTATAGATTGCTTTGGGTAGAATCGACATTTTCACAATATTCAATCTTCCTATCCACGAGCATGGTATGTTCTTCCATTTATGCAGCTCTCTTGCAGTTTCTTGAGGTAGTGTTTTGTACTTTTATTTGTACAAGTCTTTTGTGTCCCTGGTAAGATTTATTCCCAAGTATTTTATTTTTTTGCAACTATTGTAAATGATATTGATTTCCTCATTTCCTTTTCAGCAATAACTTTGCTGATGTAGAAGAATCCAGCTGAATTTTGGGTGTTCATCTTGTATCCTACCACTATGTTAAATCTCTCAATTAGTTCCAGTACTTTTCTTGCTGAGTCTCTTGGCTTCTCTATGTATAGGATCATATCTTCAGCAAATAAGGGTAGTTTTACTTCTTCCTTACTAAATTTGAATGCCTTTGATTTCCCTTTCTTGCCTTACTACCCTGGCTAGGACTTCGAATACAATGTTGACTAGAAATGGTGGCAGAGAGGGCATCCTTGCTGCATTCTTGTTGGCAAGGGGAATGGTTTCAGTCTCTGTCCATTGAGAATAATGTTGGCTTTTGGTTTTGTATATATGCCCTTTATTATGTTGAGGAACAACAACAACGTGTTGAGGAATATCCCTTCTATTCCTATTTTGCTGAGAGTTTTTATCAGGAATGGACATTGGATTTTATCAGATGCTTTTTCTGCATTGATTGACATGACCGTGTTGTTCTTTTCCTTTGTTTTCTTTATGCGATGGGTGACATTGATTGTTTTTCTAATGTTGAACCGTCCTTGCATACCTGATATGAACCCCACTTGGTCATAATCAGTTATGATATGTTGTTGGAGTTCATTGGGTAGGATTTTGTTGAAGATTTTTGTGTCCATATTCATGAGAGATACTTGTCTCTAGTTTTCCTTTTGAGTGATATCTTTGCCTGGTTTTGGTATCAAGGTTATGCTTGCTTCATAAAATGAATTTGGGAGGATTCCCTCCTTTTCTATGTTCTGAAATAGTGTGAGTAGAATTGGCATCAGTTCTTTGAATGTTCGGTAGAATCTCTGGAGAAACTATGTGGGCCAGGGCTTTTTTTGTTGTTGGTAATTTTTTAATGACCTATTCAATTTCTTCTTTGGTTATGCATCTGTTCACATTTTCCACCTCACTCTGTGTTAGTTTAGGTAAGTAGTATGTTTGTAGCATTATGTCCATTTCTGCTAGATTTTCAAATTTGTTGGAGCATAGTTATTCATAGTATCCTGATACTATGCTTTTAATTTCCATTGGTTCTGTTGTGAAGTCACCAGTTCATTTCTTGGTCTTGTTGATTTTTTTTTTTTTTTTTCCTATTGTCTTTGTTTCCTGTTTGATTATTTCTGCTAGATTCTTTAGTATTTCTTCTCTTCTGGTGACTATAGGCTCTTTTTGCTGCCCATTTTCTAATTGTTCGAGATGTTGGGTTAAGGTGTTGAGAGTCTTTTTTGATATGTGTATTTATGGCTATAAATTGGACTTTAATCACTGCGTTTGCTGTGTCCCAAAGATTTTGGTATGTTGTGTTTTCATTCTCATTTGATTCAAGGAATTTTTTTAATAGCATTTTTTATTTCTTCTAATCCCCCAGTCATTTTCAAGAAGGGTGTTACTCAGTTTCAATGTATTTGCTTTTTTCTGTTGATCTTATTGTAGATTTCTAATTTTACAGCATTGTGATCTGAGAAGATGCTTTGCAGTGTTTCAGTGTTTTTTAAAAAAATTCATTAAGGCTTGCTTTGTGGCCTAACATACGGTCCATCCTGGAGAATATTCCGTGTGCACTGGAAAAGACTGTATGTTGTGCTGTTGTCTATAAGGTCAAGTTGGTGAGTTGTGTTGTTTAGTTCTTCTGTGTCTTTGTTGAGTTTCTTTCTAGTTGGTGTGTCTTTCATTGAAAGTGGCGTATTAAAGTCTCCTGCTATGACTATGGAGGCATCTGTCTGATTCACGTATTTTGGGGCTCTTTCATTGAGTGCATAGATATTTATTATTGTTATGTCCTCTCATTCAGTTGATGCTTTTAATCATTATATAATGTCCTTCCTTGTCTCTTACGGTAGTAAGACTCTTACAGTAGTAAGACTCTTAAGGTAAATTTTGTCAGCTATTAAGACTGCCATTCCTGCTCTTTTATGGTTGCCATTTGCTTGATACCTGTTTTTCCAACTTTTGATTTTTAGTCTATTTTTGTCTTTCTCTCTAAAGTGTGTCTTTTGTAGACAGCATAATGATGGTTTATGTTTTCTTATCCAGTCTGCAACTCTCCATTTCTTGAGTGGTGCATTTAATCCATTGACATTCAGTACAATTATTGACAAGTATGAATTTGTTGCTGTCATTTTATTATGTGTTTTTTGTGGTGTTACTGATTTCTTTGTTCCATATAATTTTCTGTGCTGAGCTCGATTTATGAATCGTGTTATCACTTCCTTCATTGCTATTGTATTAGTATTTGCTAAATATTTGTGCTTGTCTTCTTTTTTTATTTTGATGTGAATGTTTATCATTTTTGTTTGAGGTTACCCTGTGATTTGTAATTTTCTTCCCAAGTTTAAAACAGTCCGTTCTTTCTTGTGATTGTCTTGACTGCCTCACCATATAGAAGTTCTGAATCTACGCAGTTTTTTCCCTCTTTTTGATTTGTGGTTGTCCTCATTTGTCAGTTGATGTTTCTGGTTCTCTACTTACAATCTTGTAGACTTATTTACTTTGGATACTTGCATAACTGGATTAGTTTTTGCGTCTCTTGTAAGGTTGACCTGGCTTTAACAAATTCCTTTAATTTCTTCTTTTCTGGAAATGTCCTAATTTCACTATCATAGCTGGAGGCTTTTCCCGGCTCTTGCAGCTGCAGAGGCCAAGGAGCTCAAGGTTGGCAGGCAGTGTACTAGCTGTTGACTCCAACAAATGACAAATCCAAGATCTCCAGGCCAAATGGTGGATTGTTCACTCCTGGACAGTTGTAGGCAGCACAACAGAATCCCAATCCACAAAAGAGTGTCTCTTTTCCCAGAATGTCCATAAATATACTGAAAGCAGGCCACACCCCTAGGGGAACTCCCTTTCAACTGATTGGCTGCTCAAAAAGAATCATACTCATCTGATCCCATCATGGGAATAACCACATCACAACTGCTTAAACCACACAGAATTGTGGTCCAGCCAAGTTGACACACAGCTCCAACTATCACAGACACTTTTGCCAAGTATATAATTCTTGGTTGGAAATTTTTTTTCTTTCAGGGTTTTGTATCTACCATCCCATTCATTGCCTTCTTACCTGCATAGTTTGTGCCAAGAAATCAGAGCTTAGCGTTATTGGTTGCCCTTTGTAAGGTAACTTTTAGTTTTTCCCATGCTGCTTTCAGGATTCTTTCTTTGTCTTTGGTTTTGGTGAGTTTGATGATGATATATCTGGGTGATTTTCTTTTGGGGTCTATCCTATTTGGTGTTGGTTGGACTTATTGAATGGATATATTCTTATCTTTCATATTAGGAAAATTCTCTTCCAGCAAATCTTCGACAGTTTTCTCTGTGATTTTATTTGTCTCTTCCTGTTCTGGAATTACGATTACACGTAAGTTACTCCTTTTGATGGTATCCCACATGAACCTTAGATCAAAACAAAATGAAGAAAGCCTTTTTTTCTGATTGATCCCTTTCCAAAGAAGTATTGAGGTATTTGTCTTCAGTTTTACTGATTCTGTCTTCCATTTTAGTTCTACCCCTTTGCCATTCAAGGTGTTATCTATTTCTGAAAATTTAGTATTAATCTTCTGGATTTCTATCTATATATTTTGTCTCATTTCTAATTTTTCCTTTATTTTGTCATTTTGTTATTGTATTGAGCTTTGGAATTGTTTTAGGATTTTCTCTGTGGTTTTCTATATTTTGTCAGGGTTTCCTTGATCTGTTTCTCAATTTGTTGAAGGTACCTAAATAAAATTCTTATGCATTCCTTATCATAGAGTTCTAATGCTATTTCTTCTTCAGGGATGTGTTCTGGGTCAGTATCTTGCTCTCTTGTTTCTCTTGCTTCTTTGTGTAGATTGTGATGGTCTGTTTTCACCAATACATCATGACACTTTTGTGTTTATATTTAATTGGTGATTGTATGTTGGAGTGATTTGCTCAAAATTTTCATTTTCTTTGTTTTGTTTGGATATATCTAAGTAAGCAGGGTACTGTGCTCCTCTTATTGGCTAGTTGGCAGCATTTACGTACTTAACCATCTGTCTCCTTTCCAGTCATCAACCTTCCATATGTCTGTGGTGTCTTTGGCACATGGAGACCATTCTTAGGTCCCTGGAATCTGAATGGGAATGTTGTCATTTTAAATATCCAAAATGACTGCTGCTTGTAAGCATTCAAAATGGCTGCATGCTCCAGACAGCCAAAAGTCCCCAGCTCAGTTTGTCTCTTCCTTTGCTGTTTCCCTTTTCAGTCATCAGGTACCTGGGCAGTGCAGCCCTTAATGAACAGGGCCTATTTTTTTTCAGTTAATTCTCAGGTGCAAACACCACTTGGAAATACTCAGACTGTCCATGCCATCAGGACAGCTGATGGTCCACAGCTTCATTTGTCTCCTTAGTCACTGTTTTCATTCAGGTTTTTCTGTTAGTTGGTGTTTAATCTGCTTACGTATCCTTCCTTTAAAAGCTCAGGGGTCTAAGATTATCTTCTGTATCTGTGTCAATTGGTTAACTCTTTTCTTTGTTGAAGAGGGTCTGTGTAGCTTGTCTGACTATTCCACCATCTTACTGGAAGTCTCCTTGGCTTGGTTTTTCTGTAATAGTGTTGGGTGATGTGATGTATTCCCAGGTTCACTTCAGCTACAAATGAAATGTCTATATTTAGACAGTGGCACACACTAATGAAAACTCAGTTGACATCAGAACCTTCTATTTGCTTCAAAGATTCTATTATCTAAAGCAAAGCTTCTTAAAGCTGCTATATAAAACTGAGGGCCAATAACACTATTGCATGTGTGCCTTTTTTGTAATTCCTAAAGTAGTCAGTAAATAATTTTTGATCCCCTGAATGTTCTGAAATTTTACGTAAAGTTCAAAAGTCCAAGGAGGGGTCGCTATGAGTCGGGTCTGACTCGATGGCACATGACAACAACAACATACTTAGGCCTATGGAACCTAACATGCACAGAAATGGTTGAACTTATAAAACAGGTTAAGTGATAATATGTGATTTCAAATATGAAAACACAGATTTATAAAATTAACTAAGATGATTTGTAAATTTTCTTCACTATGTAAGGGATTCTGGACTTCACAACCATAAAAGAAACATACTAATGTTTTACCTTTGCTAGAAGAATTATGAAAGTTACTTCCTATTGAAATCCTAGGTCAGCTAGGGTCAGTTCTGAAAACTAGCTTTAAAACATGTTATCACCCAAAACTAGTTTTAAATAAATCTTCAGTGTGTGCTGTGTTCTGGAATAGTATTTTACAGTAACCCTCAATTTACGATGGAGTTCTGTTCTGATCAGTCCATTGTATATTGATGCTGATGTAGGTTGGAAACATTACATGTAAACTTACATGTATCTCTCAAAAAATACACAAAAATTTAATCCAATGATAAAGAAGAGTTGGGTAGTGTTGGCATTTTGTTGGTTGTGATACAGAAATGTTTTGAACAGTAAATCATAATACTGAACATCTGCAATTGAACAATATAACATTAGCAAATTATGCACTGCAAAATTGTATGTAGTATATAGTACTAACAATAAAATGTACCAAAGCAAAAAGCAAAAAACCAGATGATCATAAATGCACTTTGTCGTAACTCAAATACGTCTTAAGTCAGGTGGTACCTATAATAGACTTTATGCTTACTTTGATTTCTTTGGTCAGATAATATGTGAAAAAATTTGTTTAAAGATTATTATCCTATATAAACTGAAAAGATTTGTATTGTATTTGCTAAATATAATTGTTTTTACTTCCACAGGATGAATATTCCATCTTTCCTCAGACATACTCTATAGATATTAATGGTTATATTCTTGTGTACTCTGTTACATCAATCAAAAGGTAATAATCAATCCTTATGTTTGCTTGAATTTATCTGCTACACATACATAGCATTAATCCTTTTAAAAAATTTTGCTGTAAGAAGTAGTAACAAACTTAATTATGCTTGGGCAGTTCCAGCCCATCAGCTGCTCCATGAAAGAAAGATGAGGCAGTCTGCTTCCATAGAGATTTACAGCCTTGGAAACCCAACGAGGGTTGCTATGAGTTGGAATTGACTCATTGGCAGTGAATTTGGTTTGTTTGTTTGGGTGGTGCAGTGGCTAAGGCATTAGTTCAAACCCACCAGCTGCTCCACAGGAGAAAGATGTGGCAATCTGCTTCTGTAAAAATTTACAAGCCAGGAAACCCTGAGGGTTAGTTCTACTCTGTCCTGTAGGGTCACTATGAGTTGGAATTGAATGAATGGCAGTGTGTTTGTTTTATTATTGTTGTTGTTAGACTAAATACTTTTTAGTGATTGTTTTATGGAAAAAAATGAATTAAGAAAAAACATTATCTGGATAGATGTTCTGTTATATTGATAGAGTAAAAATCTGTATTGACCTAAAAGTGTCTAATTGAAATGGTAAATGTGTAAAAAATTATACATAAAATTTTTTCATTTTTGTATGTTTTTACCATATAATGTGGAGTGAACTTCCTAATAAAATTTTGGGATTTGGGTTAGTAGTATTTTATCCTTTGAATTTATGAAATAAGACCAGTAGTAACAGCCTCACTTACATAAAAATGAGCCTACTGTCTTTGAGAAAAATAATAGATTTTGGTTCCTCTATCCACACATTTTTTCACACTGTTCTCAACAAGGAGGAGTTAAAAATATAGTCTGTGACTGAGGCTGAGGAGAGTTGTCCATGTGAAGTAACAGAACTTGAAGCAATGAGATGCTTATATCTTTGAAGAATTCATGACTATTCAGGGCCAGTGGAGAGAGGAGAATTTTGTGGACATCTAGCTTTTGTTGAGCGTTTGTGACATGTCAGCAAGTTTACTATGCTCTTTATGTACGTGATAAATATCATTTCATTTAATCATTAGCTTAAATAGTCCTTTACCAGAGACATTCTTATTTCCCATTTTATGTAGAAAGGAACTGAGTGACAAACGGGGTCAGTATTTTGCCCAGGTTGTATAGACAATAGGTAGCAGTGTTGAGATTTTTATCCAGGCCTTGGATTGCATAGTCAAAGCCATCGCTATTGAATAGAACTTACTGTGATAATAGAAGCGTTCTATATCATTGCTGTTCCGTATGGTAGCCACTAGCTACATGTGGCTATTTAAAGTTAAATTAAATGAAATTAACTAATTAGCCATAGCCAAACACCTTGAGAGAGTCAGTATAGCTAGGCTGACAGGCTTGAGACCATAGTTATGGGAGTCAGTCAAGCTACACAAAAACATTGTTCTACATCCTGCTTTGGTGAGTAGCAGCTAGAGTCTTAAAAGCTTGTGAGTGTCTGTCTAAGATGCAACATTTGGTCTCTCATTGTCCAGAGCAAAGAAGAGTGAAGAAAATGAAAGAAGCAATGGAAATAGTTAGTCCAAGGGACTAGTGGACCATGGAAACCTCAGCCTACATGACCCTAAGACCAGAACTAGGTGGTGCCCAGCTACCACTGCCACTACTCAGAAAAGAATTGTAATAGAAGATTCTGCATAGAGTGGGAGAAAAATAAGGAACAAAACTCAAAATCATAGAGACTAGTGAAACCTCCATGACTGTGGCCCTATGCACATTTCAGTCCTTGAATTGAACTCTCTCCCATTGCGTAACTTGTAGCCAAACAATAGGTAGGCATCCAAGATGAACAGTTACACTGGATAGAACAGTCAACTGTGGGAGATCAGAAGTGCAGCATATGCACAGGGAAAAAAAGCTCAAATATCAGGAAAGCATAGTAAAGAAGGACACAGGGAAATGGTAACCACAGGGACAATGTGAGAAGAGAGCTGTTACATTGTGAGGATTGCAATCAGTATCATGAAACAAAATTTGTATGAACTGTTGGATGGAAAACAAATTTGCTCTGTAAACTTTGATCCAAATCACAGTTTACAAGCGCAACCTGGTAGTGGTACAATAGGCACATAGAACAGTGGTGCAGAAATGAGAACCCAGAAGTTAATCCATCTACCTGTGGAAAGATGATCTTTGGCAAAGATCCAGAGCTCATTAAATGAGGAAGAAATAGTCTCTTTAACAAATGGTACTGGCAAATCTGGACATCCATTTGCAGAAAAATGGAATAGGGTTCCTATCTCTCAGCATATGCAAAAGCTTACTTAGAATGGATCAGAGACCTAAATATAAAACCGAAAAGACCATTAAAGAAAGAGTAATGACCAATTTAGGGGTCCGAATACATGGCATAAATACACTATTACACATAACTGAAAATGCACAAATAGGAGAAGACAAACTAGATGACTTACTTGGGCCTACTAAAAATTAAACATTTAAGTGCATCAAAAGACTTTGCCAAAAGCATAAGAGAACCTACAAACTGGGGTGGGGAGGGATTGGCAACAGCATATCATACAAGAGATTAATCTCTGAAGTTCATAGAAACTTTTAATACCTCAACAAACAGTCCAATTAAAAATGGCCAGAGGACATGAACAGACACTTAACCAAAAAAGGCATTCAGGCACCTAAGAAACACATAAAGAAATGCTTGTGATAATTAGCTGTTAGATGCAAGTCGAAACAACAGTTATCTTTCATCTCACCCCAGCATCAATAGCAGAGTTCAAAAAAACAGAAAACAACAAATGTTGGTGGGGTATGGGAAGACTGGAACCCTCATGCACTGCTGGTGGGACTGTAAAATGGTGCAACCACTGTGGAAAACGGTATGACGCTTCCTTTAAAAGTTGGAAATAGAAATATCATATGATCCAGCATTCTTACTACTAGGTATATATCTCAGAGAGAAATAAGAGCCACAGCACAAATAATTAGATATATGCACACCCTTGTTAATTGCACCATTATTCACAGCTTCTTCTTCTTCTTGTGTGCTGTCGAGTTTGACCCAACTCATAGCAACCCATCCTTGGGTTCCGAGGCAGTATCACTATGGAAGTAGATTGCCCCATCTTCCTTCCAAGGAGTGGCTGGGGGTTTGAACTGCCAGCCTTCTAGTTAGCAGTCAAGTGCCTTAGGCACTACACTACCAGAGCTCCTATTATTCACAGTAGCAAAAAAAAGAAACAACCCAGGTGCTTATCAGTAGATGACTGGATAGACAAACTGTGGTACATACACACGATAAAATACTACACAACTTTAAAGAATAATGATGACTCTCTAAAACACTTCATAACATGGATGATCCTAGAGGATTTTATCCTGAGTGAAATTGTCATTCACAAAAGGACAAATATTGTATGAAATCACTACTGTAAAAAGTCAAAAGAAAAAGAAAGTTTACAAACAGAAACAATTGTTCTTTGAATGTTACTGGAGTAGAAGGTGAGGGTAAATCACTAAGTGGAAGGAGATACATACTAACTTGGATGAAAGGAATGAAAATATATAATGAGGAGGTCAGTACAAAATGATCAAGGCAAAGGAGGACACTGGGAGGAGCACAAGAATGAAAAGCAACAAAGGTAAATAAATAATGTTACATACACAGTCCTACAATAATCTGTGAGTGATTACATAGATACTCAGGCTGAATAGAGGTGGGATGGCAAATGAGACTATATCCACAAATATATATGGATTTGACACAGAATATTTCTACATATGTTTTTCTAAGTGCTATAAATATATCCATGAATATAGTATAGCATACAGGAGGCAAAGTTATGAAAACTTCTTAGCCATATCCAAACACCTTGAGATAATGAGGCACTGGGCCTGCGGGCTCAGGACTATAGTTTTGAGGATCACTAAGTTCAGTTGACATAACATAGTCCACAAAGATGATGTTCTGCGTCTTAAAAGCTTGTGAGTAGCCATCTAAGGTGCAACTAACTATTAGTCTCTTCCCTTCTGGAGCAGAGTGTAGAAAGTCAAAGATATACAAGGAAACAGTCCACAGGAGTAATGGACTACATGAACCCCAGCTTCCAACGCTGAGACAAAAAAGACTAGATGGTGCCTGGCTACCACTACTGACCCTGCTCTGAAGGGGATCACAATAGGATATCTCCCTGGGTAGAGGGAGAAAGATGTGGAAGTGGAACAAAACTTGAAATAAAGACCAGGCTTACTTGTCTGATAGAGACTGATGAAATGCCATAACTGTGTTAGAGATTCTTCAGACCTGAAGCTGAACTCACCCTTGTGGTTTAACTTTCGGCTGAATAACATAACGGGTCTATAATGTGAACAATAACACCAGGAAAGTACACAATCCTTAGAACAACCAACCATACACAATCAGAAGGGCTATTTACCCAGGGGTAAATCTCAAAAGGCAGGAAGGGGTAGGAAAAAAAAGCAGATGGAAATGGTAAACACAGGGAAGAAGTGGGAAGAGAGTGGTTACATTTTGGGAATTACAATTAACGTTCAAAACAAAGTATGTATGAATTATTGAATGGAAAACCAGTTTGTTCTATAAACTTACACCCAAATCAATAAAAAGAAACAAAACTAGAGAAAAGTAAAACATAATTTTGGGACTTGGTAGTTTTCTTGATGGCAAGAGCAGTTTAAATCGTAAAACTGTTAGTCCTTTTTGTCATATTAGTTAATATTTTCTTCTTTTTTTTTTATTTAGATTTGGGTGAAGATTTACAGAGCAAATTCACTCTCGATACAGCAGTTCACATATACTTTGTCTCATGTCATTGACCACAGTTTACCACAATGCAACAGCTCCCCTCCAA
>NW_006921851.1:1138732-1142609 GCF_000298275.1 Orycteropus afer afer | reverse complement strand
GTGCATTTTGAATTATGCTTGGTAGTCTATTTATGCCATGTACTAGGGCCCTTAAATTTGATCCTAAATTTTCCTTGATGAACTGTATAGTTCTAGGTTTAGTTAATATTTTCTTAATTTTGATTATACATTTTTAAAATCCACTTATCACAGACATAATTCATGTTTGACTCTCATTTAGTCAGTAATTCTTAAGATTTTTTATTTTAATATCTGCCCTTATAATGCCTTGTTCAGAACAAATTTAAATGTGCCAGTAATCTGGTCAATGCTATGATAACAGGTGAGCTTATAAATTTCCACTGTTTCACTAATTTACTTGAAAAATAGCTTATTCAGAGGTGGTTTCTTTATTTGTAAAGTATATCTCTATGAGAATTTTCAGAAAAACATTAATATTGGTTACTTTATAAGTGTTAGTCTGAGGAATAAAACAGTTAGTAGAAATTTTTCTTAATGCATCCATTGATTCCTTTGTCTCCCTTTTTTTATGCACACAAACGAGTTGACATTTAGGAATTAAGTTGAAAAGATAGCATTTATCACTGGGAATGTTGAAAGCTATATTAAGACACTTTAAGATGAAAACTTGCTTACCAAGGACTTCATATATTTGAGAAACTGTTGCCTAACTGCATAGCAGAGAGACAAAGAGTTTTCTGTGTCAACTCAGTGTGGTAGCTCAGGCACTCTCTAAGCCTGTCACTCCTTAATAAAACATTGTCTTTTGTTTTGTTTTAAATGGGTGCTTTTCATCTTAGTGAGTAGCCCTCATGGCACAGTGTTTAAGCACTCAGTTGCTAACCAAAAAGCCAGCAGTTCAAACCCACCACCCTCCCTTCAGGAGAAAGATCCAGCAGTCTGCTTCCATAAAGATTTACAGCCTTGGAAACCCTGTGGGGCAGCTCTATTCTTGTCCTTATTGAATCACTAGGAGTCAAATTTGACTAGACAGCAGTGGGTCTTCATCACAGTAACTGATAGGCATTCTCAATAAATCTCAAGCATGAAGGAATAAGAGAAGAAATGTATTTGTTTTAGTTATTTTAGAAAACCTAAGGAGCTCTGATAGCATAGTGGCTAAAAGCACTTGACTGCTAACCAGAAGGCTGGCGGTTCAAACCCACCAGCCACTCCTCGGAAGGAAGGTTGGGCAATCCTACTTCCGTAGTGATACTGCCTCAGAAACCCAAGGAGGGGTCGCTATGAGTCAGGGCCAACTCGACGGCACATAACAACAACAACAACAACATATGCTTAATAAATGGATAATTTATGAATAACAGAAATATGTTAGTGAAACTCTCTGAATAAGCTGGTTTGTTGATCAGAACTGTGTAAACTTTTTGGTAGAATTTTAGCCCACCCCTAAATTAAAAGCATTGTTATTGTGCAGAATGAAATTGAAATCTCGGATTATTCCTTTGTATCATAAAGCCCCTGTAGAATTGTTCCTTCTGACTAAACAGAACAACTGTATGTCCCATTTCATAAGTTGTAGAAATGGAAAAAGATCTCACTATTGAGAGGTGATAAGAGTTTTTGTTTATCCTTGTCAACAGTTTACAACTCTAGACAAGTCACTTTACTTTGCAATGCCTCAGTTTTATCCACTGTAATTTAAATATGCAGGAGGGAAAAAAAAAGTTGCCACAGAGTTAACCCCTACTCGTGTGACCCCACGTGTGTCAGTAGAGCCGTGCTCTATAGGGTTTTCGGCTGATTTTTCGGAAGTGGATCTCTAGGCCTTTCTTCCTAAGCACCTTTGGGTGAACTCAAATCTCCAACTTCTCAGTTAGAAGCTGAAAGAGTCAACTGTGTTTGCATCACCCAGGGATTCTCTTACTTGAAGGATTACTAAATATCATGTTACTTGTGTGTGTGTGAGAAAGAGAGATCAGTAGGGAAGAAATAAGGAATTCCTTGTGTTCAGTTTACTTTATATTAAAATGGTAAGTATGACATTTCATAATTTTCCCACTATTAACATTATATAATATATACTTTTTTTTTTTCATTTCAATGAGTGCTTAAAGACTAAAATGGATATCTGATTTCATAATTTTTGTTTTACAGTTTTGAAGTGATTAAAGTTATCCATGGAAAATTGTTGGATATGGTGGGGAAAGTTCAGTAAGTAGTAATCTTTCTTTATCTGTTTTGGTTAGATAAGCTCATTATTGTACGATCTTCTGAATAATAAAATCTGGTGCTAACTAGTTTACTGTGCCTTTTTTTTCCCTTATATTAACAGAATTCCTATTATGTTGGTGGGAAATAAGAAAGACCTACATATGGAAAGGTACATAGTTTTAAAAATAATTACTGATTTATAAAATTAAGTCTAAAATAGTTACTGAAGTACCATTTTTAATTACTCTTATGGCAGGAATATTTTTAGCTCTAGCATAATCTTTCTATTTTCAGAAATATGGCTTTGGTTATGTATAGCAGAAGCACAACTACAGTATAAATCTCATAAACATTGAAGGTGTTTCCTCTAGAAAAGAAGCAAAGTTTATTTAAAAAAATAATCTTTTATTTTACCATTTTCCATAAAGCAAAATCTGAACAAAGACAGCATTAATTTGTTTGACCAGTTTTGTTTTGTTTTTTAAGTAGCAGGGTCTGGGGTTACTGGCAACAAGGCAGCCAAGGGCCTCATTTACATGGAGCTTAATATCTAGAGAGGCATACACAATTGCTGGCTTAATTCCCTGCTGTCTGTGCACAACAGAAAGCTGTGAGCCCCTTTGGAATTTCCCCTGGCCTTAGGAGTTTAAAGCCCAGCTATAAAATAGTGGATTGTTACAAATATTGGAGTACTGGAGAATAAAATTACGTTCTCTGAATTATAAATGCTTGCTGGAGCTTGGTTAATTCTTTAATAAGTCAGTGTCTGTTCTGTTCCCCAATTCTAACATAATTAAAATGCTTTTTTCTGGGCCATTATTATAAAAAGTCAAGCAAAGGTTTACACAGGAAAGGAAATTTTCTTTGTTGATTACTGGAGAGGGGAGGGAAAATTTTTGACTAGTTAAGAAATGTGGTGATTTCAGAGAAAGGATAGGCAGTGTAACAAAAGTGTATGACTGACACAATATCACTAAGGAAAAGGAAGGCACAGTGAGGTGGCACAGGAAGTAAGAGGTACGGACAACAACAACAACAAAAATTCAGACTTACTGTTGTCAAGTTGAATCTGACTCATAGCGATCCCTCCTTGGGTTTCTGAGGCAGTATCTCTACAGAAGTAGATTGCCCAGCCTTCCTTCTAAGGAGTGGTTGGTGGTTTGAACCGCCAGCCTTCTGGTTAGCAGTCAGATGCCTTAGGCACTATGCCACCAGAGCACACAATACTGTACTGTCAATAATAATAAACACTAATTGATGGGTGGATACATAGACAGACAGGCAAGAAGATAGGGTATGGGTAGGTGAACAAGAATATACCCGTGACCATACGTAGGTTTGGGAGACAGTAGTCCCATGTAAGTATTCATATGTGTTGAAAAACATGTCCTTACACATTATAGAGCTAACAGGACATAACCAAGGGAGTGAGTTGTTGTGCCTACAGGCTTGGGACCATAGTCACATGAACATCAAGTTTGCTTGGCACAACATGTTGTTGTTGTTGTTAAGTGCCGTCGAGTCGTTTCCGACTAATAGCAACCCCATGCACAGCAGCACGAAACACTGCCCGATCCCACGCCAGCCCCACAATCCCTGCTATACTTGAGCCCATCATTGCAGCCACCGTGTCAATCCACCTTGTTGAAGGCCTCCCCCTCTTTCGTTGACCCTCCACCCTACCAAGCATGACATCCTTCTCCAGGGAATGGTCCCTTCTGACAACATGACCAAAATAGGTGAG
>NW_006921851.1:1120105-1136582 GCF_000298275.1 Orycteropus afer afer | reverse complement strand
GTCACCAGTGATAATTAACACATCCTGATTGCATGTTTGGTCAATTTCAGACTGTAGAAGCTGATACAGTTCTTCAGTTTCCTCATCTTTGGCTTTGGTGGTTGGGCATAAATTTGAATAACAGTCATATTAACGGGTACAACATAGTACACAAAAACATTGTTCTACATCCTGCTTTGATGAGTAGCCACTGGAGTCTTAAAGCTTGTGAGCAGTCTTCTGAGATGCAACAATTGGTCTCTCCTCGCTCAGAGCAAAGAAGAGTGAAGAAAATCAGAAACACGTAGAAACTGTCCAAGGGACCAGAGAACCATGGGAACTACAGCCTATATGACCTTGAGACCAGAAGAACTAGATGGTACCCAGCTACCAATACCAACCACTCAGAAAGGGATCAAAATTTGAGATCCTGGATAGAGTGGGAGGAAAACTGTGATACAAAATTCAAAAACACCAAATGACCAGAATTACTGGTCAGATAAGAGACTGGTGGAACCCTCAAGACTACAGCCCTGAAATCACCCTTCCAGGCTGGAATTGAACTCACTCCTGTGGCTCAATTCTCAGCCAAACAGTAGGCAGGCCTACTAGCTGAACAGGGAACTCTGGTGGTGTAGTGGCCTAAGGCATTTTACTACTAACCAGAAGGCTAGCAGTTCAAACCTGGTCACCAGCCACTCCTCGGAAGGAAGACTCAACAGTCTACTTCTGTATAGATACTGCCTCAGAAACCCAAGGAGGGGTTGCTATGAGTCAGATCAACTCAACAGCAGAGAGTTTGTTTTGTTTTAGACTAGCTGAACAACTACATCAGGGAGAAGTACTACTTAGAACAATCAACCATAGGAGATCAGAAGGGCAGCATTTGCACAGGGAGAAAATTAGGCAGGCAGGAACACCTAAGTAAGAAGGACACAAGGAAGGGGTAACCACAGGGAGGAGGTAGGAAGAGAGCTGTTATATTGTAAGGATTGTAATCAGGGTCACAAAACAAAATGTGTATGAACTGTTGAATGTAAAATGAATCTGCTTTGTAAAAGCACGATAAAAGTTAATAAAATGCTTTTCTCTGTTATATACTTAGTGAAAATATTGAAAACATAATTTTGCTTCATAAAGGAAAAAAATGATTAAAGTGTTGGCTATTTCAAATTACTCAATTAAAATTTCCTTTTTCCTTTAGGGTGATCAGTTATGAAGAAGGGAAAGCTTTAGCAGAATCTTGGAATGCAGCTTTTTTGGAGTCTTCTGCTAAAGAGAATCAGGTGTGTATTTTTTAAACTGAATTCAGCACTGCATTCCCATCAGCTGTGGTCATATATTCCTCTTACCAGGATTTCATCTTCATCTCCATCACTCATGGTTCACTTCTAGCCTTCCACTATTTGTAATACCAATTTTGGGGGTTTCATTAGAAAGGATACTGTTGGTATTTAAGATTCTACTTAGGAGGAGACCTAGAATATGTGTAGAACACACAGAAATTAATAGAAAGGAGATACTACCTTTTGTAAACATACTTTATTGTAGTCATTTTATAGTAAAGGCTGATACACCAATAACTATGACGTAGAAAACAAAAAAAAAAATTAACTTAAATCATGTGGCAATAATTTTTTAATCACATCTCCTCCTTTTCTGTAGGATAAAACTGAGTCAGTTTTATATAAAATTTTTAAGATGGACAATATTAAAAACCATTCTACAGGTATTTATTACCAACTTAAGCCCTGTAGATGTTCCTTAAGAGGCACATCCTAGGAAACATGTAAATTCGATTTCAGAAGGTATCACTTAGCTCATTATCCTTTTCCTTCCATTGTTTTAATTTAGATTTGTGTTCTCTCATCAAGACCTATGACAGCCAAGCTTGTCTCCTGCTTCCATTGTTTTCACCAATAAACTCTGCTGTCTAAAGCGGCAAATCAGATTATCTCATCCTCCACTCAAAAACTATTGATGAGTTTCCCATTGTCTATAGTTTCCCAAAAATCTTAGCATGATATGGGTGGGGCGGCATGTGATTGACACTTTTCTTGTTTCTTCTCTCATCCCATCCCTATACTTTTCAGTCACACCAAACCACTTCAGCAAACATGGATACTTTCAAAGTGCCTCACCTTTACTTATGCTCTTCTCTAGCTTAAATTATCCTTTCTGTAATTAACTTCTTATATTCATATGGTATCTTATAGTTTTATTTATCTTGTTTGATCCTCAAGTAAGATGAGTTGATTTCCATTACTATGAAGAAAGTGCAGTTCAGTTTAAGGTAAATGACTTATTTTCAGTACATATAGTTAATAAACAGTTGGGCTGGTTATGTTCTTTCCCTGCTCACCCATTTTTCCACCTTTATTGAAAACAGTAGCCCTCAGGCTCAGCTAAAATTTCATCTTCTCATTGATGCCTTGATTCATCAGCTAAAATTAACAATAGTTACTTCTCTCTTATGGCCCTTAATTCATTCTGACATCCAAGACATATTGTTTACCTTTAAATTCTTCATGATATTCAGTAACGTTTTTGTTATCTTAATAGGTTCTCAGTATCCCTTAATGCTCAGGTCTGTTGGGTTCCTCTGTTTAGATAAACCCAAACCCACTGAACTCATAGCGACCCCATAAGACAGCATAGAACTGCCTTCTTTATAGAGTTGCCAAGGCTGTAAATATTCGCAGAAGCAGACTGCATCATCTTTCTTCCATGGAGCAAGTGGTGAGTTTGAACCGTCAACCTTTCAGTTAGCAGCCCAATGCTTTAACCACAGCGCCACCAGAGCGATATTAAATCTGTGTAATTGGTTCCCAAGTTGCACATAGCTGAGGGATTTAACTAAATCTTTCAGTTCCTGAGCATAGATACTTAGATTTCAGATATCAAGAGTTCCTAGGTAAGAGATACATATAGTAGAATTGAAAGAATACCTATTATGTTGGTGGCAAATAAGAAAGACCTACATATGGAAAGCTTAAGTCCAAGATGATTTAGTTACTGAAGTTCTATATACTGGGTCCCTACTCTGTTCTCATCTAGTTAAACCATCTCATTTTAAGGTGAAGAAGGTAAGATATGACCCAAAGAGGCTAACTGACTTTTTTAAAATCACTCTACACTTTTCATATGGTAGTAAGAACTAGGACTTTATAACTCAGCTTTAAATCTAGCCAAAATCTAATTCTTTTTCTTCTATACTATGCTTTTTTATTAATGGGAAAAGAGGACCTTGTGTACAACTGAAGTGTAATAGAGACTGAAATGTTTGTCATGTGGGCAGTTGGAGCTATGTGGAAGGTGGAAACTCTGTTAGATTAAAGAGTCTTTGAGACATAGCAGGTGCTGTGTGAAAACCTTAATTGAAATCCAATTTTAAAAATACTAATGTAAAAGATATTTTTGAACAATTGTGTAATATATTCTGGACATGTTAGGGAACATGTTTTAACTTCTCTCAGGTACAATGGTGGTATTGAGATTATAAAGAGAGTATCTTTATCCTTAGGAGTATAGACCAAAGTATTTCAGAGCCAAGTCTCATAACGTCTGCACTTTATTGATATGGAATGGATGCAACTTCATACATAGATTGATCAGTTGATAGATTGATACAGGTAAATAGATGATGAATAGATAGATAGGTCAAACAAATATGGCAAAGATGTTAATAGTTGAGTCCAGATAGTAGGTGTATGTGGTTATTGTGTAATTCTTCCCAAAATTTTCATAAGACATGTTTGGGATGGAGGAGTGCAATTGAGTGGTGTGTCTACAAGCTGTCTTTGGATTCTGATTGCCAGCTTCACTCTATTTGTTTCTCTTGGTGAGAATCTAAGAGTCCTAAAGCAATTAAAGTACTCTATTTAACATTATAATGAAGTTGACATCATCACTATTCATGTAGGTTTCATCTGGTACACATATATATGTGTGAGAGAGAAAAAGTGTATGAGTGGGTTACCGTTCTGTGCTTTTTGCCTGGCAGATTTTATTATTCACTCCAGCAGCCTTGAAGGTGGCATAGATGCCTTATGGGCCCTACTCAATGTAATTAAGAGTGGTTTTTAATAAAGCACATTGTCTTGGGTAAGTTTAATGTTTTTGAGTGTAGCCTATAGTAGTTTGTTTATAAAATACGTTATTAAACCATTTGGTCTCCGAACGCAAGTCTTGTATCCAGATTATGTTGTACTCTACTATAATTTAAGGTTTTCAGTTTAAATCTAGATAGGTTGATATTTTTATATTTTGGTTTTGTTAGAAGGTAGTATAAAAAAAAAAAAACTCACTGCCATCCAGTCAGATCCGAGTCATGGCGACCCCTCCTTTGGTTTCCAAGGCAGGATCACTGCAGAGTAGATTGCCCAATCTTCCTTCCAGGGAGTGGCTGGTGGGCTTGAAATGCCAGCCTTCTGGTTAGCAGTCATATGCCTTAGGTACTTTGCTACCAGAGCTCCTAGAAGGTAGTATATTGCTTTTTAATAACCAGATAAAAGATGGATCATGCTGAATGCTTTAGAAGTTAGCATGAGAAAAATTACCACTGTAATTTTTTGCGGTTTTTATAGATTTAGCAGATTTATTAGCTAAACCATTTCTTCTTGTTCTCACTTTTCCTTTTTGGCCAGCTTAAATTCTAAGATTCATAGATTAACAAAGAAGCCAAGGGTCTTATATGGTAGCCTCAAACATCTTAAGCTAAACAAATACTATTTGCTCTGACATTATTACCATATCAATGCGTACTTTATTATAATGGTCTTTTAAGGCAAAAAGAGTCTTGTACCCAAATTAGGTAAATACAGTGGTGTCATTGGGTAATATGGTTGGAATGTTCTGGTCAAAAATTTGAAGGGCCTGACTGGTGGTTTCTATTTGTTGCTGTCTGTTGTTTTACTTCTCCTCTTGTTGAAAGTACTGTAGATAATTTGCTGATCCTAATCATAATGAATTTTCGCCTTGTCATATGGAGAAAGAATCAAGGGATTCTAATCCCTTGCCTAAGTGACTCTTACTTAGGAGACATAAGTGATTCTAATTCCTTAATTTTAAAAAGCCTGTCACCTTACTTATTAAAATGATTACTACTCATTTGCCTGTTTAATAGGGGGATACAAAGATATTTATAGTCTTGTGATTTTATCAATTTGTTTGGAATTCTCAAATCTTTTATTGATAAAAGTTGTCAGTAGAATACAGCCTGTTTATAATTTGTAATACTTAATCAAAAATGCAGTGTTTTAAAATAAACCATCCTAAGCAGAGTTCAGTCAACTTTATTGATAACAAAGTACATAGTAGTAAGAATTGTCACCATGTTGATGAGAATACTGCTTTTTTGACTGTCAGTGAACTGTGGGGTGTCTTTTTAATTCTTTATTTACTGGTGATAAACCTTCACCTTTCTTTCAGCTGTTTGATGAAAGAGAATGTACTTTGACAGAGTGAAATCACATAGACAATCAAGGCTAGTTTTAAGATTCACATAGAAGAGTCAAATACCAGGAATGCTTTATTTTTCTTGGTAAGAGTTTATGTATATATTTCCAAATATTTTCATGTGCATTTTTTGAGACTAGAATAATTTGTTTGTATAATTGTGAAAAAGAGGGAGGAAATTAATAATGCAGAAGAAAGAGGGAAGAATTGCTGAAGCCAGTAGAGACATCTAATGAATGCTGCTTCTGTTTCCCCAGTGAAATTGGAAAACAGGGTTGTCAGCTAAGTATGAGAATTAGGGAGCCATGGGGGCGGAATTAGAAATTTGAGGAGAAACAAAGTGTGAGATACTCATCTGGAAGAGTTACTATACTAAGGAAATTCACCAGTTTGATTGTGAGCAGAACTAGGGGCTCACTTCAGATACCTGGACAGGGATTTAAAGAGAGAGCTATGGGTAGTATTAAGCTTTCCTTGCCTGCATTTGTGTATGGTTGCAGGTACCAAGTTCCAGACACTGTTGAGAAGAGAGTTGAAGTACAGTGACTGTAATGGTGGACCATGGAATCTAAGCTGGCCATGGAGAACAGGAAGCAGTTTATGAATGGAATATGTAGGCGGATCAATGAATTGTAGGTTCCTGTGGGGTTGAGAATTGTTGAGTTCAGGATACGAGGAAAAAGTGAGTTAGGAAGATGAGTACAGTAGAATACTTGAAATTGAGATGATGGAGGAGATGTGGTCATTAGTGATGATGAGATCCAAATACTCCTTCCCTGTCCCATGGGGGCTTTTAGGAGGAAAAAAAAAATTTTTTTTAAATCCTCACAACGACTTCAGGTGCTGTTGGCATTTAAAGGACAGGGAATGAGAATACTAAAACACACTTCAGTGTAAGAGAATTTTCTGCCCCAAAAGTCAATAACTCCTTGTTACAAAGGACTGGTAGGGCGTAGCCAAGAGAGTGAGAGACTGAGAACATCAGAGAAGAGGAAGTCAAGCATCTGAGAGGCCAGAATATAGAAAGCATGGTTTGTGAGTTACAATTACCAAGAAGTATCCCTGACATGATGGTAGAGACTTGATGCTGCCCCATGAAGAATGAAAGAAAGTGATCTGAGTTTGCACAACCTGTATCGAGGGAGGCTAGGAATGATCTGTGTAGTCTTGAAGATTCGAAGCTGGGAGTTTTAGGGAAAGGGATTGGAAAGGCTCTGAGGGAGAGCCTCGACCATACCTTGGGTCTTATGATAATAGGAATAGAAGAGAGAAAGTGGTTCTCTTTTGCAAAGACTGCAGGGAAAGTGTCTTCAGGGAAAATTAGAGCGAAAAAGTGAAGAAAGATTTTGCTGATACTCAACCTTGAATTTCCAGAAAGCACAGTGGAAGCAAATAGTGGGGAGGAGTGGGATAGGAGATGATGGAGTCTGGGGCTGAGCTATCTTGGGCTTCTTGTGGTGATTTCTTGAAACTGGGATCAGAAGCACACTATGAGGTTGATTCTAATGGTCTCAAGTCAAATGGTGATGTTAAGCTGGGGGAGGGAGGAAGTGTAGTCTGAGGTACCTGTGGCTTACCTGAAGCCTGCTGAGCTCAGGTGACATCCTCAGATTGAATATCTGCAGTTGCAGGAGGACTAGGAGAGCAGCATGCCTTCTTCACTTCTGCCAGCAGGAGAACTATTTATCAGGGTCTGCTTTGGAGTCCCTGGATAGCACAAACAGATAAGCACTCAACTACTGACCTAAAGATTGGCGGTTCAAACCCACACAGAGGTTCTTCAGAGTAAAGGTCTGGTGACCTGTTTCCGAAAGGTCATGGCCTTGAAAACCCTATGGAACAGTTCTCTACATACATAGGGTCACCATGAGTCAAAATCAACTTGACAACATCTAACAGCAACACTTTAAAACTGATAAACATTGTGATTGGTTTTCTCTTTTTAGACTGCTGTTGATGTTTTTAGAAGGATAATTTTGGAGGCAGAAAAAATTGATGGAGCAGCTTCACAAGGAAAGTCTTCATGCTCGGTGATGTAATTCTACTGCAAAACCTGAGGACACTGGGAATATATTTTACCTGAAGAAGCAAACTGCCCATTTTCCTTTAAGATAAACTATGCTTCTTTTTTTCTTCTGTTAACCTGAAAGACATCATTTGGGTCAGAGTCCCTCCCCCCTCAGATTATGTTAAACTCTGTCCAAATGAGTTCACTTCCATTTTCAAATTTTAAGCAATCATATTTTCAATTTATATATTGTATTTCTTAATAATATTATGACCAAGAATTTTACCGGCATTAATTTTTCAGTGTAGTTTGTTGTTTAAAATAATGTAATCATCAAAATAACTATTGTTACACTACTCTAAACTAAGCTTGATACATCAGTGTTTATTTCATTGTGTTAAATGTATACTTGTAAATAAAATAGCTGCAAACCTTGATCATTTGTGTTACTTAATATGGCTTGTAGAGATGAAAAGCCTGGTTCTCCTGAGAGTTTTCTTGGCCTTTAGGAAGGCTCAGAATGGGATTCCAGGAACTGGTGGGGAAGAGTGTGTCCGCAGAAGGTAGCTTGCCAACCCCTCTTAGGCCCCTGCTGACCAAAAACGTGCTTGGCTGCTGAACAAGCCTCAACAAACAAGGAGCTGGACTTGGTGGCAAATGGTGAATTTGAAAAAAGTGTTAGAATTGGGATGGATTCAAATGGATTGAAGCAGGGTGGCCTTGAGAAGTGTGTGAAGGGGAATTAAAACAGAAAAACCCACTGCCATCAAGTGAATTCTGACTTACAGCAATCCCCAGTGATTACTGTATTCTTTCCTTTTTACCCTAAAAATCTCTAAACTTTGATTAGAATATTTAGCAGTAGGTAGGACTGTGGTCATTTATTTAGCCTAGTATTCTTGTTATCCATTTGCTTGTCCATCTTGCTATTTGAAGAAAAGGAAGTGTTAAGAGGCACTTTTTGAGACTTGCTTATTACTATCCCATAACCTCCAGTTGTTTAAAGGATGAAGAATATTAACAGTAAGGGTTCTGTGTTGGCTTCATAAGACACAGACTATATGCTGCAGCATTGAAGGAGAAAAGATTTGTATGTTGTTCACCATCTTGTGTACAGTTCGAGTTTTGAATTGAACAGCGTTTTTTAAATGGTATCCCTTCCTATCCTTTCCAGTTAAAATGTCACAGGCCATTTCTAACATTTAAGCAATTGTTATCATTGATTTTATTAGTAAAATATAATTTTGCTTTAACTGATTTTTAATGAAAAATTATGTTTAATTTGACAACACAGTATTGTTACTCATTAATAAGATTTATTAGTACAGCTAGAATGTTCCATAGAGTGGAGGATTCATCTTACATGCTTTGGACATTTTCAGAAGGGCCAGCCCCTGGCAAAGGACATCATGCTTGGCAAAATAGAGGGTCAGCGATAAAGGAATACCTTCAGTGAGATGGATTGACACAGTGGCTACAGCAATGGGTTCAAGCATAGCAATGATTGAGGATGGTACAGGGCCAGGCAGTGTTTTTGTTCTGTTGTACACAGGGTCGGAACCAACTTGATGGCACCTGACAACAGTAACATTCTTTGGCCTACAAATGTGTCAAACCACATTAAGTCTGAGTCCAGTTCATCCAAGTCAACATTTTTAGTCTGAAAAGTTATTTCTATGTAAATAGGAACTCTCAGAAGCATATTTACACAGAAATGTAAATACAACCCTCATCATCAGAGTGGCCCCTTAGGGTCTGGATCACATAGACTTCTGATTGGAGAATATCTTACGATTGTATCATTGCTTTTCATGTTGTAGTTCATCCATTCATGCAAATATCAAATCTGCACTTGTAGAATGTTAATTCTACAGATAACCATGGTGACAACACAGAAGCCACTCCTGCCTTCCCAATGCTGTGACGCTATCCACAAGCCATTTGATTAATTTATTTGATGGGGCAGGCATCTGTTACATTCTAAACATCTTACTAAGGCTCATGGTTTTCAGTGACTGAATCCATTAACCTCCTGATGATTATAGTAGGTGGTTAGTGAATGGTATCTATTCCATGCTAAGTGTTTTGGTTTGCTTCAAGCCCTGTGAAATAGGTACACGATTTTTACACTTGAGGAAACAGTCTTGGAGGTATTAGATTGTCTGAGGTTACGTTTTAACATTTCTGAAATGTAAATGAGTCTTGGAATCAATAGCAAAGCTTAAGAGGTGATGTTTTTTTTGTTGGTCTGTAAATATAGTCAGATTCATTGAAGTACAATAAGAGCAAATATAAATTAATAACTTTCACAGCTCAAAATTAGGTTTCAAAATACAAATTATAAAATCAATTACAGATTAATGGGGATATTTTGCTGAAACTGAATTGCCTATCTACTCTTAATCCATTCATCTTTCACTCTCTTTTCATTGAAACTGCTCCTGTACTTCATCATCACTCAGAATATCTCCTCTGTACCCAAAACACCACATTCTCCTGGTTTTCCACCCTGCTTACTGTTAGTGTGTTAAGCTCCTTCTCTGGTTCCTTATCTACGAAACCTCTCATTGAACGCTTTTTCTTGTCTGTGCCCTCATCTTTGATCTTCCTAGTCACATTGCTTTAACTACCAAGTTTCCTGAAGAGTCCACAATCCCTCTCTCTTACTCTGACCCCTGGGCCCCAGGCTTGTACTTGACAGGCATCCCTACTTGGATGTCTCAGAGGCATCTCAGATGTATTAACGTCCAAAGCTGAATTCTTGATTTTCTTTAAAAACATGGCTCTCTGCTAGACTTACTATTTTATGAAATGATACCGTTACCTGCTAGATTCTAGAAATTGAGAGCTATCCTTAGGTCTCCCCTTCATATCCCTCATCCAATCCATCAGCAAACTCTAAGGGCCTTGCTTTCACAAATACATCTGTATGTTGTCCACTTTCTTCCATCTCCATTGCTGAACTGCTACAATAGTATGCCCTCTTAACCATTTACAGTGCAACCAAACATAAATTATATCATGTCACTCCCTTGCTTAAAATCCTGCAATAGCAATTTTACCAAAATCCAGACTTCTGTCCCTAAAAGTGCAGCATGATCTTGCTGTGTTTACCTTCATCTACCATCATGATCAAGTTCTACTCACTATTTTAGAACCAATAAGCTTTCTCCTTCCTTGGTAGCTCTGCTGTTACTCTTCCCTCTGCCTAGACTTTCCCTTCCCATGACTTCTCATCCTCCAGATCTCGGCTTAAATGTCTTCTGACATGGGGCTTTCTAAGAGTACTTGAAGTGTCCTATCTTGTCAGAGCTCTCATGTTTTATCACAGGTTGTTGTTGTTATGTACCATCGAGTCAGACCCGACTCATAGTGACCCCTCCTTGGGTTTCCAAGGCAGTATCACTACGGAAGTAGATTGCTCCATCTTCCTTCCGAGGAATGGCTGGTGGGTTTGAACCGCCAGCCTTCTGGTTAGCAGTAAAGTGCCTTAGGCACTATGCTACCAGAGCTCCTGTTCTATCATATAGTAGAGCACATTTTATAGTACAGCACATTATGTTGGCATAGTGCCTAAGGTATTTGACTGCTAACCAGAAGACTGGCAGTTCAAACACACCAGCCACTCCTTAGAAGGAAGATTCTATAGAGATACCACCTCGGAAGCCGAAGGAGGGGTTGCTATGAGTCGAATCCACTCTAGGCAATGAGTTTGGTTTGGTTTTTGTTAACTATGTGTATTACTAGATTAAATTTGACAAGAGCTGAGACTGTCTCAGATGCCTTTGATTCCTTAGCTCTACCTAGTAATGGGCCTGTTGTAGATATTTTCTAGTATACCATTGTAATTTTCTTGTCATTTCTTGTAGTACATTACTTTTTTAGTACCAAACCTACCATCGACGCCATTCCAACTTACAGTGACCCTATAGGACAGAGTGGTGGTGGTGGT
The DNA here is from genome assembly GCF_000298275.1 of Orycteropus afer afer. Taxonomy (NCBI): domain Eukaryota; kingdom Metazoa; phylum Chordata; class Mammalia; order Tubulidentata; family Orycteropodidae; genus Orycteropus; species Orycteropus afer. The sequence goes on along the minus strand of NW_006921851.1, from coordinate 1,125,186 downwards.
ATCTGCTGTCAAGTTGGACCTGACTCATAGGGACCATTCCTTGGGTTTCCGAGGCAGTATCACTACAGAAGTAGATTGCCCAACCTTCCTTCCAAGGAGTGGTTGTTGGGTTTGAACCGCCAGCCCTCTGGTTAGCAGTCAAGTGCCTTAGGCACTATGGTACCAGAGCTCCTATAGGATAGAATAGAAGTGCTATAAATCTTTATAGAAGCAGACTGCCTCATCTCTCTCTTGCAGAGTGCCTGGTGGATTTAAAATGCTGACCTTCTGGTTAACACTAAAATGCCGTAACCACTATGCCACTGTTGTTATATGCCATGGAGGTCCTTATTTTCTTATATTAAGAATATATTATATTAACAGCAGAGGTATCAAGGAAGGAGAAAGCTTATTTGTTCTAGAACAGTTGAGTAGAGCTTGATTGTGATGGTAGATGAAGTTAATTTGCCCTTAATTTGTAACAATCCTAATTCAGATTAATACCAGATTTATAGTTTACTAAAACCTTGTTCTTAAATAGCTCCACTCCCTGCTCCCTCCTCTGTGCTATTATTGTCATAACAGATTACATCTTTATACATAGTATGCCCATCAATACAGATTACTGTTTTTTGCCATTGTCTTTCAAAATAAAAAGTTAATAAAAAATGCATTTAAGCTGTCTTTCATGTTTACCTGCATAGTTATCATTATCAGTGCTTGTTATTTCTTCATGTGGATTTAAATTACTGTCTAGTGTGTTTTGTTTCAACTTGAAGGACTCCCTTCGGTATTTCTTGTAATACAGATCTGCTTGTAATGGATTTGCTCAGTTTTTGTTTATCTGGGAATGTTTTGATTACTCCTTCAGTTTTAAAGGATAGTTTTGCTGGATAGAAAATTCTTGTTTGACATTATCTTTGTTTCAGAATTTTGAACAGGTCATTCCAGTTTTTGGAAGATCTGTTAATGGGAATCCTTTGCATGTGATGAGATACTTTTATTCAAGATTCTCTTTCAGTGATTTTATTATGTCACTAGGTGTAGATTAATGCTTTTCATCAAATATAGGATGTATGGTAGCATAGTGGCTAAGGCACATGACTGCTAACCAGAAGACTGGCAGTTCAAATCCACCAGCCACTCCTTGGAAGGAAGATGGGGCAGTCTACCTCCATAGTGATACTGCTTCGGAAACCCAAGGAGGGGTCGCTATGAGTCGGGTCCGACTTGATGGCACATAACAACAACAACATAGGATGTTTTTGGCTATCATTTCTTCAAATGTTCCTTCTGCCCCTTTCCTCCCCTTTGGGATTATCATTGTGGTGTCTTGGTTTTCTATTTCGTTCTTACAGTTTCTATCATTGATACTCTCTGTTTGGTGAGACAGTGTTCTTATATTTTAGTTATTTTAACATACTTAAAATGCTGATATGTGATCTTTTGTCTGTAATGTCTGAGCTTTCTCAGAGACAGTTTCTGTTTACTGTTTATTCTCATGTGTGTGAGCCATTCTTCTTTGTATGCCATGTAATTTTTTTGTTGAAAACCAGACATTTTAAATGATGTGAAAACTCTCAAAAGTAGATTCTACCCCCTCTCCAGGGTTTTTGGTCTTTTTCCTTTTTGTTGCTTTTGTTTGTTAGTGACTTTGCAGAGATGTTTGTCTTCATTGTCATGTGTGTGGCCACTGATGTCTGTCCTCACTTAGTGTAGTGTGCTCAGTTAATGATTGGACAGTAATTTCCTTAAATGCTTAGAACCCAGTCTTTACCTTGGGGGTAGTATATTGTCCATGTTGAGGCATGCCTTCAGTACTCAGCCAGCCAGTTCTCAACTCTGCAGACAACCATGGTCAGCACGAGGTGAGAACTTAGGGTCTTCCCAAGTTTTTCATGAGCATGCACACATCCTTAGACATCTTCTGCCTCCCAGGAATATGCAGAGCTTTTTTGAATTTCCTTAGCTTTTCCTTTTAATTTTTGATTAACTTGTTTGCTCTACTGTCTTCTACCTCTGGCAGGTGCAATGTTAGTAATTGTTTTTGACAAATGCCCCTAGGAAGAAAGACTTCACAATGAGTGAGCTCTGAGTTGGGTAAAATAATGACAGTTCTCTAGGAGTGGGAATTTGAAAGAGTAGGAATTTATAAGAGCACCAACCCTGTTCGCCTGCTCCAGGGACTGCTAGTCTGTCAGTTTTCAAGGTACCACTGAAGCAGGAATAACTCGGTGCCATCAAGCCAGTTCCGACTCTTAGTAACCCCCATTGGGTTTCCGAGGCAGTAAATCTTTACAGAAGTAGATTGCCTCATCTTCTCTGAGAGCTGCTGGTGGGTTTGAACTGCCAACATCTGGTTAGCCGTCAAATGCCTTAGACACTACCATCAGAGCTGCTTAGGGAAGGTTAAAACACCACAAGCTTGCTGTTCTTACTAAGATTCAGCCATTTCTCATAAACACTTCTCAGATAAGGATAAGCCTTTAATTTCCAGAGTTGATGTGGTAGTTAAATTTGTATGTCAACTTGGCTGGGTCTGGTTGAGTGGCTGGGCAGCTGGTGATAGTTATTCCCCATGATGAGACTGGCAATCAACTCTATGAGGGATCTACCACAAGCAGCTGAGTAGCTGCCTTTAGGATGTGGTCTGCTTCCCTATATGTAAGAAGCCTTGGGGATAGTCTGTAACTTATGGCATGCTTGGACCGTGCATGTAGCTGTGTCGTTGTTCAGCATTGGGACTTACAATGGACTTGAATTAATGGCCTGCCATGTGGTTTGGTCACATCGGGACTGTGCCATTGTATTTGTTGACCTTGGGCTTGTTAGCCTCAGCAGCCAGTAGCTGTCTGAGTGAAGAGATGCCTCTAGCTTCAGTGGGCCAGGAGCAAGAGGCACAGCTGAAAACCCAAGGTCGAAGGGCTTTCACCCAGCCCCTAGAGCCTGGCACTTTGAACTTGGACTTAAACCCTCCAAACTGTTAAGAGAGTAAACTCCTGTTCAAGCTATCCCATTTGTGGTGTATTCTTGTCAGCAGCACTAGGTAACCAGAACAGTTGGGAAAGTTGATTTTGACATTTTTGACAGTATTCTCATTGGATTTTTGAAAGGGGATCTTTGGAGATGCCTCCTATATTCTGGTTGGCCTGATACATAATAAACACTTACCTGTTGAATGAATGCATAAATGAACCTGCTGTGGGACTGCTTCTAAACAAGTTCTGAATTTCCCTTGTGTCTATTGCTGTGTGATGAAATCCCCCACCATGTATACTGTGCATTGGATGGCATTTGACCTTTACCTGTTGGGTCCATCTCTTCTTACTGGTTTATAACAAACAAGAAGCACCACCTCTGTAATTGTTAATATAAACATAGTTGTACTCTGAAATCTCAGCTGTATTCAGTTATCAGAAAGTCATTCAGACAACCCATAATATTGGTTCTAAAATGCTTGTAGAAGAAATTAGAGTGGAAGGGGGCTGCAGCCCGAAGTCTGAGAAGTGCTCAACTGCTTCGCTTCCAATGCCCAGAACCTCCAGCATAACCCAAGACAGTTTTGTGAGGAGCTGGCATGCTTGCAGAAAATCTCTAGATGCTGTGGTTACTCTTGCTGACCAGGACTGTTGTGCATACTAAAAGGGAACTGCCACAGGAAAGACGGAAAGACAAGCAACAGCCCATTGAACTCAAATAGTAGGCTTATACCAGCCTGGAAACCCAGGCCACCTGAAACATCTTTAGAAAAATTCAGAACCATTTTATTGCCTCTGTTCCAAGAAGCAAAAGTTTTACATTGTTTAAGGGGAAAAAAAAAAAAAAAAAATGGTGTAACCCATCCTGATTATCTTTCCCTAACTAGAAAGAATCTGAAGTTTAACATCTGTTTTCAAAGGAGAAAACTGAAGCCCAGAGAGGTCAAGTAGCAAGTAGCATTTAGGTTTCCCACCTCTTAAGTTCATTGTTCTTTCCACTACATGACATTTGAGCACAAGGGAGCCTGAGCCTGACACCCATGGTACACACAACTATTTTGGGAACTCCAGTTAAATAAAGCATTGGACTAAGATTCAGGACAATAACAGTTCATAGAATGGATGTGCCAAAAAAATATGTGTGTTTTTGGTAAATCCCTTTCTCTTTCTGCTCTCATTTACTTTATAAAATTTCTCTTTGCCAGTGATTGTTATGATGGCCAGAACATAAGGCTTTATGTTTACAAAGCCTTATACAAATATAAAGTCATAGTCCTCAGAATAATCTAGGTTGACCTCAGACAATGCTTTTGGGTCTTTGCCTATGTTAGGGTCTCCTCTACTCTATAAACCTTCCTAAGGTACCACAGGTGCATCTCCAGCAGCAGCAGTGTTAAAATATTGTCTCATATATCTGGGCTACGTGTCTAAATAGGCAATTGAAAGAATTTTCTACAAGCATGTTTACCAAATCTGAAATAAAAATATTTCACTACAACCTAGCCAATATGCCAAGAAAGATGATCTGTCATGGTGATAAAAGCAGAGCAGATCTACTGTTGCTAGCATGTCCAATAGACTGAGGGTTTATTGTCCTAAGTTACTGCCTGGATCCTAGGAGCTCAGTCCCACCTGAATAGTGAGCCTTTACTGCTGCAGAGTGGAGTATGCACCAGGTGAGGAGTCACACTTGTTCATGCCTTTGAGTTGTGTGACCTCACTTCTCATCAGTGAAGTTCAGTGATGGATGAGAGACTGGCTTCTGAGGTTCCTCCAGCTCTAGCATTGCATTACAGTCTAGGAAACAGTCTTTATCTCTTAAGATATATGGTTTCACAAGAAGTAGTACAGGATTCTGAAAACAATGCAACTTCAGTTATAAAGACCTTTTACCCAGTTCTTTCTGCACAAGAAAGGCACAGACGGGACTTCCGGTAAGATGGAGGAATAGGCAGACAAGCAACGCAGATCCTCTTCAACAAAGAAAAGAAAACCCAGTTGACAGAGAATGTTGTTGTTGTTATTTGCCATCGAGTCAGCCCTGACTCATAGCGACCCCTCCTTGGGTTTTCGAGGCAGTGTCACTACGGAAGTAGGATTGCCCAACCTTCCTTCCGAGGAGTG
>NW_006921851.1:1112317-1117680 GCF_000298275.1 Orycteropus afer afer | reverse complement strand
ACACTATGAAAAAGCACATGACAAAAATGACAGCAACAAATTCATATTTGCTGATAATTACATATCTGGTAAGGGACTTAGATCTCTAAGATTGATGGAAAACTCCAACGCCTCACCACCAAAGGAATTAACAGTCAATTGAAAAATGGACAGAAGACATGAATAGACACTTCACCAAGGAGGATATTCAGGTGGTCAGCTAATAAATGAAAAGATCCTCACAATCACTGGCCATCAGAGAGATGTAAATCAAAACAGTAAGATATACCATTTTACCCCACCACTGATGGCAAGGGTCAGTGAGACAGAAAATAACAAATGCTGTGGGGATGGGGAGAGATTGGCACTCTCATACACTGCTTGTGTGACTGTGAAGTAACACAACCACTGTGGAAAGCAATATGGTGATTCCTTAAAAAGTTAGAGATACCATTTGACCCAGCAATCCCATTACTAGGTATATATCCTAGAGAACTGAGAGCCAGGATAGGAACAGATACATGCACACTCATGTTCATCACAGCACTATATACAATAGCAAAAAGATGGAAATGACCTACGTGCCCATCAGCAGAAGAGTGGATGACCAAACTATGGTACATACACATAATGGAATGCTATGCAACACTAAAAAATAATGTGGAGTCTGCAAAACACCACATAATATGGATGAACTTGGAGGACATTATGCTGAGTGAAATAAGCCAATCACAGGACAAATATAGTATTAGTTTTTTGTTGTGGAGGGTCAAGGAAAGGTTTATATATGAAGGGAAACTTACTTTATTGGTTGCCAGGGGTGGGAGGGTAGGGGAGGGAACGCTGAAAAAAAAAAAAAATGCATTGACCCATGTCGCTTTAGTTTTGTGTATTTCACTGTATATAAATTATATTTCAGTAAAATGGATTTTAAAGAAGAAAGAAAGGCACAGACAGTGCTTCTTCATGATATGTTGGAGACAACAGCCCAGGCATTGCGAACCTTTTTCGCCAGGGAGGTGGTCTTAGTCTCTGGTGACTTCCTAGTGATTTGCTTTATTTTATCCCCACTTCTTGTCCCCATTATTATCAGATTAGCAAAGAATTCAAGTAAAACAACAGTAAGCTCTGGTTTTTATATGTGGCATCATTGGTGAGCCTATCATGTCCTAAACTTTACCCTAAAAGACTTTCACGGGATAATTTGGTGTTGACCACTGAGGTAGCTGTTACATTCTTTAGCTTTGCCCCATAACAAATCATTAGAAGGCTCAGCCTTTTCTTTTTATGTAACTGGAGTAACTGGGTCAAATTAAAATTATCATAACAGCTCTTAAGTCCTGCTGCTGCAGCTCCAAGATTCCCCAGGATGCCCTGGAGGGCTGTGCTGGCCTCTGACATTCAAAGAAGTCTCCTGGAGAACTTGTTAAAACAGACTGCTGGGCAGTCTGAGTCCATAGGTCCCAAGAAATTTGTATTTCTAACAAGTTCCAGGGATGCTGTGCTGCTGGTTCAAGGACCACTCTTTGAGAACCTCTGACTTAAGCAATGATACCTAAGAATTAAGAGGGAATGCATAGGTGGGCATTATATAACTGCAGAACTTCAGAGTGTTAAGTAGGATGACCATCTACCCTGTTTGCCTTGAAAGAGGGGAAGGGGGATGTGTGAGTTTACATTTTAAGATCAGCACAGTCCCAGAGCAAACCAGGATGAGTTGGTCATCGTAAGTGTAAGGAACCAAAATAGCACATAGCTAGAACTCCCAAGTTTATGAAAGGAAATTGATGCTTAGAGAAGTTGTGATCTGCCAAGGAGCACCCAGGAAATTAATGTTAGAACCAAGACTACACTCAAGTTTTCTAACATTTGAACGCGATCTCCAGGTAATTCATATACTCATGAAAGTCTGAGCAGCACTGAGTGGGCTGGCTGTGGAAAGGGGCTGCTTAGTGCAGGTAGGTCAGGGGAGAGCCCGAGAATTTGCCTGTCTAGTAAGTTCCAATGTGATATTGATTCTGCTGGACTGGGGAAAGATGTCAGGCTGCCTGCTGAGGACAGGATACCCACGCTTTAGTCCTTGCTCTGCTGCTGATTTCATCTTCCTGAGTTCACCTTTTTTTTTTTTTTTCCAATCTGCAAAATAAAGAAGGATTTGAACTAAATTGGTTGATCCCATTCATGACTGTTTTTTTTTAGCTGAATCAGGATGTTCCACTGTAAAAATCACAATTTCTCAGTTTTTAGCCACAAAAAATTTGTTTTTAATTTCCAGATTTTTCCCCAAAAAACTTTTGTTAAACACACTAGCAACCCCTTGTCGATCTGTCTTAATGCAAAATTATGAGCTCATTTTAAATTTTATGTCAGTGTATTCTGTTGTTCTTCAAAGAGCATGGTGATTGCTGCACACATAGGTTATGAATTACTGAGATGGAGACTACAGGGTATTACCACTTTTTTTCTTCTTTTTTCTGTTTTAATATGTCCTCTGCAAGAATAGTCCTGAGCCCACAGGTCCAACACACTCGCTCCATCAGGATGGTAGGCTAATACCACTTTGACTGGTCTGGGTTTTCTGTGTTGCCCCCAGAGTCTGAGAAAGATATAAATACCTGTGCCAGTTTCTGTTTTTAACATGTCTTGACTTCCTACAACCTCCACTGGCCATGTTGGTTCCTGATGCCCATTTTCCACCTGGTCAATATACAGGAAGTTACCGGTCTAATGGTACACTGGCCCTCAGAGGCCACTTGCTAGGTACTAGCTGATGCACTCGCATTCCTTATACTGTTGTATCAGAGTCTAAAATCAGAGGTACTTGATGTGTATAAATGAAGCAGTCTGAAAGCAGAGGCTTAACTCCATTTTAAAGTCTTCACGTGAGTCTAGAATCCATGTTGAATTTAAGGTTGTCTTTTCTAATAGCAGTTCCTCTAACTTTGATGTTGACCTAACCATGCATCCTAAAGGAGACATTTTTTTCTCTGAGGTCTGGCAGACTTTCCCAAAAGGTCTTTTCCTTTATGGTCAAACAGTTGCAATATGCGATAGCTTATGCCCAGAGGGTCTTGATGCACAGCATTATTGAGACATTTTAATGGCAGGTTACCAGAAAAATCTGCCCTGCCATTGTCCTGTGACCATCCTGTAATAAACTAAAGAACACATACCCTAACCAATCACATAATCCCATTTATGGTTATCCATTTATCCTTATTAAATCCTCACTTTGAGATATCCCACCTTTGACTCCTTTGTCTTCCAGCCAATTATGATTTAGTAACTTTTAGTTCCTGCTTCAACTGTACAAAAATGTTTTTCTTCATTGTCTGGTGGTGCACCCATTTTCACTCTGTGAATTTGGATGCCTTCCCAATCTGGACTCTGAATAAATCAGAGTGTGTGTTTTCACTCTAGGACATTTAAATGGCATAGTCACAGCAGAATTTGAAGGCATCTCATCACTGACTACATTAGGGAGTCAGCGGACCCACACTTAACAGTACCAAGCCAAGAGCCCTTTGTGCTCCGGCTGCCTCCCTGGTTCTCAGAAGCGGTCTGAGGTGAGTCCTCTCAAAAATCTCAAACCTCTGCAATGTTGTGTTTTATGGCTTTTTTAAAATTAAGATTTATTGTAAAGTCTTTTTCCTTTTTTCTACTATTCCCTTTCAGCCTGTATGCTGGGCATCATGGTTGGCAAAGTCCAGTTAGACTTGACTGTTCTGACATCTAGTGGCCATCAGCCATCAGTACAGCTAAACTTTTTTCCTCTTCTTTTCTGTCTCTAAGTGTGCTAATTAATGGAATTCACCTGTTTTTGTGCATTAAGAAACACGTGCTGTTGCTTGATAAATTGGGGAATCCCGCATCTAAAGATCTGGCTGGACATCTCTCCAGTACTCCAGTGGCTTCTTGTTGTTGTTATGTGCAGTCGGGTCAGACCTGACTCATAGCTACCCCTCCCTTGGGTTTCCAAGGCAGTATTACTACGGAAGTACATTGCCCCATCTTCCTTCCGAGGAATCGCTGGTGGGTTTGAACTGCCAGCCTTCTGGTTAGCAGTCAAGTGCCTTAGGCACTATGCTACCAGAGCTCATTAGTGTTTTATACAGTGAACCTTGACTTGCAACTACCAAGGATTCTTTAGGAAGTCAGTGGCCACCACTGAGGCAGGAGTTAATTGTTCAGGTTTGGAACAAGGATTCTCAGACTGGACCCAAGGGAAATCTCTGGTAATTTTAAGGTAGGTTGATCTAACTGAAACAGCTGAAATTATGTTACTACTTGTGTATGCTTGTGTGTTGCCTTGTTCTATATTGTGCCATTTTAAAAAAGTTATGCTGTTGTTGAATGTCATAAAATAGAAAATCATAAGGAAAAACAAAGGCAGAGATTCTTTGTGTGTGTGTGTGTGTGATTTGGGTGAAGGTTTACAGAGCAAATTCACTTTCTATACAGCGGTTCACATATACTTTGTTTCATGACATTGACCACAGTTTACCACAATGCAACAGCTCCCCTCCCTTTCCTCCCCATAGTTACCTCTTCCCTGTGTCCATCCCTCCATGCATTCCTGACCCTTGAGCTGTCTCCCTGTGAGGCAGAGATCTTATAAGCCTGTTATTTAAACTGACTTCAGAGTCTCAGTGAATGTGTGGTTTTCACTCAAACAGCATCAGTTTGGATGAAATCTGCCATAGGTCACCTAGAAAAGTAGATGGGATTCTATCTTAAGGACTTTGGATTTAATCTAGAGAGAGCATTTGATCTGGGCCTCCTTTTTTGATTTCTCTGTGTGCCATGAGGTCACCCTAAACCTCAGCTCCAAGTAAAACTACTTATTGTGACTGTCTTATGAAGTAGGCTTTCCATAGCTATTTGGAAAAACTTTAATACAAATTGGTTCATTTGAAAAGTGCACTGAAAAAGATAAATTCTATATTGTGATTGGTATAACAAGACTTTAAAGAGAACAAATTATTCTAAATTGCCTTCTCTACAGAATCTTATGAAGCATGCAAAATAGAAGATTATGAAAATGTAATAATTTTTCCCTGTGGATGATATTTTAAATCAGATTATAATATTTTCTCAAGGAATTCATTCTGGTTAGTTTAATGATAAATAAGCACTTACACAAATTAAATACTCCTAATATTCCAAAGAATTAATGAAAATGAATTCATTTGGACAAAGTTGTTTGTGTTTATGACAACCTCGAAAGCTTAATCTTTGCAAGTAACTTAAATTGGATATTATGAAATGTGTTTTATTTAAAGAAAAGAGGTGAAAAAATATTTGGTAATAACATATCTGACAAGGGACTTATCTCTAGAATTTATAGAACACTCCAACACCTCAATAACAAAAAGACAAACAAT
>NW_006921851.1:1100636-1110369 GCF_000298275.1 Orycteropus afer afer | reverse complement strand
AAAACTAGTAGTTCGAAAATGGAAAAAGACATGAACAAGCTTGCTGTTGTTTGGTGCCTTCATATCAGCTCTAACTCATAGGGACCATGTGTATGGTAGAACGAAACACTGCCTAGTCCTGCACAATCCTCACAATTCTCACTACACCTGAGCCCATTGCTGCAACCACTGTGTCAATCTATTTCATTGAGGCTCTTTCCCTTTTTCACTGACCCTCCACCTTACCAAGCATGGTCCTCCTCCAGGGAATGGTCCCTTCTGACAACATGACCAAAGTAGGTGAGATGATGTCTGACCATTCTCACTTCCAAGGAGCATTCCGACTGCACTTCTTCCAGAACAGATTTGTTAGTTCTCCTGCTAGTCCATGGTACTTTCAGTATTCTTTACCAACACCACAACTCAAAAGCGTCAACTCTTCTTCAGTCTTCTTTATTCATTGTGCATATGAGGTTTCATATGCATATGAGGCGATTGAAAATACCATCAGGTTAGGCGCACCTTAGTCTTCAAAGAGCCACATTTGCTCTTCTGCACTTTGAAGAAGTCTTTTGTGGCAGACAAGTAATATGAAATCTTTGACAACTTCAGTCTTTTCTCTGTTTATCATGATGCTGCTTATTGGTCCAGTTGTGAGGATTTTAATTTTCTTTTTGCTGAGTTATAATCCATACTGCAGACTGCAGTCTTTAATCTTCATCAGTGAGTGCTTCAAGTCATCCTCGCTTTCAACAAGCAACATTGTGTTGTGTGCATAACACACTTTGTAAATGAGTCTTCCTTCAATCTTGATGCCAAGTTCGTCTTCATATATTCCAGCTTCTTGGATTATTTGCTCAGCATACAGGTTGAATAAGTACGGTGAAAAGATACAACCCTGACACACACTCTTCCTAATTTTAAACCATGCAGTATCCCCTTGTTCTGTTCAAACGACAGCCTCCTGGTGTACTTACAGGTTCCTCAAGAGCACAATTAAGTGTACTGGAATTCCCATTCTTCTCAATGTTATCCATAATTTGTTATGATCCACACAGTCGAATGCTTTTCCATAGTCAATAAAACACAAGTAAACATCTTTCTAGTATTCTTTACTTTCAGCCAAAATCCATCTGACATCAGCAATGATATCCTTCATTCCTTGTCCTCTTCTGAATCCAACTTGCATTTCTGGAAGTTCCCTGTCAATATAATGCTTCAACTATTTTTGAATTATCTTGAGCAAGATTTTACTTATGTGTGATATTAATGATACTGTTTAATAATTTCCACATTCTTTTGTTAACATGTTTTTTTTTTATATATATATAACCTTTCTTTGAAATGGGTACAAATATCATTCTCTCTCAGTCACGTGGCCAGGTAGCTATCTTCCAAATTTCTTGACATAGATAAGTAAGTGCCTGAAGCATGCCATTTATTTGTTGGGAAGGAAAAAAAAAAAAAAAAAGCTAAAGAACTTGATAGTTACTAGATAGATAAAAAGTTGTGATAAGGAGAAGGCAAAACTGCTTACCAAGAGGACAGTAAAATGAACTCTGGTGGCATAGTGCTTAGGCAATTGACTGCTAACCAGAAGACTGGCAGTTCAAACCCACCACCCACTTCTCGGAAGGAATAGTGGGCAATCTACTTCCATAGTGGTACCGCCTTGGAAGCCCAAGGAGGGGTCACTATGAGTTGAATCAACTCGACAGCAGTGAGTTTGGCTTTTTTGTCTTTCAAGATACCTAAGTCAGTTTAAACATCTGTAATCAGTTGGATTCTTGTCTTGAATATGAGCCAAAAGAGAGGGGGGGTTTCCACCCCTAGGCAGAGACTTAAATCTATAGCCGTATCAATAAATTGGTCATTTGACATCACCTTGTGATTTCTAAAACTAGTTGATAAAACCTTTAAGAGTTAGATTTAGATTGAGGAAATTGGGGTGTGGGGGTGGAATGGGGGGAAAACAAATTTTATTTCAGTAGTAATTATATTTTATACTAAAATGATTTGTAAGATCTTTTAGATAACTTACTGATATTAAATTGAATTAATAGATAATTTGTTTAAAAAAAAAAAAAAGTGTGGCAGTGGCATCTAACCTCTAACTTGACAAAGGGTGAAGAGGATCAAATCAATATCAACAGCTGAAGCCTGATTCCTATGAGTTGAAGGTTAGACTTACTTCCCCCTTCCAAACTTTTTACCAATTCTGACACCAACTGTCCCTCCCACAGCACTCTCCACTTCTCTGCTCGAGAAGTGTTCGAGAATTCATTGCACAGTATTCATTTGTTAAAACATCTCAATGGGTAGTCCATCAATTCCTGGAGCCTTGTTTTTCACCAATTCCTTCAGTGCAGCATCAACTTCTTCCTTTAGTACCATTGGTTCTTGATCATATGATCATATACTGTCTCCTGAAATATGTGAATATTGACCAATTCTTTTTGGTACAGTGACTCTGTGTATTCCTTCCATTTTCTTTTGATGCTTCCTGCATCATTCAATACTTTGCCCATAGAACCTTTCAGTATTGCAACTCAAAGCTTGAATTTTTTTTCTTCAGTTCTTTCAGCTTGAGAAATGCCAAGAGTATTCTTCCCTTTTGGTTTTCTAACTCCAGATCTTTACACATTTTGTTATAATAATTGACTTTGTCTTCTTGAGCTGCTCTTTGAAATCTTCTGTTCAGTTGTTTTATCTTGTCATTTCTTCTATTTGCTTTAGCTACTCTTCATCCAAGAGCAAGTTTCAGAGTCTCTTCTGACATCCATTCCTGGAAGTCTTTTCTTCCATTCCTGTCTTTTTAATGACCTTTGCTTTCTTCACGTATGATGTTCTTGGCATCATCCCACAATTCATCTGGTTTGCAGTCATTGGTGTTCAGTGCCTCAAATCTATTTTTCAGATGGTCTCTCAATTCAGGTGGAATATAATCAAGGTCATATTTTGGCTCTCATGGACTTGTTCTAATTGTCTTCAGCTTCAGTTTGAACTTGGATATGAGCAACTGATGGTCTCTTCTACAGTCAGTTCCTGGCGTTGTTTTGGCTGAAGATATTGAGCATCCCCATTGCCTCTTTCCACATATGTAGTCGATCTGATTCCTGTGTATTCAATCTGGTGAAATCCATGTGTATAGCTGCTGTTTATGTTGTTGAAAAAGGTATTTGTAATGAATAAGTTGTTGGACTTACAAAATTCTATCTTGTGATCTCTGGCATCATTTCTATCACTAAGGCCATATTTTCCAACTACTGGGGATTCTTCTTTGCTTCCAACTTTCACATTCCAATCATCAATAATAATCATACATCCTGATTGCACATTTGGTCAATTTCAGACTGCAAAAGTTGGTAAAAAAAATCTTCAATTTCCTCATCTTTGTCTTTGGTGGTTGGTGCATAGATATGAATAGTAGTATTAACTGGTCTTCCTTGTAGGCACATAGGTATTATCCTATCACTGACAGCGTTGTACTTGGAGAGATCTTGGAACATTTTTTTTTTACAATGACTGCCACGCCATTCCTCTTCAATCTGACATTCCCGGCATAGTAAGGCTATATGGTTGTCTGATTCAAAATGGTCAAATCTGGTACATTTCAGCTCACTAATGCCTAGGAGATCAATCTTTATGCAATCCATTTTATTTTTGACAACTTCCAATTTTCCTAGATTCATACTTTGTACATTCCATGTTCCAATTAGTAATGGATGTTTGCAGCTGTTTCTTCTCATTTTGAGTCATGCCATATCAGCAAATGGAGGTCCCAAAAGCTTTATTCCATCCATGTCATTAAGGTCAACTATACTTTGAGGATGTAGCTCTTCCCTAGTCATATTTTGAGGGCCTTCTGACCTGAGGGGCTTATCTTCTGGCACTATATCAGACAGTATTTCAGGGCTATTCCTAATGTTTTCAGTAGTATATCAGACATTGTTTCTTTGTTTTCATAAGGTTTTCACTGGCCAATTCTTTGAGAAGTGGATGGCCTCTTCCTTCTTCCAAGTCTATCTTAGTCTGGAAGCTCCACTGAAACCTGTCCACCATGAGTATTTGAAATACCAGTGGCATCGCCTCCAGCCTCACAGCAGCATGCAAGCCTCCACAGTATGACAAACTGACAGAAGAGTTGTGTTTCTCGAAGAGTACCTAAATCCCCCTATTATATGCTATTAGTGAGTTGGATAGGATTTGGCTGCCACAACCTGGCCAGAGGAAGTACATTACGTCCACAATGACACCATGATAATGGGAAAGACTGAGACAGTCATACAGGCAGCACTTCAGAACACATTTGCTGTCCACATGGTACAGGGTGGGCCATAGATGAAGATAAGATTCAAGGCTTGACCTTGAAGGCAAGTAACTTTCCTTGGAAACATCTGGACAGAGGCACTACGACAAATTTCTGAACTGGTCAGAGAAAAGTCCTGAAACCTACCACCAAAAAGGAGACAAACAACTTTTGAACTTTTTTGCCTACTGGTGCCAGCATATACATTTAGGAATCCTACTGGACCCTTGTACCAAGTCCCCAGGAGAGCAGAATTTCCACTGGGGGCCAGAACAGGAACAGGCTCTATGGGAAGTAAAGAAAGTCTCCATGGTCCTCTCCTTGAGGTCTTTGGAGCCAGGATCTCCATTTTAGTTACAGGTATCTGCTACCAGGACTTATGCTGACGGGTCTCTCTGACAGAAGAGAACATCAGCAGGAATCTGACAACAACTAAGCTCCTGGACAAAAAGGATGGCAGATGCAGCAACCAGGCATTGGTGGAGAGAGAGTCCCTTACCCAGGGCTCAGAAGTATTAATGGACCTTAAAAAGTCCCATCATACATAGGTTATGTGAGACCTTTGGTACCTCACCCTAGTGAACCCAGCAACAAAATATCAAGTGGAAATGGTATATACAAGATTATGGCACTCTGCCTCCCAAGAGTTCTCTTGATTATATGAGCAAGTAGCTGCACCTTTTGTAGGAGAGTAGTTTCTACAAGAGAACTCAGACCCAATGCTGTACTCATTAGGTCAGTGGGTTCCACAAGTTTACAGATAGCTCAGTGAAGCTTAAGTCATTGGTTGTACACTGAGCAGTGGAAGCTGTCTCCATGCCCATGGGGCAAGTCACAAGAACTGGAAGAAGAAAAAGTGTCCAGTGTGCTGAGTTGTTTGACCATGGCTCTACAACATTTCTCACCCAACACTCCACTGTACATCTTCACTGACTCATGGGAAGTGGCCAGTGGACTGGAAGTATGATCTGCTCCTTGTTGAAGCACAGACTAGAAAGTCAAGGGTCTCTTATTTAGGGCCATGAGCTATGGCAACAGTTTGCTGAGTGGTCTGGGCAGATCTTTGTCACACTTGACGCTCATGGCTGAGGCCCTCACACAGGTAAACACCCCTGGAGCCAATGGTTAGACTGAAGCTCTGATAACAGAGCCAAAGGAAATGGATGCTGTGCCTGAGAAGTCTTCCCATGAGAAGGAGTACCAGGACAGAAACATCAACAAAGAAGATATGGAGAAGCAAGAGATCCATGAAGTCAAAGAGGTTTCTCAGCAGTCATCAGCAGCCAGCTGGATTAATAGAAGGCTGAAGAAAAAATTAAGGAGAACACACAGACAATGCTTTTGCAGGAGGGACTGATAGACTCTCTACTATGCTTTGGAAACTTAACAGTGCAGTAAGGCAAAAAGGAAACGTGGCCATGTCTTGTTTCCTGGGAATAGGAAAGGATAGGCCCCTGTTTCATGTCCCTATCATACAGTTGCATCTCTATGTCTGTCAAGATAAAGACAGATATCACCAGAGACACTGCCTATACTAGATGGGGAGAGGACAGCAAAGATGATAGGTTTAGTTCCAAAAATGGAATGGTGTGTTTCACAGTTTTCCCCTCTCAGCAATTCCCTGGTTGGTGGTAAGTTCATGATATTTGGCAGCAGCATGGAATTGCCAAGGCTGGGTTAGAGGTTTTGAACATTGAAGGGACCACTGAAGGAAATTCAAGAAATAGATGGGAGAAGAGTTCCTTAGTAGGATGTCTGGTTCCCCTAAGAGAAATCCTAGGAAACCTTAGGCTTATAGCAATTCAACATATTCATATGCCTACTATGGAGCCTGGCCAATGGATCTTAGCCAGACTAGGACCAAGGCATAAGGAGAGGTTGTTGCCTCTGGAAAGGGACAGACTGACTGGCTGGCTATTGAGGGACAGGAAAATATAATTCAAGTTAGACAAGAACACTGCCTGCCCTGGAAAGTAAAGCATAGCCAGGTGATGGAGCTGAGGAACCCTAGTCTATCTCCCTTTCCCTCCCTATCATCAGATGGATACACAGTCCACCAGCACATCAACTCATTCCTGCAGCTGACACATGCTGTAGCTGACACAGTGGACTGTGCCAACGGTTGGGTCTGCCCCTACACAGCTACACAGCTTACATCTCCTGTATCAGCATCCCCCTTTGACTTTGATGGAGATGCAAGTGACTCATTATCCGCAAGTGTTCATCACACCTCCAGCATTAATGTGGAATGTTTTTCCACTGGCAGTTATCAGTGACCTGTCCCATGAAGTAGAAAATTTGACTGAAGGACATTTTCGCTTTACTTGATATCAAACTAATAGACATGGCAGATATATGGGACAGAATTCCTGTTTAATAACCCAGTGGTGGGGGAGTTGCTGGTATAAAAACACCTTCCCTTTCTGCCCTGGAACTAACCCTTTTACTGATATGAGAGCCTTTTCTAATTTAACAGGTCAGAGACCTGATGAATGTGATAAAGTAGAACTACTTAATAATGCAACACTATGTAATTGTTGGCATAAGAGTCTAGGCTCCTGTGGTTTGCCTTACATTATCTGTTGGGCTTGCAGGAAGGAGTCTGTGACCTAGTGGGCACTTAGTGTTGTGTCTTTGTTAATGACAGTTACCAGGAGGTACATGCAGAAACAGAGCTCAAGCACTGGGCAGATAAGGAGCTGAAGCTGCCCCTGTATCTCTTCTCTTGACAGTCTTAGACATGACTTGTTTAACTGATTATCAACCTAACAGGAGACATGGCTGCATCCATTGTGCAAATAAGCCTGATCATCCTGTTGATAATGCTTATAGCCATAGGACTTATTCTGAATTGAACCTACACATTTATGAAGGTCTCTGGGCTTATGACAATGACATACCAAAAGCAAAACCAAATTCACTGCCATCGAGTCGATTCCAACTCATAGCAACCCCCTTTGGTTTTCCGAGGCAGTAAATCTTTACGGAAGTAGATTGCCCAGTCTTCCTTCTGTGGAGTGGCTGGTGGGTTTGAACCACCAACCTTTTGGTTAGCAATCAAATGCCCTTAGGCACTATGCCACCAATGCTCCTTTATGACAATGACATAGACAATAATAATAGACATTGAGAAGACAATTGGGAGTGGACTGCTGGGTACACTGCTAATGGATATGTTGTTGTTGTTGTTATTTGCCATCAAGTCAGACCCAACTCAGTGACCCCTCCTGTATCACTACGGGAGTAGATTGCCCAGCCTTCCCTCTGAGCTAATGGATACAATAGCTACTAATTTGTTGTTGTTGTTGTTGTTATGTGCCATCGAGTCAGCCCCGACTCATAGCGACCCCTCCTTGGGTTTCCGAGGCAGTATCACTACGCTATCCAGAGGGCTGGCGGTTCAAACCCACCAGCCACTCCTCGGAAGGAAGGTTGGGCAATCCTACTTCCGTAGTGATACTGCCTCGGAAACCCAAGGAGGGGTCGCTATGAGTCGGGGCCGACTCGACGGCACATAACAACAACATAACAACATCACTACGTAAGTAGGATTGCCCAACCTTCCTTCCGAGATAGCTACTAATAGGTATAAAGTAAAGTATGTGTTTTAGGGGGAGTTGATTTCCCTCTGAAGCAATCCAGAACTCTATCTTAGTGAGGTTAAGGGGAAAGAGCTGTTCCCTGGTGCCAGTAAATCTAGCCCGCTGTGAATAGGGACAATAAATGATGCCCATTGCTTGCAAGGAAATTTCCACTTTTATTACCACATTTTACTTTTTTTTTTTAACACCCTCTTATTTCCCCTTCCCCTACATATTCTCTATACATGCTATTTGGCACATAGACAGTCCATCTGATTAGTATTTAATCCCAGGAGAGAGGAACTTAGGTGTTGTCCCAAGATGTGAACTGGGGTGTGCTTGGATATTATCTAACCCTATAAATAGGAACCTAACTTTGGGGAACCTAAGCTGACCATAATGTGTGCTGTTCTGTTCATCTCTGTACTGTTTATTCTGTGAGTAGTAAATGCCTGTTGATCATGCCATTGAAGTGTCTGGTCTGTTCTCTGCTCTGTCCTTTACTAAGAGTATAGTGACATTGCAACTAAACTGGGTTATTTCACACTCAATGAGATAGGCTCTGCTGGTGCTTGGTTATTGTATGGAGATCATGACACTCACCTCCAAAGCCCAGCTGGTGCCCCCAGGAAACCTGTTATTTTCCTCCTGGGCCTCTGTCTCTGTGGATGGGTCTCTCTTGAGGGGCTTTCTAAGCCCAGTTGTCCTTTGTGCTTGATCAAGGATCCTGAGAAGATGGTAGATTATGCAGGGCCAACATTCACTCCCTCTAGTGGTATCTCTGGGTGACTGGGACTGCTAGAAAATTCTTCATATTGGACAGAAATCCCACACCCCAATAGCCCTCTAGCTCCCTCATTGCTCACATCCAGCCTTGGAGCCTCCCACTTCCGTGGGGCAGCTGCCCTCATGACCACTCCCCATTCTCCAGGAAGAAATTCCTCATTTATCCTTCAACATGGTTTCTAGACCTTTCTGTGTTGTTTATCAAGAGTTTCCTCTCAAAGATGGCAGACTAGGCAGAAAGTCTGTGCAGATCCTCTTCAACAAAGAAAAGGGAAACCAATTAACACAGACACAGAAGATAATCCTGGACCCTTGAACTTTGAAGGGAAGGATATACAAGTGGACTAAACCCCAACTAGCAGGAGAACTTGCGTGAAAATACCAAAAAAGGAGACAGATGGAGCTGCGGTCTGGCAGCGATCCTGACGGCACAGACAGCTTGGAGATTCCTGAGTGGTGGTAGGACCTAAGAATTAACCTAAAAATCACCCTGCTAGCCAGGGACTGCACAGAGGACTGTGCACGGTCGCTGGGGAACAAACAGAGAAGGTGAAGAGAAAGGTGGGGTGAGCTGTGGACTTTTGCTGGTCCGGAGGGTGCCGCCATTTTGAAGGTTTAAAAAGCGGCTTGTCTATTTTGGATATTTAAAGAGACACTGCTCTCGCAGATTCCTGGGGCTTAAGAACACGTTCTGCTTTCCAGCAACCCCAAGGACACTTAGGACCTACAGGACTGACAAGGTACAACATTCCTCTTGTTACTCTTGGTGAACAGAGGTGTGGCCATCCTCCACTCCCACCTACCTTCTGGGCACACAGGAACTCCATCACAGTCTGTGTGCTCAGACAGAGCCTGGGTGCCCTGCCCTGTCCTCCACCGATTTTTTTTTTCCTCTTTATTTATTTTTATTTTTTTCTTTTTCGATTTCTTTTCTCTGGTGATTAGTTTGCTTGTATTTGTCTGTTTTAAAACAACTAATATTATTAATACTTTTGTCCTTTTAATTATTATTCTAAATCTTCCCCTACCAGGTCCTAGTTTTCAGCATTTTTTCTTTTCCCTGTGCCTGGTTGAATTT